>NC_136888.1:4186242-4316242 GCF_949152265.1 Phoxinus phoxinus
GGTTTTATTTTCAACCTCCGCCTATTTCTTTTGTCTCAGACCCGCACGCTTTATTTCATGCACCATAATTCACAACACAGAATAAAGAAAAAAAATCCTGCTTGTGTTTTGAAATGGCAGGCCATCATACTCGCATCCATCAGATGAGGGAGTTGCACATACTAATGGCATTTTTCTTCATCTAAGCTAAAAAATTCAACAAATTCAAATCTCCGCCTCGCTGAATTGCAACATAAAAGATCAAGCATGCAAAAATTGCTTTAAATCTCCTTTGTAAAAGCTTTACGGGGCAAACATAGTCCTCACCTAAGATGAGCTCACAAAATGAGCTCACACATCTACTAAATGACATAACTACCTAAATTAATCATGAATTACAGTAGGAATACATGTTAATAAAGCATGTATTAACACACTGAGTAACTATTACTATATGTCAAGATAGTTTAAATAGTTTATTAATCATTTACTTGCCCTTTCTAAATGATCTTATGAACCACTGACAATTCCTAAATAACTGGTTTGTAAATAATGTAATAATTTAGAAATGATAAATTGATCATTAATAAAGTATGAAAATACAATTATTAAACACACTATAGATATGCTTATTAATAAAGAATAAAGCATTTGTATCTGCATTTATAAACGGCTTATTAATGTCTATTAATGCTTAACTAATGATTCATAGCATGCAGTTATTATAAAGTGTTACCAAAATCATGTTCAAAAACCCATCTGACTTTCTTCCATGATATGATAATGACCCAGTTGTTCTTTTCAATACCACCAAAATTGGCTTTTGTTTAAAATGGACAGCAAAATTGACTCATTGCATGTCTCAATCAGTTGCGAGACATGTCAAAACTGATGTCTTTTGGGTGCAACATTGCAAGTTTGAATATGCATAAGCACGAATGAGGTTTGCAGCAGCCTTTCACTCTGGCCTCAAAAATTGCTTGATTGAAGATGTTCCTGGTAACCTCGTTTCCCCCATCATTCATCCGTCTGACAGGGGACAGTGGATACCGCCCTGGGACCATCAACAGCAGTTGCCAGATTGATTAGACAAACTGCAATGTGTGAACTATAACTGAGACGCCTTATAAAAATGCAGTGTTTGATAAACAATAGTCTGCTGATGGATCAGTATGCCAGAATCACAATAAAGCCTGAATAACACACATGTAGCTCTTCTAAAGTGAGACTGAAATAATGATGGAACATTTCTTCGCCAAGGCTTTCATGACCATGAACAACGTTAAAAAAAATCGTTCCATCTATTTTCTTATTCTTTGTTCAACTTTCGAGCATTTGATATATTGTTTCCCCGGACTACATGTACTACATGCATGTACGGAAGAGCGGGGCACAACCTAACACATTTTGACTTTCTCAGTTTGTGTAAATTCACTTGGGATTCAGAGTATGTATTTCCCCCCCATGCGTGAATTTATGTTCACGTATGTCTAGTACAATCATGTTGGCTTGTTTTCATTAGTACAGTGTATACTTTTTACTTTATTTACCCCAAAAGAATGGAAGTGAAATGTGACAACATGCCCAATATGTGGGGAATATTGTAACATAACCATATGACTGCTTAACATGTTATCTGATCTAGTAAAAACAAAACAAAAAAAAACAAGACAATTTAAAATATGTTGTCAATAAAATAAAATGATTAACTTTTTCATATAAAATAATGGTGTTTTTTTAATAATTAAACAAACTAATTTTAAAGTTTGACAATGACTATACTGCAAAACACAGTATAGTTCAAAACAATTTGGGCAAATAGATAGAAGAAGAAACGCATTCAGAAAACACACACCCTTCCCCTTCCTCCACACATAGCTTTCACAGAACAGGACACAAAAGATGAGCTAGGATGCTTCTCATTTCTTGAAATAATAATATCTGAACATTGAACATTGACTCTCATGGTTGGATTTCTCATGGTTTCTCAATAAAAATGTAATGTTCTCACAAATGGCTAATGTCATAGAACAGCATAGTTCTAATAGCGGGGCTCGTTGAAACACTGCGTTACAATGTGCCACACTATCACGACTCAACATTGTGATGTCTGTCAGCCCAATGATGGCCGTCAGATGTCTGATGATGGCATCGTCTATCAGCCCAACCCTACTGAAAAGGTGTGGACAGGGTTATTTTTTGCGCCTGACCTTATTACGTATGCATTTATAGAAGGAGTTTCCCATTCAGACACAAAATGTATGGGAAGAGAGTATTTAAATGAATCACGCATGGTGTTTTACTAAGGTTTGTGCTCGTCAGTTTACTGGTATTAGTACTTCTTAAACCAGGCAGTAGTTTGCGCTGCTCTTGGTAGATTGTGTTGGTCATTATGGAAATTATCCGGCTGTGTCTTCGTTAATTTGCGCGTCGTCAGTAGATAACGCAAATAACTTTTCACTAACATCTGCCCTATTTTCGAAATTGCAGTCTCACGCTAATTTGACCTGTTTAGGAAATCTGGGCCTATGTGTAAGGGATAGACTGTAGGTTGTAGGACAGTTGAAACTTTTATAATATAGACTCTGTGAGAGGACAGAAGAAAGAAAGGTGGGTGTTGGTTGTGGATGTGTGGTGTACAGAACTGGTTACTGATGGTAATTACCTTATCAGTGAAACATGTGCCAAAGTCATCAGCAGTCAGAGAGTTAGTGGGAAGAGAGAGGAGAATAATGTGGAGAATTTGCGGGTGTCCAAAGTGCTAATAACATTCTTTTGGTGGTAAGTGATTTTAACAGCAGAAACCTGGAGGAGAAGGCGAGGAGGCACTGATACTGGCTCAGATTAGATAGATCTTGTGATGTGTGCCACTACCTCTCTGCAGCACTGAGCTTGGTCCAATGGTTACAAAGAGAATCGGCGAGCAAGGTGCTAGAGGGTGTCGCACATTCTGGCATGGAGGTGAAAGGACAGATATTTTCAACATTAAATTGGAGTATATATAGAATCATTCGCATCAAGAAAAAAAATAAGTAATTAGAGGAGGAAAGGGATGCAGACAGTCAGAGAGAAGAAGCATGTGGAGAAAGCATAAAGGTTACAGCAAAATAAACTAGCTGTTTTCCTGCTTGGTGTGCATTTACATCTATAATTAATCATTTAGCAGACTTTTATCCAAAGCGACTTACAAATGAGGAGAGCAATAGAAGCATTTAAACTAACAATAGGAACACAATATGCAAGTGATGTGACCCTTCCCAGTTTAGTCTAACGCAGTCTACGTGATAAAAAAAAGAAGATATAGAATAGAATAGAAGTGAAAAGGAAATAAGGTGTTAGTATTAATGGATCAAGTGTTGCCGAAAAAGATGCGTCTTCAGCCGTTTCTTGAAAATTGCTACGGACTCAGCAGCTCGGGTTAAGGTAGGCAGGTCATTCCACCAGCAGGGAACAGTCAAGGTGAAGGTCAGTGAAAGTGATTTTGTGCCTCTTTGAGATCGCACCAAAGGAGACGTTCACTTGCAGAACGCAAGCTTCTGGTTGACACGCAAGTCTGGAGTAAGGAGGTAAAAGGGAGCAGAGCCAGTGGTGGTTCTGTAGACAAGAATCAGTGCCTTGAATTTTAATGCGAGCGGCAATTTGCAACCAGTGCAATTTTGTGAGGAGAGGAGTGACGTGTGCTCTCTTTTGCTAGTTAAAGACCACTCTTGCTGCAGCATTTTGAGTCAGTTGCAGAGGTTTGACAGTGCAAGCTGGAAGGCCTTCCAAGAGAGCATTACTATAGTCCAATCTGGATAGAACAAGCGCTTGGTCAAGGAGTTTTGTAGCAGGAAGGGCCTGATCCTCCTAATGATGTTTAAGGCAAATCTGCAGGACCGGGCAGTTCTAGCAATGTGGTCTGTGATCATGATCAATGATCATCAATCACAACTCCAAGGTTCCTGGCTGACCTTGATAGAGTTATGGATGACGAAACCTAGCTGAATGGAGATGTTGTGGTGTAGTGTTTGATTGGCCGGGACCACAAGAAGCTCTGTCTTTGCAAGGTTTAGTTGAAGGTGGTGGTCATTTATTCAGCAAGAAATGTCTGTCAGGCAGGCTGAGATGCGAGCAGCTACTGTCGGATCCTCTGGTTGGAATGAGAGGTAGAGTTGTGTGTCGTCAGCATAACAGTTATAGGAAAAAGCATGTTTCTAAATGACAGATCCTAGAGATGACATGTAGATGGAGAAGAGAAGTGGTCCACGCACTGAGCCCTGAGGCACCCCAGTAGCTAGATGTTGCAACTTAGACACATCACCCCTCCACGACACCCTAAAGGACCTACTTGAGAGGTAAGGCTTGAACCATTGGACTGAGGTTCCTGAGATGCCCTTCGTCTTCAGGATTGACAGAAGGATCTGGTGGTTAACTGTGTCAAACGCGGTAGACAGATCCAGCAGGACGAGAACTGAGGATTTGGAAGCTGCTCTTGCCAGTCTCAAGAGCTTCAATTACCGAGAGCAGGGCAGTCTCAGTTGAGTGTCCGCTTTTGGAACCAGACTGGTTGTTGTCCAGGAGGTTGTTCTGTGTAAGAAAGGCAGGGATTTGGTTGAAAACAACTCGTTCAAGTGTTTTAGCAACGAATGGAAGAAGGGATACCGGTCTGTAATTTTCCAGATGTGCTGGATTTAGAGTGGGTTTCTTAAGCAGTGGGGTTATCCGAGCCTGCTTAAATTCTGTGGGAAACGTACCAGTGTGAAGAGAGGTGTTGAAGATGTGAGTAAGTGCGGATAATACTGAGGAAGAAATGGCTTGAAGTAGATGAGTGGGAATAGGATCAAGCGGACAGGTAGTAGGGCGATTGGAAAGGAGGAGTTTGGAGACTTCTGTCTCTGAAAGCAGAGAGAAGGAGGGTAGAATGTGTATGTTAGCTGTTAAGATGTGTGTGTCAGTTTGTGGTGTGGCAAATTGGCCGCTGATGGTGGTTGTTTTATTTATGAAGAATATGGCAAAATTATCAGCTGTTAGGGTTGATGGAGGAGGAGGGTTAAGAAGAAAGGAGAAGGTTTTGAAAAGCGTGCAAGAGTTAAAAGAATTGTTAATGTTGTTGTGATAGTAAGTCATTTTAACAGTAGACACATTAGTAGAGAAGTGGGGGGAATTATACAGACCAAGGTTAGTAGGATTTTTCGATTTGCGCCACTTCCTCTCTGCTCCCCTGAGATTAGAACGATGTTCGAGGAAGAACATCAGATAACCAGGGGGCAGAGGGTGTGGCGTGGGCTGGCCTGCATGAAAAGGGGCAGAAGTTGTCCAAGCAGGATGTTAGAGTGGAGAAAAGAGTATCGGTTGCACTGTTAGTATCTAGTGTTGAGAGCTGATTAGGTGGAGGAACTGTGGATGAGACCAAAGAGGATAGGTGGGAGGGTGAGAGTGAGCATAGGTTTTGCCGAAAAGTGACCTGTGGTAGAGTGTGTGCTGTGTCCTGAGGCAGGTTGAGGTTAAGAGTGAGGAGTAAGTGATCTAAAGTGTGCAGTAGAGTGACCATTGCAGTGCAGTGGTCAGTGGAGCATTAGCGTGTGTAAATAAGGTCCAATTGGTTACCTGATATGTAAGTAGCCGCAGTAGATACTCGTTTGAGGTCGAATTAAGCCAGCAGAGTGTGGAAATCAGCAGCCTGAGGCTTTTCTAGGTGGATGTTGAAGTCTCCAAGATGTCCTATCGTTGGAGATGAGCAGACCAGTACCTCCACCCCTAACGGTCAGACGAGGGGTGTATGAGAAAATGAAGTTAGTGGAGAGGGCAGCAGGGGTGGAAGTGTCCTCTTGTCTGATCCAGGTCTTAGGCAGGGCCAATAGGCTGAGACCTGAATGACTAGAAATAGATGTAATGAAATCAGCTTTGTTTACAGCAGACTGACAATTCCAGAGACAGATAGGAAAAGAAAGTAATGTACTTTTCTATTCTACAAAAAAAAAAAAAAAACTTGTACTTGGATTTTACTGTGAAGGGTTATAGCACTTACATACTGTTGCCCTACTGCTAGTTTAATTGCTTCTATTGCTTCTCATTTGTAAGTCGCTTTGGATAAAAGTGTCTGCTAAATGAATAAATGTAAATGTAAATGTACTAGAAGACACAGGAAAACTACGCAGGTTGTTATGATTGCATTGCCTCTTACGTGTGATATTTGATTTAAGTGTGTTAGTAATAGTAGGGATTTGGAAGCACGGTGAAGAGAGGTCACACACAGAAAGATGAGAACAAGTTGTGTAGAAGAGGAAGGAAATAATAAGAAAAAAATACTCAAGTGCGTTGTCTGTGTCCTTGCTTAGTGTAGGTAGAGTCGCTGGTCTTTACACTCTTCGGGCTTCACACGATGAGGACTTCACAAAAGGGCTGCCGCGGTATACTACTTGATTTTATACTCACCTTAAATGTCGTAATTGAATACAGCTGGAGACGCCTCACTACCGAAATTGTTTACCAACGTACCAACAAATGCGAACAAAGTAACAAAGTTACTGTCACCTCCTGCTTCTTGACTGCTACTTCCTAATGAATGCTATAAACACACTGTATATATAGGGCAAGCTGGCTTAGGCCACACCTCACTACCGAAACTGTTTACCAACGTGAACAAACGCGAACAAACAAGACTTCACCAACGTGACTATAGCACATGAGCACAGTAAACAACATTTCCTAGTAACTACAACTGCATTAAAATCAAATGAGAAAAAGATACAAAAACACTTAGTTACTGTCACCTCCTGTTGCTTGACTGCTTCTTCCTGTCCTGCCATTTTTTCTTTGACGTAGCTCCGTCACCATGTAACATATTTCCATAATGTCCGCCTGCTGGCTACTTTGGCTCGCCTTCAAGCAAAGGTGGTTATAGTTTTAGAGTTTATCGTTATGAGTAAAACACTGTATGTTTTACTGTACGGGCAAAACATAATTCGGAGGAACTGAAGAATCAATGGTTAAAATGTATTTTAACACTATTCCTCAGCAGTACAACAACAACAACCATTTGTTGTGTTCTAACGACTGCTTTCTGAACTATGCAGTTTGATGCAGGTCAGCCTGTTAGATTTGTGTAAATCTACTCTTGTGATCCTGTAATAGAGCATGATAGGGGCTCTTTAAGAAAAGAGTTAATTATAAAGTGTTTTAAATAAAAAAAAACGTCTACCCACCTTGTCCTGTAGGACAAGGGGACTGTGTGTAAAAGTAATGGTCTTAATGGTTCCGCAGCAGCCTGAAGGCCACAACAGCAGTTCAGGCCACTGCCACAAGGTGAAAGGTTGATTGAGAGCAGTCGACCAGTCACGTCTGCCTGGAAGACACAAGGCCTGCATGGCATCCAAGGGTATTTTGACTGTTGTTGGTGTATGTGGTTAGGTAAGGAGGTTTTACTAGCTTTCACCAGAGCCATTAAGCTACGATTGCCCTTAACATTGCTGGTGATTTAAGGTAATGTAGTACAAGGACGCCAGATACCCAAAGATACCCATGCTGGGGTGGGGGAGGCTGGAGTGTGCTTCCAATTTTTAAGGGGGCTGGTGAACAGCAAGTACCAGAAGCCAAGTCCTTGCATCTGTACATGACTGCCAGGTCTCAATGGATGTGACTAAAGGACTTTTAATGTATTATTTTCTTTGATACAAGACATTCTTCTGGTCTTTGAGGCAAAGAAGAGCATCCTTCTTTTGGGTGAATCATTTGGAAGAAGCCCATGCTAGGAAAATATTCAAGGGGAAGATTTGGCCAGTGACTCTTGAAAAAGGGCTGGCAGGCAAAGTGTATGTGGTTTAGGTAAGTTTGATTGGGATTTACACAACAGTTTTTCTTCAAGGCCCTCAGTGCATTGGCCATGAAAGGAACCATGAGAAGGTAAAGTAATATCAAGCTGAAAACCCCACAAGATTCAAACCTTACCTGGGTGAGGGTGAATGATGTTGATCAGAGCAGCGTGGCTGGGTTGTGTGGTGACAGTAATCGTTTGGCAGGCTTTTAATGACATTGCCAGAGAAAGTAATGGATTTAGGTCCAGTGTAAAGATCCAAATGTAATTGATGATCCAAAGGTTGGGTATAAGTCAATTTGGAGGCATTTTTATATGTGCTCAAAGCACATGTGATTTGCACCAAACTAATCATGAAATAAAAGGAGCTGGACAAGCAGCAAAATAGATTATTGGTTGTAGAAGGACTGGATTGTCCTTGTACTGTAAACCATAAAGTAGAAGAACTATGCAGTTGCTGCAATATGGCCCCCAATGTTGATCATATTTACAGACCTTTATATTCACACTAAATGCATTTATATAGTCTGTACGGATTCAGGGGTCTGTCTCTTTGTGTGTAATGAGTGTCTCATAGTGTGTTTGCTGTTGTGATATCGGCTGTTTAAGATGAATGACATGTCTTGCTTCCTCATATCCCTGATTCTCACATGGCTCTTGCTGAAAACAATAACACATTATCCTTGGTGTTTGCTTAGTCAGCCAAAGACAAATCCGTGCATACCATGCATATGTCAGAAAAAAAGAAACTATTGTCATTGTTGGGGCACATGTTGATCAAATAGTCAAGATTCTGACGATGTGAGACGAGTGTTAATGTGCCGTGTTGGGAATGTTCATGCCTTTCACAAACTTTCTCTGAACTCTCTCTCAAATACATATATATGTGCCTGTTTTGAAAACATGACAATTTAGGCTCCCCTGAAGAAAATAGACCAAATATCAATGAAAAATTTACAAAATTGTTGTCCCTCCTGTGTTTTATGTTTGTTTTTAGTTTTTCGTCTCACAGAATAGAATCGCTTCATTGTGAAAGCTGGTGGACGCCTCTTAATCAATGCCCATTGAGCACTTTGTGGCCAATGGAGCATTTGTGAGATTTTGTGCACAGGACGTGCTGAGCGAGCAGTGATGGCAGCGTGAGACAGGCTAATGGCTGTGTGATGGGTTATCGGAGCCACTGCTGCTAGATCAATCGGAGCCTGGGTAGAAACAAAAGCAAACTGTGTTATATAGGTCAGTCAATACTTTCAGTAATGATGAAGTAATCTCTGCGATGTTCGGAGGCCAGTCGATGCTCGCACACCTTTTATATTGTGGACATTTTCCCTGGCAACACCTCTCCTCCTACTTTGCCTTCTTCCCTCAGATCAAACTTGAATCATTTACCATTTACCCAAGCATCACATATACACTTCTTCCTGGTTAGTTTTATACATGCAATGTAGGTCAGTGTTAACTAAAAATAGTGGGGCTAGTACTACACATTTTTCAGTAGCATTGTGTTTCTTGTCTAATGATGAACTAAATATTTAGTTAAAAGGTGTTTTTTTAAATAGTTTTTAAGTCTTTTTTGTTGTTGTTTTATAAGTCGTGTTTAGCCCAAATGTACTGTATGTGTTCAACTTTGATGCAGTCACACTAATTGAGAGTCATTACAAATATCTTTGTTATTGGTCATAGCCTTTATTGGGACCAACAGTTGAATTATTTTAAATTAATTTATTGTATATTGGTATTATGAGTCTCTATGACATCTCATTAATTAAAGTCCTCCTGTACTCAATCATTTTATCCCTTTATCCCACTCATCTTTTATCACCAAAATGATATATTTAATATTTATTTCCTTGGAATGTTTTTTTTCTTCATGCCTTAAAATAGCTTGAATGTAACTCGACACCCTTGCCTCATTTAGTATACGCGGTTCTATGAAGATGCAAATGAGCCCCGCCTCCACTCACTCAGAGATCCACTGGTTGACGATCACACGTTGATCTGATTGGTTACAAGGTAGTTTGTGACGTCAGAAACACCAGCGATTTCAAACCGTGTTTTTGAGACTGTCTTTGGTTCACTGCAGTTTTAAGCAGAAAATACTCAGCAATGCTGTCCACTTATGAATTTACACATGGTTTGTCTTAAAGCAGATTAAAAACACCACATAGACATATAAACAACATTAAAGCTTGATTTTCACCACAGGGGACTTTAAAGTAAAAGCCTGCATATTATTCATCGAATTATACAGCGGAATTCAGATGTTATTTGATTTGATTATTCAGTTATTGAATTGAATAATTAATTTGATAAATTACATGTATATATATATACACACAGAAAGAAGTTATGCATGTAAATATATGCGTCTGGTGCTACTGGTGTGTATGGAAAGTCTTATTATATTATATCCAATCCTAGTGATTTATATCCATATTAAATACTCTGATTGCAGATGACATTTTAACTTGTCTTTGCCAATTGTACAGATGTTTTCTGTGTCTCGATCTCCTGCATCTGATGTCTGGATAGCTAATGATAATAGATATGTAGACTGTGTAATTTGGTTAATTACTCTACACCTCATAGCCTTATCAACATCATGCAAAGAGCACCATTCAATCAGTAACTTCCTTGAAATGGCTTTGAATTTGTGACAGCCATTGACAATGTCCTCTCTCGTGTCTCCTGCAGTGTATTATGGGAGCCCATGGGTGACGGAAAGCGTGTGATATCTCTGGCTGAAAACCACGTGCTGCTCTGGGACCTTCAGGAGAGCTCCAGCAAGGCCATGGTGAGATTCATTATTTTCATAATTGCCGTGTTTCACAGCCCTTCTTTCAGTACTGCTGTTACACTGGCACTGCATATCAATACCAGCCATCATGCTCAGTTCCGTAACAGTGAAATTCATTTACACACACACACACACATTCTTGTACATCTATCTTTATGAGGACATTCATTGACACAATGCAATCTCTAGCAGTTTACCCTAACCTTACCCATCACAACTAAGTGCCTAACCCGAACCCTTACCCTAAACCTACCCTTAACCTCATTATAACCTTATCCCTAAAACCAAGTCTTGACCCTAAAACAGGCCTTTAAATAGGTCTCAGAAACTGAGGACCGGCCAAAATGTCCTCACTTTACTCTCTTTGTCCTCACTCCAATGGTCTAAAACTCAAATTGGACACACACACACACACACACACACAGATATTTCGAAGGATGTTAATGCTTTTTTTATATAAAATGAAAGCATGTGACTAGCTCTCACACACTGTAAGATGTCTGGAGGTCAACAATTTTTATAACAATAGCTTTAAAACCATGCCAGTCTTTATCATTTCCGTCTGTGTCAGTGAAAACAGTGAACACATGGCCATGAAAAATGTTCATGTTAAATAGCATTTGGGTTTTGGAATGAAACATTTTGAATAGGTAAATTATAATACATTTTTGAACTATTCATTTAAATTAGGAACATAGACCAGTTATTTTATTTTAGTGTTATTGAGATACTGTTATACTTTTTATTAATATTTTGAATAATTTTTTATATTTTCCATTTTTATTTATGTATTAAGAAATATTTGCATTTAAATACTGTATATACATTTATATAATTGATATTATATATACATATTTTATATATAAATATAACCAATTTTTCTTAGATATATACATGATTGTGTGTGTTTTTATATATATATAAATAATTATACACAGTACACACACATATATTATGCAAACATAAACTTTTATTTTGGATGCGATTAATCACGATTAATCTTTTGACAGCCCTAATATTTTTTTAAAAATGGTTTTAGTTTAACTATACAAACCCTGCCATGGACATACAAAGGCTGCAGACACTTTCAAAAGTTTCTTGTCAAAAAGAGAAAATTAAATAAAATTAAGAATGAGACTTATGAAGAAAAATATTTAAAGAGCTATCCTTTATTGTAAAGTAATGCATTTGATCTATTTGCAATTTTTTCTTTTGCCTTTTTTTGTATAGGCTAAATGACTGTCCTAACCACAGTCTATAAACACACTTGTCAAAGCCACACATTTTTCTAGTGCAGGTTCAACGATGATAAGTGAATTTACTGAAAGGCTATCAGGAAAGTGTAACCAAGTTCATTAAATTCATCGCAATATGCACACACTCATTCTTAATCGTATGCTTATTATGCTGAAAATGGCTCCATTGAGTTGTTTACATCTCTAAATATTACAATTTCTTTCGTAATACAGTTGCCAAATATTGAATGTTTAGCTACTTAAATCTTACATCTCTACTTTTGATTGGTAAAACTAAAGCGTTTTGCTGGAATTCATGCTCGGCTTCTAGGAAAGACTGGTGTATTCGTAGCGTTGCACCGCAATCTGTGAACAGTAATGGTGAAGCCCGCCACCTTTGGGTTGAACTGCCATCTTCCATTTTAAAAAAGCAAGCAAAACCTTTACTAAATCATAACCATGTTACTGTGTTGTATTCCAATGCATAGGGCCCTTTAAAAAAAAATCCCTCAAATTCCCAGTGTTTTCCATAAAACATTTTCTGGGTTACATATTAATCGTTAAATTAAATTCCAATAATTAAAATGGATGTCTAATCAATTGAATTTATACATCTTTAACAGTTAAATACTTAACATTTTTATAATAATATTTAAAATATATTAAAAAAAAAAAATCTGAAGTTCTGTGTTTTATGATTTAATAGCAAAACCATTGGTAATCAAATGAACGCATATCACGTTTTAATTCATCTTTTAAAATGTAATCACATGAAACTTGAATAATTCGTTAAATGTTTTTGGCAAGCAAAGTGCTGCACAACAGAGGTTTACTCTTTCAATTAAAACATGGATGAAAAATTGTGTGATGTTCCTTAAAAATAATGCTTTAATAAACTGTTACTGTTCTTATCACTTTAAGAACTGCATTCTACTGTACAGTAGTAATATATTTCTGTCATCAAGTTAAACCGAACTTTCATATTTCAATAGAAATAGTTTTTTTGTGGTTTAATATTCACAGACACTTGTGCATATCATGATTTGATTGTGTACTTTGCTTTTGATTTATTCATCCAAATTCTGCCAAATTCCGTGACATTCTTCATTATACTGTAAATTCCATTCTTATTATGACTGGATTCCACATTTTCATCTGTGTTTTCGCACCTGATTGGAAACCATAGGCTCTGAAAGCCTGATAGTCTAATCTGAAGAAGGTTCACTGAGTAAGAAACGGCTTTGCACCTAATGTTCATTAATAATCATCTGCAGTCGTTACTAATTAATGCACTGATGGACTGCGATGTCACAGGCCTTTGCGAACATAACCTTGACTCGACATTTGACGAGCCGTCACGTGTGAAAACACTCTCGCTCCCAACGGAGGCTGGAGAAAAGGCCCGTCGTTGACATCACACTGAGCCGCTCCATGAGGTCCCGCTAATGTCAGCTTTGCATGCAAAGCGAGGGGAGGTTATCGAGTGGCAAGGCCTGCTGAGTGCAGCGTGCCCATTAAAAACCAGAGAGAGGGAAAAGAGGGGGAGGCAGAAAGAGGATGTTCGGAAAGCTCTCGGCACAGCTAGATTCCAGCGGTGTCGTGAAGAATGCTAATCTGCCTCATGCAAATCTTCCCTTATACCGCCCCCATCCACATAACACACACACACACACACACACTCGTCAACCTCCCCCATCCGCTCATCCCTCAGTTCTTCAGAAAAGCTCAGGTTGATGTGTTTATCACCACGCTGCGTCTGCTAGTGTTGTTTTATTCGGATATCGCTGAATAAAAGTGAGAAGCGGCCTCCAGGCTCACGTCTGCGTGTTTTTTCTAGGGCGTTTTCTCCAAAGGAAAAAGCCTTCTCAAACTAATTGGCTGAGAAAATAATCAACGGTACAAAAATAAAACATAACAAATATGAGATCAACTAGTGTGTCTATTTTTTTCTACAGTGCAAACAAGGATTTTCTTAAGGCCCCTTTCACACCGAGAACTATAACGGTAAAGATTACTTTATTAGTGTCGATATCGTTCTGTTTATTCTACGCACTGCAGTTTTGTCGTCTGTCACTTTAAACGAGGGATTCTATAACTGGAGATACATTTCGCATTTCAAAAAGTTAAGGGGAAAATCTGTTCACTAACAGAAATTCTTTCCAGTATCTTTTTCAATTTGAACTATTCAGTGCTTGCCAAACACACAAACTTCATTTTTTTACTTTTAACAGAAAAAAACACACATATTTCTTTACTGTTACAGAAACATTAGACAATGGTAACAGAGAAACTGAGTTTGACAGTAACATAATTGACAATTTGTAACTTTTTAGTCAAAAACTCCACTTAAGCTAAAAGCACATGGGACTGATTAAATCACGATTAAAAGAATTTTAAACAACCCACTGTGTGATCAGTGATAAATTCTCTTTTCCTTTTGATATTGTGGTAATTTTGACGCTTTATCTATCACTGTATACATATATAAGCTCCTTCAGTATTATCAGCAGCTATAGCGTTTCTCAGGAGATAATTACCCTCCTCCCTCCCCAGCTCCACCTCTGGTCAGTCAGGATTTAACATTCAGATTCCCCTTGAATCAGAAACATAAATTCTCGAATTATGTTGTACTTTAAAATCTTGAATTAATGATATCTGCAATACATTCATGTTGGTTCTGTTGTGTTTACCCCAAGGGGGGTTATTGCTGCTCTTATCAATGCTCGGCTGCATGGGAGTTCTCGCCCAGAACAGAACCATACCGCCAATCCAAACTATATGCTAACTGTCAATCGTATTCGACGATAGTGGTCCTGACAGAAAAACAAGACCATCAAGTTTGCATTCTCTGATATAGTCAAACACCTTCATCAAAAACACCAATGGAGTGTCATGAGTTGCAGATGTTTTCGTTTTCTCTGAAGGTTCTTCATTCTGAACGACCCAGAAAACAACAAGGTCTTCCCAGGCCGAGGGCACCCTTTGCGTTGAACTCCCAGTATAAGTAGTGCACTAGGTTGCTGGTGAATATGCAGCCATTGATTGAGATGTATTGAGATGGATCGATTCTCCTCCCACAGATCTCGAGCAGCGCCACCCTGGAGGGAAAAGGCCAGCTGAAGTTCACCGCAGGCAAGTGGAGCCCACATCACAACAGCACCCAGCTGGCCACAGCCAACGACACCGCCATCCGGGGCTGGGACCTGCGGAGCATGAGGTGAGACAAGACGAGTGCTAAGCTTCTGTTTTATGTCCTTTTCTTCCACCTTCACCAATGAGAAAGTTAATCTGACTTATAAGCCCACGTGGAAAGCTTTGATTTCTCAAATATATTTGCAAGTCTGTCAAATTACACTTCTAATCTCTATATGTAGACGATGCCAGTGTTATTTTAGTGTCATTGAGATAGTTTTTATTAATATTTTGAATGTTTTACAATTTTCATTTTGTTGTTGTTTTATTTATTTTTTAACCATCTGGGGACAAAGTGTTTTTGGGGTCCTTGAGATGTTTTGACATGACCTGATATTTGTATTTTTTTCAGTTGCTTATAAACATATTAATAGCAAAGGTGTAATTACACTATATTTAGCACGAACATGGCTATCATAATATGTGAGCAACATGTATGTACATGTTTGCATTTTTGAGAGAATATTATTTATGCGTGGTTATTCAAAAAAATCAAACTTAAATTTTCTGATATAAGACCACAAACGACCAACTTCACATATTCCCATAATACTTTTGACTAATGGATCTTGTCGGCTAGAGTATTTACTTCAAAATGATCTGAAAATCATCCGGGCTAATCGTTCACATTAAACAATAGATTGATTTAAATTTTGTAAGACACTTTTTGTTTGGAAAGGCAATATGCAGGTGGGCGTGAATGATCCAACAAGGTCATGAATAATGTCCTCATTCACACCTGAGAGAAGACAAAGAAGACCTGCTAATGCTGCATACTAATGAGCATTTCATTCAGGTGTCACTGAGCCACAAGAAAGAATGCAAAGACAACACACACACATGTATACATACATACATACATACATACATATATATATATTACTACAGAATTGGTTCAGAGTTGGAAACATCTAGAAAAAAAGTATATTTTTCCACAAACTGTGTATGCTTGCAAATTGTATAATATCCAAGGTAAACATTTCTAGTAATTGTGCAGTTAATTCTCATTCGTATTTTCAGAAAGTTTTGGATGTAGGCTTTCCTCTCCCCAAATTTGTCACTAATAAAACATATTGATTTGAGCCGCGCAGAAAGTTACAAAAAAATGGCGCTTACACCGCCACGCGAAATGGGGCCTTGCGCACTGCACTCAACGCGCACCGGCGCCCACAACGCGATGACACGCCTTTGTGCTCGTGCGGACGCGGTGAGTATAAACCAGGCTTAATTTGGATAAACTGTGCATATCTCAAACATCTACTGTACAAACTCTGGCTTGGTTTGTTTCAAAATCCCAATCATCAGACCAAAATATTCCAACTGCACAAACATAAAATATTGTACCAGACTGAAAAGGAATGGGTTGAGAGCGGTTGTTTGCACGATTCCCTTTGAATATGTAGATTAAAGGGTTTGTTCACCCTGAAAACTTTATCATCACCTACTCACCCTAAAGTTGTTCCAAACCTGCATGAGCTTGTTTCTTCTGCTGAACACTAAAGAAGATATTTTGAAGAATAGTGGTAACCAGAAAGTTGACGTTAGTCATTGACTTCCATAGAATATTTATTTCCTACAATGGAAGTCAATTGGGTCTGTCTACTGTCTGGTTACCAATATTGTTTAAAATATCTTTTTTTGTGTTCAGCAGAAGACAGAAACTCATACAGTTTTGGAACAACTTGAGGGTGAGTAAATGCTGAGAAAAATGTCATTTTTGAGTGAACTATCCCTTTAAGATTGTGATGGAAAATGGGCTAAAGAAAAAAGAAAACTGCTAATGGAAGGCTGTCTTTTGCAATGACCCAATATACTATAGTGTTTAGATCTCTCTTCAACTGCCCAGCATGAAACAGAAGTTGCTAGCATCTCTTCTACCCTATTGTGACGTATATTCTTGTGAAACGGCTTCTGGAACAAGAACAAATGTGGTTTGCTATTGGCTGATCTCATGTGAGTGACAGGTTGCGTCATCAGAGAAGAGAAGAGATGCTGCAAGAGGGAGAGGAAGTTATTCTGATTAAAGAGTACAAGGCACATGGATTGAACAAAATAATGTGCACACATTTATAATAAATACTGCAATATTAAAAAATTGGGAAAAAAAGGTCTTTATACCACAGAAGACTCATAACATGTAAACTTCAAATCTCTTTAAAATTTCTCTGTTTTAAAGTTTAAAAGACTATATATTATAAGACTCCTAATAAAAATAAATAAATGTGGTGGTATCATGGTACTGATACATTATTACCATATATATGTGACCCTGGACCACAAAACACGAGTCAATTTTTTAAAACTGAATAAATAAGCTTTCCATTGATGTGTGGTTTGTTAGGATAGGACAATATTTGGTCGAGATACAACTATTGAAAATCTGGAATCTGAGGGTGCAAAAATAAATTGAAACATTGAGAAAATCTCCTTTAAATTTATGCATTTATGTTCACGATTGTGCTGCATTCACTCACAGAAATAAATGTTTTATATATTTACGGTTGGAAATTTACAAAATATCTTCATGGAACATGATCTTTACTTAATATCCTAATGATTTTTGGCATAAAATAAATATATTTGGAGAAAGAAAATTAATACTTTATTGAGCAAGGATGCTTAAAACAATTGACAATAAAGACATTTATAATGTTATAAAATATTCTAATAAATGCTGTTCTTTTGAACATATTGGTGATCATAAGAGACTTTCAAAAACATAAAAAAATGGTAATTAATAGATTTCAGGCATGTGTGTACGTCTGCTCTGTGCATCTCAGTCTTCATCTTCTGGTCTTCATCTCTCTGCTGCTTCTCTCCTCAGGTCAGACTGTTATTATCCAGGGATCAATAGCGCTGTGATTATTATTCCTCCAGCAGAGCTCGCGTGAACATTCATTTCACTCGGCACACATATCCTAGCTTCCCGCTCACACCCGCCGGATCGTGCCAATCTGAACTCTACAAACACTGAGGAACAGATCACTTTGGCAAACTCCTTCAAAGTGTGATGTTTGAAACTGCATTATTAGTGTTGAGAAACATGTTCGGCCTGATGTTCAGAGCATTCAGTGAACCTGAACCACACTATTTCTACAGTAAATAATCCAGATGCCATCTCTTTAGATGAATGGACCACAACTTACCATTGAAATACTATTACCATAAGTTTTTTCTTTTTCTTTTCTTTTTTACATGAATTATGATTATCATGGGTTTCAAAGTACCTTGGCTTGGAGCATCATAACATATGAACTGCCACTTATACTACCGTTCAAAAGTTTGGGAACTTGAAATAAGTCTCTTCTGCTCACCAAGGCTGCATTTATTTGGTCAAAAATGCAGTAAAAACTGTAATATTGTGACATTATTATAATTTAAAATAACTGTTTTGTATGTGAATATATAGTAAAGTGTAATGTATTCCTGTGATCAAAGCTGTATTTTCAGGATCATTACTCCAGTCTTCAGTGTCACATGATCCTCCAGAAATCATTCTAATATGATGATTTATGATCAAGAAACATATGTTCAAAATAAATTTTTGTGAAAACTGTCGTACATTCAAACGTTTAGATTAAATTAAAACAATAACACTTTTATTCAGTAAGGACACGTTAAATTGACAGTAAAGACATTTATTATCTTACAAAAGATTATATTTCAAATAAATTATGTTATTTATAAACTTTCTATTCAAAGAATCAGTTTCCACAAAAATAGCAAGGAGACCAAAACTGTTTTCAACATTGATATAAGGACCATATTAATAACTGATCACCAGTTTTAATTAATAGTAATTGAGCATCAAATCATCATATTACAATGATTTCTGAAGGATCATGTGACACTGAAGACTGGAGTAATGATGCTGAAAATACAGCTTTGATCACAGGAATAATATTTCACAATATTTTTACTGCATTTTTTCTGGTGAGCAGAAGAGAATTGTGTTGATGACAGTAAGATAAAACGCTCATATTAAGAGTTTGATTATTGATAATTGATTCCATCATTACTTTTCCAGACCATGTGCACATAAACATGCCGACGACTCTACATTGTTGTTATGTTCATCAGTAGTCTTACATGATGAATGTCATAACAGGAGAAATCTGTCTCCATACATAATGCAGTTCATAGCAAACAAGGTATAAAACCTACACACTTTAATGTGATCCTCTGGCAGAAAGAACAGTCATATTGTGTTCGTATTAGAGATCTTATGAGAACTCTTTTGTCCAAATATGTTTTTCATATGTTTGATTGCGCCTACATCAGAAGTCGTCCGCACATTCATGTTCGGCTCAGTGAGGAAGGTGTTAAAGGGAAACTGCGGCATCAAAAGTTGCAGCGTGAATGCTTTTTTTTTTTTTTTTTTTTTTAAATAATGTACAATTATTTCATTTACTTTGCTCTTGACAGTGATGCACATTGTCTTCCATCTATTTATGTTCCAGGTGAAGGTTTTAAAGGGTCATAAATAAATATATGCACTGCACATGATGGAAGACAATATTAGCATGTGATATTTTTCCTATTAGATTGAAATCTTTTCACTGAGTTTTTTTTTTTTTTTTTTTTTTTTTACTTTGTTGCTTTAACAACCAATATTGGGGTCAAACTAAAGAAAATGCATGGAATTGACTAATTTCATTAGATTATAGATACTTAACTGACTATTATTGAGCAAACTGATTGCCTACTTAAAATGTAAAGCCTGTCAGTCAAACTGAATTATAATGTATCTGTTTATCTGTGCTGCTGTAGCTAAAAATATATGATTTTATAAATAAATCATGCATAATAATTAAATGGATTTTTTTTTTAAAATATCTTATTAAATGAAAAGCATAATTAATTTTTATATATAATTTCTTTGTCACTACCCTTCAGGCGAGTTTTTTTTTTTTTTTTTTTTTTTGACTAGATCCTGCAAGCATAATGTCTAAACTGCAAAAATATGGCAATAATTTAATCTCCTTATTTTTCACGTAAGAGTGAACGTGACTATTTGTCAGTTGAATGTGTCTGGCTTCTGGTGTCGTCTGCTTATTTTTAGCTGTACAAAACAGCTCATTATCTTAATATTGCAAACTTGTATTTCTAACCATATCATTTTAATGCATTGTCATAACTATGTATGAACACATTGGTTAGTAGCGCAAACAGTTTTCCCGTTTAATGCACTATTCTTCTCGTTATATCTGTCTCGCACATTCACAGAAAACCGTTCACTTCCGCATTCAGGTGTGTATCAGTGTAGGTTATCAGGTGTTTGAATGCGAGTCAGTGTTTTTCCTCTGTCAGGCTGCATACATCCACACACTGTCTCCTGACCTTTTATCTTCCCTGCTGTCCATCTAATAACCCACAGCCTTTGGAAAGTGCCATTTCCTACAGAGCCGCATGCTTTTAAACCGTCTTCCTTGTGGACCGAGGCAGAAATCAGGCCTTCCATTCGGCATGTCTCAGGTCTCCGTGACGTTGCCATGGAAACAACGGTCCGACTTGGTGAGCATTTGGGAAACGCATGCCCGATCCGCTCAGGCAAGTCCATTTATCAGCCGTGCCGTCGTAATGACTTCTGTGACCAGGAAAAGGGCGTTGGGAAGGGGACGCGATTGACCCGCACCGTGTCCGCAGGCTTACGGATCAACACTAACTAATCTCTCTCCGATTTGGTGTGGCGTGTGCCGTGTGCTCACCGGATCCCAATTTCACATTTACAAGCATGAAGGACTCAGGAGCAGCGCCGCTAACCTCATTTCTTACTCCATTTCTGTGTCTGGGGACGCTTCCCTGCTCCTTAAACGGGATGAAGTTCACAACGCCTCCGTCTGCTTGAGGTCTCCTCTGTTGTGTCTGCTCACTTTCAGAAGGCCAAGCAACATGATCCCTGTCTTGTGTTATGTCCTGTTCTGTGCCATGTTTTGTAGTCCTTTGTAGTTTTTCTTGTTGATTAGTTCCTGATTGTTCCCAGGTGAGTCTTGCAGCGCCTCATCAACCACCAACTGTATGCCAAAGCGGAAAAGTGCGAGTTCAATCAATCCTCAATCAATTTCCTTCCTCGGGTACATCATCGGTCCTGAAGGAGCGTCTCTGGACGAGCGGTTCTGAACCGGCCTCAACCCACTACAGTAGAAAAACTACAAAGGACTACAAAACAGGAAATAACATAAGTCCACACAAGACGAGGGTCAAGATGAGGGACGAGATCTGAGCAATCTGTGAAACTGCAGTCTGGTTGGGTTTTAGCTGATGTTTAGGGGACATTTAAAGGGATAGTTCACTTTGAAATTAAATGTTGGTATGTTTTAGCTTACCTCAAGGGCTTTCAAGATGTAGGTGTCTTTGTTTCCGCAGTGGTTTCAATTTTTGATATTTTTAGGTCAACCGTTCTTGTCTGTCAGTCATATAATGCAGGTCTATGGTCACCAGCTCAGAGAGCATGCACAGAGTCAATTCCCCATCGTAAGTACACACTGATGGCCTAAGACACGAAACGAGCGGTTTGTGTGAGAAAACGAACAGTATTTATATCGCTTTTACCTCTTTTACACAACCACGTCCAAGTGATCTGAGGGCGCGCGCGCTTCCTGGTGTGTGACGTGTGCGCGCGTTCTGGCTTAGTCTGCAGACTAATACATATGTATAAATACTGTTTGTTTTCTCACACAAACCACTCGTTTTGTGGGTACCGTTATATTTTCAAAACTCTAAAAAGGCAAAAAAATCAAAGCCAAAAATCTGAACAAGTTGTGTTTCATATTTTAGGTAAAAAAATAAGCTTTCAGTGAGATTTTGTTTGGGCGCAGTACCAAACTTTTCCACTAGTTGACATTACTGCCCATATAAGCTCCATTTCCATATGTTGTTTGAGTGATCTGAAGCACTATTTTTTAGTATTGGAAGTTTGGCAGATTTTGAAATGAGTTCAACCTCTAAGAAACACAGAAAGATCCCGTATGTGCATTATAGCTCGCTGCCACATCACAAATGGTGAATCTATTATTATTTTCTTTATATTCAAAACATTTTTCAGACCTTTTTTTCTAAAAGAATTGAATGGATGCTATCTTTTGAACTCTTGGCATGAAAACAAACTGAGGTTTCTACCATTCTTTCATGATTTTTCATGTTCATCACTATTTCAAAATAAAGGTCTGAACACGCCTTAGGAGTATGGAAATATTCTTGTTGCAAATTGATAAATTACGGCTCCTCTGTAATTTATTTTGAAAATCAATCACCAAATATGAAAACTAGAGATTGTAAGCTTTCAAATGATATATAGTTTGTCAAGATTAGTTTAGGTTTAGTATAGGATATTACTGTGTTAACTATGTAATGGCTGTGGCTATGCGCTCTAAGTTGTAGAATAACAAAAATATTCTCTCATAAAATAAGGTATACATATATTTTAAAATCTGACAAAAAAAAAACGTTTTTTAATCAATTGAAGGAAAGAGTTGTCAGATTATTTGATTGTCAGATTAATAAATTCCCCAAATAGTTAGTTGCAGCCCTAGAAAAGACTGAGAAAGTTGTTGAGTAACAACATATTTTTCATAAAATAAGGACATTTTTAAAGTCTAAAGAATTTCTTAAACCCACTGAAAGAAATAATTGTCTGATGAATCAAATAGTTGTTAGTTGCATCCCTGGATGGAATATTAACATTGTCTGCTGTCGATTTAATATTCCCAGTCCATAAAACAGGACTCTCAATGTTAATATCGCTCTCCAGCGGCTGTGTCAGACTCGACATGAATGGAGACTTAATTGAAGCTCAATGCACTCTCTCATGTCAAATATTTCACTTCCTGTTTTAATGAGATTTTTAATTAGCATGTTAATTGTCTAATGAGTGTGTGGCAAGATAGCCGGCTAATGGGAGTAGAAAAATCCAGACGTGATGGTGTAGTAATACGTCTGAACTGTGTTTAGTCCATACAGATGAGCCTGAGGTCGCCTAAAGCACACACACACACACACACACACGCACACACACAGCTTAGGAAGTCTTCACCTTGTGAAAGGACGCGAGCAGCCTGTGCTTTATGGCTTGTCACACTTTTATACGGCGCGTGATGGAGGTGTGACCTTCAGACCCGGACGCTCCATCCTTATCTCTGGCTTTCCCACTCAGTGTGTTGTTCCCGTTCTCTTCTCTCCATCACTCAGTCTCTGAGTTCATTATTACGTCGGTCTGAGAGTGTGATCTGTTGTTCTTGTTGTTCACAGTCAGATCTACTGCATCGAGAACGCTCACGGGCAGCTGGTGCGTGACTTGGACTTCAACCCGAACAAGCAGTATTACCTGTCCAGCTGCGGAGACGACTGTAAAGTCAAGTTCTGGGACGTGCGTCACATCAGCGAGCCCGTCAAGAGTCTGGAGGAGCACTCGCACTGGTTAGACTCACAAACACACTCAACACACACTCACACACACGCAACAGCAAGTCTGAAAATCTACACTTCATACCAGTCAGAAGTTTGGAATAATTAAGAATTAATATATATATTAAAGTGTAATGTATTCCTGTGATCAAATCAGAATTTTCATCAGCATTACTCCAGTCTTCAGTGTCACATGATCCTTCAGAAATCAGTCTAATATGATGAATGTTTTTTTGTTTTTTTTGGAAACCATGATACTTTTTTTGGGGGGGGGGGATTCGTTGATATATAGTAAATTCGAACTTCTTATTAAATGTTGAAAACAGTTTTTGCTCCTTAATGTTTTTGTTTCCTGAGCATATTAGAATGATTTCTGAAAGGAAAAAAATATTTTTTTTATATTTATATTTTCAGACAGATTTTTTTTTTCTTTAACTTGGGATAATTAAGAATTAATATATATTTTAAAATGTAGTTTATTCCTGTGATTTAGTTCTAAATTAAACTAAATTTAGTTTAGTGGATTTTTTTTTGGAAACAGTAATACTTTTTTGGGGGGGATTCTTTGATAAATAGTAAATTCAGTTTTTGCTTCTTAATATTTTTGTTTCTTGAGCACCAAAATCAGCATATTAGAATGATTTCTGAAAGGAAAAATTATATTTATATATTCGGACATACTGTTTGTTTTTTCTGGAATTTTTTTTTATAAAAATAAAATTATATATATATATATATATATATATATATATATATATATATATATATATATATATATATATATATATATATATTTCTTATTAAATACATAAAGTACACTACCATTCAACAGTTTTCTTTTTTTAAGACAGAAGTTAATAGTTGTGTTCAGCAAGGATGCATTAAACTGATCAAAATTGACAGTAAAGACAGTTATAATATTACAAAAGGTTTCTATTTCAAATAAATGCAGTTTTTTCAACTTTATATTCATCAAATAATCATGGTTGCCACAAAAATATTATGTTAACCAAAAAAAAAAAAAAAAGCAGCACTAAATCATCATATTAGAATGATTTCTGAAGGATCATGTGACACTGAACACTGAATATAAATAAATGATTAAAGCAAAAAATAAATCTTACCGACCTCAAACTTTTGAATGGTAGTGTATTTATTTGATATTATATATATATATATATATAAAAAAAAAAATATATATATATATATATATACGTATATAAAATGTATTTTGTTTTATACACTAAACAGAATCAAATCTGTCAACAAATGAGATTGTTCAGATTTATTTGTTGAAATGCCTCAGGCTGCTTTTAAAACTCGCATGTCAAGGTCTGTGTGAGATCTCTATTAATTAGCTGTTGATTTATCGTATTTCTGTCAGGACCACTATCGTTGAATATGATTGACAGTTAGCATATAGTTTGGATTGGCGGTATGGTTCTGTTCTGGGCAAGAACTCCCTGTGCAGCCGAGCATTGATAAGAGCAGCAATAACCCCCCATTTTATTCTGATTCAAGGGGAATCCTGACAAATCCTGACTGGGCGAGAGGTGGAGCTGGGGAGGGAGGAGGGTAATTATCTCCTGAGAAACGTGATAGCTGCTGATAATACTGAAGGAGTTATATATGTATACGGTGATAGGCGTCGTGTTCCTATATGTAGACGTGGATCAGCTGAGAGTCACTGATGCGAGCTTGACTAGCGTGACCTGTCAGAACTAACGCTATGCTTGATGTTTCTTACCTTTGCAGCCACATTCATAACCGTATTTCAGTTACATCAAAGATAATGGTCTTTTTCATCAGGTTTGAGGCTTGTGTTAGTACGATCCTCCACATCTCGCTTGCAACCGGCCACAGTCACAGCCTGCCATCCTGTGCTGTTTTATCAGGTCTCAACGTGGTTATCTTAAATGTAAAAGACAGTATTTTAATTAGTGTGTGTATATCTAAGCTCTTACATCTTGCTGATGCTGTAGTTGTGTGTTATAGTGCTCAAGGGTGTGTTAGCGTAGCTCGTTTTAGCTCACTGCGGATCTATTTCAGTGTGTGTGTGTGATTGTGCGAGAGTATCTGCTCGTAGGTGTGACTCACTGGATATAATTGCCTCAGAATCAAACGCATCACTTTCTACACACACACACACACACACACACACACACACACACACACACACACACACACACACACACACATCAAGGCATGATAGCATGTCAGCCACAGGATGCTATCTCTTAAAGATAGAGGCACGGAATCAATCAGAGATGTTTTGATCCTATTTAGATAGGTAAGATCCACAACAACAACGTCCCGCGCATGTTCCTCATTTCTTGTGTTTGCCGCGACAGGGGTTCTGCTAAGCCTCGGGCTGGGAGGTATTAGGGAATATTTTGGGACCGGAGACAGATTAGTTAGGGAGAAGTCTTGACTGAGCCAGATTTTTACTGCTGACAGCTGAGTTATTCTCCCACAATCCCTGGATCCTCTTCTGAGCCCGAGGCTGATAGAGACGGAGGAGGAGAGAAGAGAAGTAAGTCTGTGGGTCTATCTCACACACCCCGTGCAATGCAGCGCCCGGCGCGACACAAGCGTGTTTTGCTAGTTTCAGCCCGTCGCAGTTTTCATTTTCACGTCCCGCGCCATGTTGTTTGAATAGCGAATTCAATTCAATTCAATTCAAGTTTATTTGTATAGCGCTTTTCACAATACACATTGTTTCAAAGCAGCTTTACAGAAAATGCATTTCAAAAATATACATACAAAAATACCGTTAGTTAATCATGAAATTTAGGGCATAACATATTGCCGGCGTTGGGTCGTCTCTTCACAGGCGTCGAGTCGTCTCATCACAGGCGTTGGGGCATCTGAAGTCTCCATGAGAGGCTGGATACATAACTGGAGCTGACGAACTCTATTTGAGTTATCTCGGGACAGGCGTCCCAAGATAACAACAAAAAAAGGCAGATGGGAAATAATTAGCGTAGCTGCTGTTCATAATATGAATGCATTTGATCTGATTTAACTGTAGTATAAAAGGTATGAGATGCATCATGTGAATGCTTGGCTGAAGAGATGCGTCTTTAATCTAGTTTTAAACTGGGAGAGCGAGTCTGAACCTCGGACAGTATCAGGAAGGCTATTCCAGAGTTTAGGAGCTAGATGTAAAAACGCCCTCCCTCCTTTAGTAGACTTAGTTATCCTAGGTACGACCAGAAGCCTCGAATTTAGCGATCTTAAAGAGCGCGATGGATGCATTCGTGTGTTCAGGCGCATTGCGTTGCTATTTTGAGGAACTGAACTAGACTGAGCCATTGACCAACTGAAGCCTGGTCTAAAGTCAATGGCGCAGTATTTTTTTTAATTTAAAGAGCGTGTTTAGTAATGTGCGCCTATAGGCGGGTCCACAACGCACGTACACTCTGTTTATTACACACACACTCTGCTTATTACACACACACACACTCTGCTTATTACACACACAGGGACGCGCAGCAGCACACAAACTAGCCAAATATTACAAATAAAAGGATTACAATGTAAAAGATTATTATTGTTTATGTTTACATAAAGATATGGTGAATCTGGCTTGTCCCGTAGATGGTCTGCTAGCGCTTTAACCTCTCTCTCACACACACACACAGCTTTAACCTCGCGCACACACACACACAGCTTTAACCTCGCGCACGAGTAGATCCGTTTCCTCGCTAGAGAAGCGTTCATTTTTTCCGCTTGTAAATTCCTCCATGTAAATAGTGGCGCGGGCGCAGCTGGCTTTTAAAGGGAATGGGAGATGCGACTCTGATTGGTTTATTGCACGTTACACCCAGAACACACCCATCACTCATTAAAAGAATAGGGTCAACCCTTTTAGACCATGCGCCGGGAGCGCCGACCATTTTTCCTGTCGTTAAACTAGCAAAAGTGGATTCGGGTGCCCTAAATGTGAACTTGTATGCGCTTCGATAGTTAAAATAGGGCCCTGAGTGTCGTGGGTGAGGTGTAAACGCAGAGGAAGAGGAGTGTGTCACTCTGTGGTGTGTGTGTGTTCTGTGTTTCAGGGTGTGGAGTGTGCGGTATAATCACTCTCATGACCAGCTGTTGCTCACGGGCAGCAGTGACAGCCGGGTGATCCTGTCCAACATGGTGTCCATCTCCTCCGAGCCGTTCGGACACCTGGTGGACGACGACGACCTCAGCGACACCGAGGAGAGCCAGCAGGACGACAAGTACTCGTCTCTACCTTACACCTCACACCTGATTCTTCCATTTTATTCCCCCGTCCTCATATTTCTATTTATGGAATTTATTAAATTAAATTCAGTTTAGTTCTTGAGCCCGGTTTAATTCAATAAAATCAATTGAACTACATTTGTTCTTTTCAGTTGAGTTCAGCACACTTCTGTTCATTTCAATCCAGTTCATTATTGGTCAGTTCAGTTGAACTAGTTCACTATATTTCAGTCCAGTTTGATTCAGTTCAATTCCATGAAATTCATTTAGTTTTTCAATTGAGTTCAGTTTAATTCTATTCATTTTAACCCAGTTCATTATAGTTTAGATCAGGTCAGGTTAGTTGAATCAAACTCAGTGTTTTTCAATTCAATTTGACTCAATTAAATTCCAGGAAATACATTTGTTCTTTTCATTTCTATTAAATTCTGTTCATTTCAATCCAGTTCAGCACAATTTAGATCAGGTCAGTTCAGTTGAATCTAGCTGCAGTGTCTTTCAGTCCAGTTTGGATTCATAAAATGCATTTGGTAATTTCTATTGAGTTCAGTACAATTATATTATTATTATGATTTTCCATTTGAATCCAGTTCAAAACAATTTCAGCCCAGTTTTTCAGTTAAATTCCAGGAAATACATTTGTTCTTTTGAATTGAGTTCAGTACAATTCAGTTACACAAAATACATTTGTTATTTTCAACTGAGTTTGGTACAATTCTTTTAAATTCTATTCATGTCAATCACGTTCAATATAGTTTAGTTCTGGGCAATTCAGTTCAGTCTAGCTCAGTAATTTTCAGTCCAGTTTGATTTAGTAACATTTTACGAAATACATTTATTTTCAATTTAGTTCAGACTAATTCTATTAATTTCAGTCCAGGTCAGTACAATATAGTTACAGTCAGTTCAGTATCTTTCAGTCCAGTTTGGTTCATTTCAATTGAACAAAATGCATATCTGTTCATTTCAGTTCAGTCAGTCCATTTAAATACAATTAAGTTCAATTCAGGCAATTCAACTTGCTAGCAACTAGCTCAATATATTTCAGTCCAGTTTGATTCAGTTCAATTCCATGAAATTCATCAGCTTTTCAATTGAGTTCAGTCCAATTATATTATATTACATTTTAACCCAGTTCAATATAGTTTCGATCAGGTCAGGTTAGTTGAGTCTAACTCTGTATTTTCCAATCTAGGTCAAACAAATGTGTTCTGGTCAGTTCAGTTGAATCTAGCTAAGTGTCTTTCAGTCCAGTTAGATTCAGTTAAATTCCAAATAAATAATACATAATACATAATAATTTAATCCATTAAATAATACATTAAAAGCATTCAATTTTATAGAATGTAATGCTATTCACAGTTAAGTTTGTTTCAATTGACCCTTCGCAGGGAGCTTGATTGACAGGTGATCTGACCAATCATACTTCGCCATCCGCCATTTTGTTCGACAAAGCAGTCAGCCGAGTTCACGCTGCATGATTTTCAAAGTAGTCGGGTCACTGTTCTTTTCTCACTGTGTGATTATCTGGGGTAACATTCAGTTGCTGCTGTGTTCTGAACGGTGGATCGGCGACAGGAGGTTTCACACTGCATGACTGTACAAAAGAAAGAATCGCCGACAACTTCTGTCTGGTGATAATGGGGAAGTGATAAGGAAATAACGCAAGATCACGCGTGCCTGAGACACTAGTGAAAATACAAGATTATATCCTGGAAATGAATAAAAGTTAAAACAGCTTGCCATAGTCCGACAAGCCACGCCGCTCTCACACACACACTATGTTCTCACGCAGTGAAAATACATTGCGGAGCAGAGAGGACACTGACAACACACTGACAGACAGGACAGACCAGGTTACTTTTGGGTTACTTTTGATATTAAACAAAGTCTCACCTTTCAAATTTGGTCATTTTTAAAAAGAAATGTAAACAATAAATACCGTGTTGTGTCTCTTTAATGTGTGTGACAGATCGCCTCAGTTAAATCTGCTCGTGAACCGATCATCTCTTCCTTCTAGTTCATTTATAGCATCAAAACATGAATGAACATCAGAAGGAATGTTGTTTTAACCGCGGAAAGGCGTCAGTACACTCCGCTTCTCAAGTTTAAATCCTCCCATGTTAATCTACTAACTCTCCTGACTGTTTTGTCCGACAAAATGGCGGATGGCGAAGTATGATTGGTCAGATCACCTGTCAATCAAGCTCCCTGCGAAGGGTCAATTGAGCCCCTGAGTACTCAAAAGACTATACATAGTTTTAAACCGATATAATGTATTATCCATGAGACTTTGCCTATTATTATAAAGATGTGTGTCACTTACCCTAGAGAAATATGTGTTCAAAGATCTCTTGTATTGATGACTCTGCTGATGTGTGTTGTGTAGGGGGAAAGAGCCCCTGCAGGACAGCATCATCTCCACGTACGAGGAGCACGAGGACAGTGTGTATGCGGTGGAGTGGTCCGCTGCGGACCCCTGGCTGTTCGCCTCGCTCAGTTACGACGGCCGGCTGGTGATTAACAGAGTTCCTCGAGCCCTGAAATACCGAATCCTGCTGTAGAGCGGGTGAGCGACGGCTGCTCTGAACACCCAAAGATGAGTGTGTGTGTGTGAGAAATAACAGCCAGACGTTTTGGTAACACTTTATACAGTCAGGTTCATTAGTTAACATGAACTAAGAATCAACAATACTACAGCATTTATTAATCTTAGTTAATATTAATTACAACATTTACTAATGTTATTACAATCAAAGGTTGGGTTTGTTAACATTAGTTAATGCAGTGTGAACTAACATGAACAAACAATGAACAGCTGGATTTTTATTAACTAAATTAATAAATTATTAATAAATGATTAATGATTAAAAAATACTGTAACAAATGTTTTGCTCATTGTTAGTTCACACATTAACTAATGTTAAAGGGGTTGTTGAGTATGATTTCACTTTTCTAGCTGTAGTTAGTGTGTAATGTTGCTGTTTGATCATAAACAACATCTGCAAAGTTACAACACTTCAAAGTTCAAAGCAAAGGGAGATATTTGCTTTTAAAGAAATTGTTTTTTAAGGACTACAACAAACGACTGGTAGGAACTACATGACACTCCTCCCGCGTTAGTGGCATCATGAACCCTAAAATTTACATAAACCCCGCCCCCGGGAACACAATTTATAGATTATCATGACAGAATATGCTAATCAATGACTAGAAGATAACTACACATAAGCTACATAAATTCAAACATAAACAAAACTGTTTTTGAAATTTTCAAGACACAAGCTCTTGTAGCTCCGCCCCCCGTGTTTAAATTTGCATTTAAAGGGACAGACACAAAAACTGTGTGTTTTTGCTCACCCTTAAAAAGTGACAATTTTAACATGCTATATAAAAATATCTGTGGGGTATTTTGAGCTAAAACTTCACACACACACTCTGGGGACATCAGAGACTTATTTGACATCTTATGAAAAGGGCATTACACCGCCCCTGTAACTAATGATTGTAAAGTTGTACTGACGTTTTTTCTCTTTCTCTTTTCCCAGAATGAACTCACATTCCCAGCTTCTGCGCGAGTGAAATCCTGCTTTGACTTCGATCTGGACTGTTTGAGTCAAATATCGTCAGATGTTGCTCTTTGCTGTATATTTGTGTCATGATTTCTGTACACCTGATGATTTATTGGGCTGGTTTACCGTGAATTAGTTAATATGAATGCAGATATCGGTGTTTTTGCGTGTACTGTTTGGTGCTGTGGGAAATCAGAACCTTGAAGATTAATTATGATTATGTGTCTTATCATGTACGCTGTAACAAAAGCAATGCTCTGTGGAGCTGTCAGAGAGAGCCTAATTACCCCTGTATGTTTCCCATAAAACAGCTTTAATTAAAGAGCCAGATTTGATGTCCTTCTCTCGTTCTTATCGGCGTGAGCGTCGGGTAAAGCTCCTCCAGTGACAGCCTGTTTTAATTGCAGCTTGACTCTCCACATCTCGGGCTGTCAAGGGACGGCCCCGGTCCGATCCGTCAATACCAGGGCCGGGGAACGAGTCTCTGAATGCATAATGTCACGGCGGATCCTTTACGAAGCGCCGTCTGTTGGCAGGGATGCTGCGAGGTTAAATGGGTTTGGAGTTTAGGGATTTTCACACTCTCGCTGTGTCACAAGCCCTGCCGCCTCTGTTCTTTTGTGGACGTGTGGGATGTTCGTGCTCATGGAGAGATTCGACTGTCCCACCTGAAAGGTTGAATGTGCGTTCTCATCCTCCTGGAAAGTTCATATACAAGTTAAAAAATACATTTACATTTAGTCATTTAGCAGACGCCTTTGTCCAAAGCGACTTACAAATGAGGACTGAAGCAAGCGAGTCGTCGTGAAGAGGCAAAAACAACGCAAGAATTGCTCAAAATAACAAAGTTCAGGCATTGCTCAGAGTAGCATAAGCCACACAAGGGAGGATGCTCATGGAAGAGATGAGTTTTCAGTTGTCTTTTGAATGTTGTCAGTAGGGGTGTGCGATATTGACAAAAAATGATATCTCGATATGTTCTGGGATTTTCTCGATAACGATTATTAGACGATATTTTGCTGAGTTTATTGTGCTGGTACTTTGGCAGGTTTAGGACTGTCGTGGACAGCCGACTCCCTAAGTTTTGGATATTCTTTATACTCTGTGTGGTGGTCAGTTCACAGAAAAGTGGCAGAAAATATGTTTCAATTGATTTTTACCTAATATGGTCATTTTTACCTTTATAAAGCCTTTTTTTTTAAACCTAATTATATGCATGCATCATCTGTTGTGTCATTTATCAAATTATATTATTACAATTATTGTATTTTGCCTATTATACTGTAAAAAACACAATTATAATTGATTTTAGTTGATCATAACTAGAGATGAAATGGCACGAACATTTCATGATTATAGTGACAAAAATTATCACGTTTATCACAGAATCCTGTTCAAAAACTACTACACAATGAAATCAATTCACAATGTTTTAAGTCGAAAACCAGCAAATAACAAATAAAATTTGCATCAATATGCACCTTTTGTTCACATAAACATTAAAATAATAACATTAAAACATGTTATCTACTACTAAGTTCAAATCAAGTTTTGACAAATAGGTTTTATAAAACGATAAACCTCACATATTTCAGCCTTTGAATCTTTTTTTATAAAAAGAATGATTCAAAAAATATAAATTACTGACATTTACAATGCACATTTATATTTTATTAATAGTAAAATTCGGTCCGATTTTCCCGTGGCGTCTGTCGTTGCTATGCAACCATGCACTGCGCTCTCCACAACGACAAAGAGGTTCTCTTACGTAGAGTTCTCTCGTACTGCGTCGAAGAACGCTACGGGAAAGTATTTCTTTGTCGAGATTGAAGCCTAAAAATTAATCCTTAATTTTGTAAATATTGTAAAACGCTTTTCTGTAGCATACAACCCTAGGCGGAGCAATATCGCTCACCCATTGGCTGCTCCGCCAGAAAAGCACAGCCTATGCGAGGCCAGAGACGCTGACCAATGAGGGCGCTTCGCGCCCTTCTGCGTCACCTCCCGCCAAAACAGGCGTGGCCTAGGCCTATAAATACGAGCATAGCTGTCTAACACACTGATTTTTCTAAATTCACGAAGCTGCACGCATCGTTGGATTGGATTCGAGCCGCCACAGCCGTTTGAAACAGCACTTCAGCAGGACGAGCCTTTTCTCTGAAGCCGCCGCCTTCAGCCGCCGTTCCCTGCTGCGCTTCTCCGGCGTGGAATGTCCTTTTTCGCTTTGTGTGTTTTGTGTGTGTGTTCGCCTACCGCGTCACACACTTTTTCTCACAGAAAGAGCAACGAGTGTCTTTTTTAAGATGTCTGTTGTTTCCTGCGGCTCCTGCCGAGCCGCGCTCATCGACGGGGACCACCACGAGCTGTGTGTTTCCTGCTTGGGCGAGGAACATGCAGCTATCGCTCTCGGTGATGGCGGCTGCCATCACTGCGACATGATGCCCATCGCGACTCTGCGGACTCGCCTTGCATCATTCGCCGAAGCTGCTAACCCACCCCCTGTAGCGCCGCGCCGTAAGAAGCGCCGCGCTCAGCGGGTTCCGGAACCTCCCTCCACGAGGAGCTCGCCGCCGCCACCGCCGCTAGCTCCTCTCAACACTTCGTTTGAGTCGCTCACCGACGGACAACAGCCGCAGACCGCCGCTTTGTCCGTTATGGAGGACGACCAGCAAGCTGTATCTGGGGGAGATGACGACTGCTGCTCGCTTCTCGCTTCGGAGAGCGAGGGATGGGCGAGCTCCGTGGACCTCCCCTCCCCCGCTGTTCCGGAACGCCGAGGAGGGAAGATCAGCATTGAGGCAGAGCTGATGCGTCTGCTCACACAGGCCGTGTCGAGCCTCGGCCTCGAGTGGTCGACGCCCGAACAACCTGCTTTCAACCGGCTGGATGGATGCTTCCTTTCTGGAGAACGCGCTGCGCCACCCTCCAGACACGCCCCATTTCTTCCTGAGCTTCATGAAGAGGTAGCGAAATCGTGGAAGGTGCCATTTTCAGCCAGAGTACGTACTTCTGCCTCGCCAGCATTCTCCGTAGTGGACGGTGCTCGAGACAGAGGCTACCATGCTCTCCCTCCGGTCGAGGAGGCTGTAGCGACTCACCTTTGCCCACCCTCTGCTGGATGGCGGGCTAAGGGAGTCCTACCATCCAAAGCTTGCAGCACGTCATCAGCTTTGAACGGCCGCGTGTACTCCGCCGCCGGACAAGCTGCATCGGCGCTGCACACCATGGCGGTGCTTCAAATCCACCAGGCCAACCTCCTCCGCAAGCTAGACGAGGAAGGCCCGGGCGCGATCAGTGTTCAGGACTTACGTAGCGCCACAGACCTAGCTCTTCGTGCTACAAAGTCCGCCGCACACGCCATCGGCAGGATTATGGCCTCAGCTACTGTTTCTGAGAGACATTTGTGGCTGACTCTCTCTGAAATGGCGGAGTCGGAGCGCTCGGCATTCCTCGACGCTCCCGTTTCAGCGACTGGCCTCTTCGGATCTTCCGTGAAGGACTTCGCGGACCGATTCGCCGAGGTACAGAAGACTTCGCAGGCCATGAGACATTTCCTGCCAAAGCGCTCCAGTTCCGCAACAGGCCGCCCTAAACAGCCGCCTGCCCGAACTCAGCAGCGCCCCGCGCCCGCCGCACCGGCCCAGCAGCAACAGGCCCGAGAGAGACCACGGTCTCGCTCCGCCGGACGCCGCCCGCCACCGCGTGGTCCTCGGCCCAAGATCTCACTCAAGCCCGAGGCCTCGGCGCCATCCTAGCCCTGCTAGGAAAAAGACGGTGTTCGGGTCCCGCTGCGGCCGGACTTCCACCCAAGATTCTCGCTTGTACAGCCCTAAGTTCCGTGTTTGTACCAGTGTATTTAGCAGCCAACAAACCGGCCGTAAAGCCCGTTTGCCTGCACACAAACGCCGTTTTCACGGCGACCCAGATAAATCTAAAAAAGAGTTTAATTTCTGGTGTTCCGGCCAAGGCCGATGGTGTAATGTGTGTAACTGCAATGCCCACCCAGTGCCCATTCATTCACACAAGCACAGCCCCGTTCAACACAGGGTTTGCACACATAAAATCGGCTCATGCCGATTGTGCTTTACATGTAGTGAGCGTGCCCACTGTCCAGTGCCCACAACCACTACACACTGCACGTTCCGCGGTTTCTGTAAAAACGAAACTAACGAACGGTCAGTCAGTACACAAACACAGTGTCCCCGGTGTTATAAATGTGCCCGCCACCAAGCGCCCACGTTTATTCACAAATATAACGAGCCCTACGGGGCTCGCCCCGCGCGCTCTCTCTCAACTCAGAGAGCCGAGCGCGCGCGGGATGCATACTGTGTTAAACATGCCCCCCCCCGCCTCACACGCCACGGCGTCCATGTTACAGCACACGGTTGCTCTCGTGTCGCCGCCATTTCGCGACCAGGGCCCAGATTACATTCAACCCCTAGTCACACGTGCAGATGCATGGGAAAGACTTCCCGGGGTCTCAGAATGGGTGCTAGAGACTATAAAAAGAGGCTATTCGCTACAGTTTCATCGACGCCCTCCCCGTTTCACGGAGAAAGTCGAAACCACGGTAAAAACAGAAGTAGCACACCTACTTCGAGCCGAAATAGCGAAGCTATTGAGCAAAGGGGCCATAGAGCCTTTATCTCAAGCTCAAAGCGAAGGGGGTTGGTACAGCAGATATTTCCTGGTACCCAAGAAAGACGGGGGTCTCAGACCCATTTTGGATCTAAGACGTCTGAACAAAGCGCTAACAAAGCGAAAGTTCAGAATGCTCACGACCAGAAAAATCCTCGCGCAGATTCGCCAAGGAGACTGGTTTATGGCGATAGATCTGAAAGACGCGTATTTTCACATACAAATTGCGTCACGTCACAGGCGATTTTTGAGATTCGCCTTCGAGGGCCGGGCATATCAGTACACAGTCCTGCCATTCGGCCTATCCCTAGCACCTCGTACATTTACAGTGTGCATGGACGCGGCGCTGGCACCCCTGAGACTCCGAGGCATTCGAATTCTGAACTATTTGGACGATTGGCTGATTCTGGCTCAATCGCCTTCAGAACTCGCTCACCACAAGACACTAATACTCGATCACCTCGAGCACTTAGGTCTGAGAGTCAATTGGGAGAAAAGTTCACTGTTTCCCAGTCAAAGGGTCTCCTTTTTAGGACTGGATCTGAACTCGCTGTCTATGACAGCACAGCTGTCATCACAGCGCAGGCAAGACACCCTGCAAATGGCGAAATCCTTCTGCAGCGGCCATTTAGTGCCACTCAAGAGATTTCAGAAAATGCTAGGCCTCATGGCCTCAGCCTCAGCGGTACTGCAGCTGGGCCTGCTGTGCATGCGCCCACTGTAGTTCTGGTTGAAAGCGCGCGTACCGCGCCGAGCATGGTTGCACGGTCGTTATCGCCTCAAGGTCAATCAGGAATGCATTTCAGCCCTGACACCATGGAGAGCGTCAGACTGGTACCGGTCAGGTGTAAGCCTGGGGACTTCCTCGAGCCTGAAGGTGGTGTCCACGGACGCGTCCACCTCAGGCTGGGGAGCACTGCTCGACGGCAGACCGTTCTTTGGCTAGTGGCCAGAACGAGCCAAACTACCGCACATAAACTGCCTGGAAATGATGGCGGTGGACCTTGCGCTGAGGCGTTTTTGTCCCCGGATAAAAGGGCACCACGTCCTGGTCCGTTCGGACAACATGTCGGTAGTAGCCTACATAAACCGCCAGGGGGGCGTAAAATCCCGAAACCTATTCAGGTTAGCGGAACGCATACTGGTATGTGCCCAGCACAACCTGCGCTCGTTGAGAGCAATGCATGTGCCAGGCCACTTGAATGTAGGCCCAGACAGACTCTCACGGAACAAAGTTCCGACGGGAGAGTGGTCTCTACACACACAGACAGTGCGTCTGCTGTGGAAAACGTTCGGCAGAGCGGAAATAGACCTGTTTGCAAACCAGGAAAACGCTCACTGCCCAGAATTCTTTTCGAAGAGCACGAACGCGCTGGCCAGTGTCTGGCCCCGCCGTCCGCTCTATGCTTTTCCTCCTGTCTCACTCCGGCCTCAAGTGCTGGAGCGTATCGAGGAAAGCGGATGCGCGGTGCTACTAGTCGCTCCATACTGGACGAATCAACCCTGGTTCCCAGTTTTGATGCGACTGAAGAGTACTGCCCCGTGGCCGATTCCAGTGAGGAGAGACCTCCTCTCGCAGGCCAAGGGCTCGATTTTGCATCCTCGCCCGGAGCTCTGGTCCCTACACGTATGGGCCATAAACGGGTACCCGCTAACCTCCCAAAGGGAGTGTTAGACACGATCGAACAGGCTAGGGCTCCGTCTACTAGACGGCTCTACGCTTCCAAATGGTCGGTGTTCTCTGGTTGGTGTTCAGACCAAGGTCTGTCACCACTTCAGTGCGGGGAAACGGAGATTCTCTCCTTCCTCCAAGAGCTATTGGATAAGGGAAGAACCCCATCCACGCTCAAAGTCTATGTGGCTGCCATATCTGCGTTCGTTAATCCAACGCTTGGCCATTCACTGGGCAGAAACGACCTGATGGTCCGTTTCCTTAGAGGAGCCAGGAGGTTAAACCCTCCAAGGCCTCCTTCAGTCCCCGTTTGGGACCTTTCTACAGTGTTGAACGCTATGAAAGGGGCCCCTTTCGAGCCTATTCACTCAGTTGACATGAAACACCTGTCTTTCAAGACCGTGTTTCTTTTGGCTCTCGCTTCAGTGAAGCGCGTGGGGGATTTGCAAGCGCTCTCAGTTAGAGCTTCTTGTATGGAGTTCGGGCCAAACGACTCTGTAGTCGTGTTGAAACCGAAGCATGGGTACGTACCTAAGTCCCTCAACACACCGTTCAGGGCTCAGGTCATCTCCCTGTCGGCCCTGCCGGCCTCGGAGGACGGAAATAGCTCCCTTTGCCCGGTCAGGGCGTTAAGAGCTTATGTGTCCCGCTCCGCTGTCTTTCGACAGACAGAGCAGCTCTTTGTTTCGTTCAGTGGGCGCTCTAAAGGGCGAGCCGCAACGAAACAGAGTCTATCTCGATGGGTAGTGGATGCCATTGCGCTAGCCTACGCATCTAGAGGTTTGGAATGCCCCCTGGGCATCAGAGCACATTCTACGAGAGGCATGGCCTCTTCGTGGGCTTGGTATAGCGGAATCTCGTTACAAGATATCTGTATGGCGGCAGGCTGGGCCTCCCCGTCTACATTTATACGGTTCTATAACCTAGAGGTTCCTGCGTTGCAGGCTAAACTGCTCTCGGTCTAGAAGACTATGTTTAGTGTTCCTGCCCCGCGCTGCGGCCCAGGTCACTTTAACGTTTAAGCATTACTCACTGACAATGTGTCCCATGAGCATGTTATTACCCCATATATATATATATATTTCATATATATGTTATTATGCCCTTAGAGGCACTACTATAAAGGGATGATGCTATTTTTAGCCGCTCTCCCTATACTTCTTGGGGTAGGCACTTGTATGCCAGGGCGCGCGCGCCCTTAGGTGTCTGTGTCGGTCCAGGAACACGCATGGCGGGTTACATGGGGTTCCCGTAGCGTTCTTCGACGCAGTACGAGAGAACTCTACGTAAGAGAACGTACTCGGTTACTAACGTAACCTCGGTTCTCTCTAGGAGAGGTAACGAGTACTGCGTCTCATGCCATGCGTGTCCACGCTGCGTCGCTTTCGTGACGAAAATCAGTGTGTTAGACAGCTATGCTCGTATTTATAGGCCTAGGCCACGCCTGTTTTGGCGGGAGGTGACGCAGAAGGGCGCGAAGCGCCCTCATTGGTCAGCGTCTCTGGCCTCGCATAGGCTGTGCTTTTCTGGCGGAGCAGCCAATGGGTGAGCGATATTGCTCCGCCTAGGGTTGTATGCTACAGAAAAGCGTTTTACAATATTTACAAAATTAAGGATTAATTTTTAGGCTTCAATCTCGACAAAGAAATACTTTCCCGTAGCGTTCTTCGACGCAGTACTCGTTCCCTCTCCTAGAGAGAACCGAGGTTACGTTAGTAACCGAGTACGTTTTAGTAGCTAATGGTTTTCCACCACCGAAAAACGCTTACTGTAGCTCTGCTACAAGATTTATTTACGGAGAAGAGAAAAACACCCGTATAGTGTTTGAGTCCTTCATGTTGACTCCGCTTTCAATGTTGTTATGGAAGATTGCGGCATTCTGAAAAGGCTCTCTGTGATGGCACCACGAGCCGTCGCTCATTGACCGATCGCAGGCTTCTGGTAGGGACGCAGACTGGTAGGTAGGAGCGAGTGAAAGTAGGAGGGAGCTGAGCCTGTGGTCTGTAAGCGTCAATGCCTTGAACTTGATGCGAGCGCCAGTGCTGAGAGATGAACAGAGGAGACGTGGGCTCGTTGAAGACAAGACGGGCTCAACTTCTTCTTCTTAACCTTTATTTAACTAGGAAAGTCACATTGAGGTTACAAACCTCTTTTACAAGTGAGACCTAGTCAAGACAGGGTCAGATAGCCGAACTAGACAAAAAAAGAAAAAGAAAAACACCACTAACAACCAATAACAGCATCATTAATAAATACAATTAAAACACCACAAAGCAAGTCTCAGTAGCGAGATATTAAGCAGCAGCATGTAAAGTTCAGCACAGCAGCACAAACATATAAGTATTACCCACACCCTACATGGTACTATTCACAGAAACAACATTTATATATCATGTTTAAAAATAATTAGGTGACAGTATTATTTGCAAAGCAACTGCACTTAGTAGTGTAGTGTTTTGTGGTTTGTCTACAAAATAATCAGACCGACTGTTGCATACAGTGCGTTTATTCACGGGCTCTCAAACCTCGCCCTCGCTTCCAACAACCTGTTGATATCCCTCCGCCTGATATCCATACAAACGTAATGACGTAAACAGTACGTGCAAGTCTACTATACTCTGAATATTACAAGTAGTAATTAAATTCCTAATTTTCCATTTAAAAACATTTAAAGAGATGAGGGTTTGTAGTTGGAGTTTAGTCTGTACATCATTCCAGGACCAGGGGCCATAATAGAACAGGCTTAACTTACCAGCTTCTGTTCTGATAGCCGGCACTTTAAACTGGTACTTTAAACTAGCACAACTGTCAAGTTCTGGAAGTCAAATCTCATAAATTTCCCACATACTGAATGAATAATATTTAAACACAGACCAGATGTGTGCTCTGAGATCATTCAGTGATGATATAGCATAAGTTACACCTGTGAAAATCTGAATTGCATAATTCCGGGTGAAGAACTACATTACCCATAATCCCAAAGAGAAATCCACCAATCAGAGAAGGCGCTGTTACTATGGAAGCAGAATTGACTAAAGAGCTCAGCCGCATCCACCCTGTGCTGTAAAAGTTTGTCAGGTTGGTCTCCATACACTGTGGTTGTCAGAAATTCACTAAAAAAATACAGTGGAAATAAATATGGTCTAACTACCATAATAATACTGATGGCACAATAGAAAGCCACATGATAAAGCAGAGATATTCATAAAACATGGCCAATATTAGTACTGTAGATAGATTGTGCACAGTCATAAACACAGACAAAACCATCAGGATAACACACATGATAATGCAATAAACATTATTAGAAATTGTAACACAAAACACCCTAATGAACATTACTGATAAGAAATATAAGAAGGAACAAAATTATTTAAATAAAATCATACTGACATGCAGGGACTTCTGGGAGTATTCTTTTACTGTTTTTAATGGCAAATTATATGGTAATTAATAGTTTTTACATGTAAAAATCATATATTTTACGGTATTTCACAGAAAAATGACATATAATGTCTTGCTAAATAACGTACAATTTACACTGTTATCTAGACTCGTTCATCTTTAGTTTCACTGTCATGGATTTTCAGTTTGTTTTCATCATCATAGTTTCCCGCCACTCATCAGTTCCCATGGACACTAATCCTCCAGCACAGCTGCTCATCATTTAGTTGGTTATCTCTGTGTATTTAGTTCCTCTGTGTTCAGTCTTTGGTTGTCGGTTGATGTTCATGTATTGTTACGTTTATACTCCACTGTAAAAAAAAAAAAAAAAAGAAGTAATTTCAACTTAAAGGTACACTGTGTATGAATTTCTCCCATCTAGCGGTGAAATTGTATTTTGCATTCAAACAAATAGTGCTCTCTAGCGCCTCACTTTTTCAAATGCGTGTTGCAACTATGGTAGCCGTTATGTACCAAGAAGCTATGACAAGAATATAGCCCTTCGTCGAGTTTAACTAAACGTTACACAACCAAGCAATGAAAAAAAGCTTGTAATTTAGACCATAACATTGACTTACCTGTCGAGAAGAAAGCAGGAAACTTCAGCTGGTTTCAGTCACGTGACGCTGGCTCTGAACGAAGGCTAGTGCTTTTTGTCCCTCTCTGCTATTATAGTTTTTCAAGATGGCGGAACGACATGGACTTACCTCTATAGACTTACCTGTCCCATGTAAATAAAGATAATAAATTCTTCGCTTACGAGGATAAGTCAGATCATTGACAGAAGTAATTTTACACCAATGAGGACATTTATGAATAAAGACATTGATTTTAGCTAATAAAATACTTAAAAAAAACTACACAGTGTCCCTTTAAAAATTACATTAAACAGATTTTAAGAAATTAGCTAAATCTTGTATAATTTATTAAAAAAAAATAGAAAATTGCTTAACTTATTTTGATGAGTTAAAGCAATGTAGAAACATATATTGTCATAACTTATTGATCATATTATTTTTTACAGTGCACACTGTTACTCCTGCCTGCCTTCTTGTATTTAAAAACCTGTTTATATTTGATAACGTCGTCTTCATAATCTTCCTCATCTTGTGACAAATACATTTTTACAGCAGAATATCTATTAAAATATATATTATTTAAATGTATATTAAAATATGTTTTTTATTTAAGCAATGACATGTAAGTCAATAGTTTTGCCATCGTTTTTTCATTTGATACAGCAATGGTTCATGGGATGATTAGTTTATCCACTCATAAAGGAGATATTCCACCAAAAATGCTAATACAGGGTATGACTTTCATTCTTCAGATTAACACAAACTGATTTTGTGTAATATTATCCATCCCGTTGAGTTGGTGCCCAAATGCTAATGCACCAAAAAGCACATCCAGCCATCATGACGATAATCCATACAAACCCAGCGGATGAATGTGTGTCTTCTGAAACCAAACGAAAGGTGTGTGTAAGGAAACCAAAATGAACTGGAAAAGTATTCAGTTGTTTCTTCTGAGCAACACACACTCGCAGCTCGGTCTGCATTCAGTGCAAAGATCTGTTCAGTTCACATCAGACTCTAGTGACTGCCATTCATCTGAGTGTTATTGTTCTGTGATATAATTATTCGAGTGCTATCTCTCTGTTTGGATCTCGTGTGTTTCCAGTGGTGTATATTTGTATCTGTCGTATTTAAATACCGTTAAATCTATTGAATACATTCAATATTAAAACCACGGGGTCACTGCAGTTCCCAGAGGGCCTAGCCAAAAATGGATTCAGCTGCTCGCAAATGAATTAAATGAAATTAGATTTGATTTAATAATTTATTTCTGTCTCTTGTGAAGGAGGGCGGCCCTTGAGGAGCCCAGGTGATGATCACCTTCACACGAGCTCTGATTAGCATTCAGAATAAACCCCAGCAAATGAAAAGAAGTCGTAAACAGAGGGAGCGATCGGAGCGATGGAAAAGGACTGGTTGGGAATGAGTAATCGGAGGCTATTGGGACGGCCTCGGGAATGTTTCTGAACTCAATGTTTCTGTATCTGTGAAACCTCATGGGGAAGATTCTTTCATATAACTCTCGCTGCGTGGCTGCTTTTCTCAGCTTACGTCTCTTTTTCACATTATTTGCATTTCACAAGCATTGAATGTGTTTGAATCCATTGCACAAGTTGACACGTGTCCTACTGTGCTTGGATAGTGGCTCAGAATCACATAGGCTAATGGCATTTTTCTAATATGTTGCACAGTTACACCACTTCTACAGTTTGGGGTCGGTACGATTTTTGAAATTTTCTGAAAGGCTGAATTTATTTGATCAAAAATACAGTAATATTGTGAAATATTACAATTTAAAGTAACTTTTTTATTTTAAAGGAACACTCCGACTTTTTGGGACTTTAGCCGATTCACCTTATCCCCCAGAGTTAGATAAGTCCATACATACCTTTTTCATCTCCGTGCGTGCTATAAGTCTGTTTGACGCACCCACCGCTAGCCTAGCTTAGCACAAAGACTGGATGTAAATGGTTGCAGCTAGAATACTAATCCAAATAAGTGACAAAATAACGCAAACATTTTCCTATTTACATGTTGTGATTTGTATAGTCACAGAGTGTACAAAAAACAAAGTCACATGAGACACAGACATATTTTAACCGTATAAATACTGGGAACTATATTCTCTGAAGGCGAAGCACTGCTACTTGGGCGGAGTGATAACCGCAGCACCTGAGACGCGCTGTTGTTTCTTCTGTCAACAAAACCACGACAGAGCGCGTTCGAGGCAACTATAGGGATGTTCGCCGGAGTCAAATGTGACGTCACGATATGGGCGTGGTCGCGAACTGGTTGGCAGAAAGAACCAAAACATGTCGCAGACTCGCAGCAGTCTACCTGTGTTTTGTCAGCATATGCTAATTATTTGTCCGAAGAACCAAAAAAGAGATATAAGGTTAAGCTTTTATATAACCAGGCTTCATGTTCTCTGCCTGATCAATATCACCTGAGTGAGAATTGGAGCAAAAGCCCGGACACATGGCCAGATTTGACATTCGGCGACATCTATCTGTATCTCATCGACACGCCATCTATGTTTACCAGAGAGTCGATGAAGGCGTACAAATCTTTAGATGCCTATAAATTAAGTAATAATTACGAATATTACTTGTTGTAACTAAGGATAACTGGTAAATATGTTACAACTAGAGTAAAAATACAGGTGTAATTTATCCATGGGCTATATTCAAAATTATCTTACCTCTGATATATAACATTGGTTAACATATACGTAAAATGTATGAATGAAAATACAATCATTTGCCATTAATTTATAAGGGTATGTCAGTGTTATTATACTTCCATTGCTCAGTCACAGCATGCACAAAAAGTTATGTAAACAAACACTTTGACACGTCTTCCGCGGTATTTTGTACAGTTATTCATTCATTCATTAACCCATCAATGCGATAGAACCTACTAGTAACATTTATTTACAAAATTAGTTTTAATTTTTAACGCAAAATGTAGGTAACGTTAGCAGACGCGATCGTGGTCCGCTGGCTCCCATTGTTTTCCGCTGGGTATAGACGCCTAATTGCAGAAATTCAAAGCTTTCTTTCTTGATTCAGGCTGTTTAGGTACACGATAGAAGCTCTTGGGGTTATTACTCTTATCGAACCTGTTAACACAGCCGATCACAAAGCACGATACAACCATTTTCTTCTGTGTTTGCGCTGCGCTTTAAGCGGTCATTACTTTTCTTCTGCCAACCAGAGCGCGTCGTGACGTCACGGCGAACATCCCTATACTGTAACATTACAGGGGATACATGGAGCCCGTAAACAACTGCAATAGTAGTTACCACCCTATTCATATAATAGTGTCACTAACGTTACATTAGATCTAAGTTAGATAATGGCACTGTCACAGTAACGTTAGGCTAAACATTTAAAAATATAACGGAACACTTACCGCAGCCGCTCCACTTTGTCCTGTATGTGATATCGATGGGATGGCCGTATCCTTCAGCACACGTTCCTTGTGGCAAATTCCATTTTTTGAAAATAGTCGTCCTCAGTGAAATGTACCGAGCAAACATAATGTCCCTTGATAATCTCATTAGGTGTGTTTTGATCAATATCCAGAGCAAGTAGCCATTTCTTCATCCGGTCAGCGTTTTTAGTTCGAATTCTATGAAACATATCATGGTATTACCTGGTCTCCCCTGTTTATTGTCACAGCTCTTTACAATACAGCGAAAATCCATGATTGTAAACTACGCTTTTACTATTTATAAATTGCTGACTCTGTTACCCAAACTCAGAATGAACTCTCTGCTCCTCACCACGGCGCGTCTCAGGTGCTGCGGTTATCACTCCGCCCAAGTAGCAGTGCTTCGCCTTCAGAGAATATAGTTCCCAGTATTTATACGGTTAAAATATGTCTGTGTCTCATGTGACTTTGTTTTTTGTACACTCTGTGACTATACAAATCACAACATGTAAATAGGAAAATGTTTGCGTTATTTTGTCACTTATTTGGATTAGTATGCTAGCTGCAACCATTTACATCCAGTCTTTGTGCTAAGCTAGGCTAGCGGTGGGTGTGTCAAACAGACTTATAGCACGCACGGAGATGAAAAAGGTATGTGTGGACTTATCTAACTCTGGGGGATATGGTGAATAATCTAAAGTCCCAAAAAGTCGGAGTGTTCCTTTAATATATTTTAAAATGTAATTTATTTCTGTGATGCAAAGCTGAATTTTCTGCATCAGAAAGAATTTCAAATTGAAATTGTTGCCATAGTCTATTTAAACATTTTATACCCAATACTTTAACAGATTATAAGTGTTCTTAAATCCATTGCATTTTTGTTAGTTTAAATGGTCAACTGAACGAAAGCAAGACACACACACACACACACACCACACACACACACCACACACACACCACACACACTCTCTCTCTTCATGAGTGAAGGACAACAGTGCAGACGAGTAATGAGACATGCACTGGTGTCATGAAATCACTGTCTCGTGTCTCGTCGGTGCTTTCAGGCTGAAAGGAGGTGAAGTGCTAGTTTCGGGAAATTACTTTCTCCAATCTGAGTTTCATGTGAGTTTGGGGCAGGACTATCTGTTTAACAGGGCCACAAGGAGTGGTTTGAGTGTTTTGGATTCAAATTGAATTATTTTTGCTATTCCATTTGGGGCCAATAGATGAAATTACTTTAATTGATTAAATATTAATTTAATTAGGGGCCAAGCACTGAAAGTGCGGAGGCACCTATTGTTTTCGTTCCGGTTCTTATTATTATTATTATTAGGGGCCAAGCACTGAAAGTGCGGAGGCACCTATTGTTTTCGTTCCGGTTCTTATTATTATTATTATTATTCTGCTTCTTCCGACTGGGCGTCTATGGCAGCCCATAGAAGCGTATGCGGGAAAGTTGTTCCGGTTTGACATTCTGATAGAGGACATTCCCAACAGTAATTGCACCAATTTTGGTGTCTCTAACTCATTCCCTCTAGCGCCACCACCTGTCCAAAGTTTCACTTATATTATGCTAATAACTTTTAAACCGTAAGCCCTATCAACAAAATTCTTTTTTCCTCTGATTCCTGAGCTCACGACGATTCGACTGGACCCTATGACGTCATTTTCCGTCATAAAAATATGGCCGCCATTTTGAATTGTCCAAAAAACCTTCTTTTGCGAACTCGTCCTAGACGGTTTGTCCGATTTGCACCAAAATTGCACCAGATCATCTTCAGGCTGTGGGGACAAAAAGTTATGGAATTCAAGTTGATTCGTCAAACCGTTTTCGATAAACGCGCAAACAAATTTTACGTAGCGCTTGCAAAAACAGACATAAGGCTGTATCTCCGCATCGCTTAATCGTATTCAAACCAAACTTCCTACATGTCATCACAAGCATGACCTGAGGCTACATGCTGCGTTTCGGCGCAGCGCCACCTACTGGTCTGGAGATATGAAAAAAGGCTATTTTTGCTTATAACTTCTGAACGGTTTGTCCAAAAATCACAAAAGTGGTCTCGATAGATTCAGGGCGTCATGTTGAGTTGACTGATATCCAATTTTTCCATATCGGCCATTTTGGCTGTCGGCCATTTTGAATTATGTGCTAAAATGCTGTATTTTATGAACGCATGAACGTATCGTTACGAAACTCAGTATGGGTCATCAGTACAAAGCCCTAAAGGTACTCAAAAGATTATGAGACAGCGCCACCTTTTGGTCAAAAGTTATAATGAAATTTCCAAAAATGCTAATAACTTTTGAATAAATTTGCCTATAGTAATGACACTGATCTCAATAGATTCCTTGGGTTATGCTGAAAACATAGATACCAATTTTGCCATAGTCAGCCAAACTTCCTGTCCGCCATCTTTATTTTCTTTTAAAACCTACTTTTTCGAACTCCTCCTAGACCGAACGTCCGATTTTCACCAAAATCGGATCGTGTCATCTCCAGACCGTGCCGAGTAAAAGTTATGGATTTCGTGTCGATAGACGAAACCGTTTTCGTATACCGCAGTGGCAAAGTTGAGGCATGATGCCAAAATGACTATTCAGGCTTTATATCTGCAATGCCTTGACATATTGACACCAAACTTTGTATGTGTCATTGTCACTTCACTCTGACCACATCACATCAGTTTCGTAACTGCGCCACCTATTGGTCGAAAGTGATAATCATATTTTTAGTTATTGTATGTGATTTTTCAACCATTTTGCCCAAATTCATCTTCAAATGTCTTTAATTGCTCCTTGCTGCAGTGGGTCTCACACTCCCAGCCACTTTGGCATGTCTTGTCGTCTTGCTTGCGCTTGGCCCCGGTGATTGCTGCTTGCAGCTATATTTAGGGGCCAAGCACTGAAGGTGCGGGCACCTATTGTATCTGTTCCCGTACCAAAAATAATTCTTCTTCTTCTTCCGCTCTGGGAGTCTATGGCAGCCCATAGAACCGATCGCGGGAAAGTTGTAATGGTTTGACATTCGGATAGAGGACAGTCCCAACATTAAATACACCAATTTTGGTGTGTCTAAGTCATTCCCTCTAGCGCCACCAACTGTCCAAAGTTTCACTCATGTTTATTCTAATAACTTTTGAACCACAAGGGCTAGAAACAAAATTCTTTTTTCCTCTGATTCCTGACCTCGTGACGATTCGATTGCACCCAATGACGTCATTTTGCGCCATGAAAAGTTTTCCGCCATTTTGAATTTTCCGAAAAAGCTACTTTTTCGAACTCCTCCTAGGCCGTTGCTCCAATTTCCATGAAAATTGAATCAGATCATCTACAGACCATGCCGACAAAAAGTTATGGAATTCAAGTTGATTCGCTTAGCAATTTTCGAAAAAACCCACAAACAAATTTTACGTAGCGCTTGCGAAAACAGACGTAAGGCTGTATCTCCGCAACGCTTTGTTGGATTCAGACCAAATTTGCCACATGTCATCACAAGCATGACTTGAGGCTACATGCTGCGTTTCGGCGCAGCGCCACCTACTGGTCCGGAGATATGAAAAATGGCTATTTTTGCTTATAACTTCTGAACAGTTTGCCCAAAAATCATCAAATTGGTCTCGTTAGATTCAGGCCAACATGCTGAGTCGACTGATATCCAATTTTACCATGTCGGCCATTTTGGCTGTCGGCCATTTTGAATTTTGTGCTAAAATGCTGTATTTTAAGAACGCATGAATGGATTGTTACGAAACATGGTATGGGTCATCAGCACGATGCCCTGAAGGAGCGTGAGAAGTTTCGAAACAGCGCCACCTTGTGGTCAAAAGTTATAACAACATTTCCAAAAAGGCTAATAACCTTTGAATACATCTGCCTATTGAAATGCCACTGGTCTCAATAGATTCGCTGGGTCACGCTGAGAACATAGATACCAAGTTTGCCATATTTGGCCGAACTTCCTGTCCGCCATCTTGATTTTCAGTCAAAACCTACTTTGTCGAACTCCTCCTAGACCGTTTGTCCGATTTTCACCAAAATCGAATCGTATCATCTCCACACTGTACCGACAAAAAGTTATGGAATTCGTGTTGATTCGTCAAACCGTTCTCAAATACCGCGCAAACAAATTTTACGTTGTGCTACAGCTACAGATTTAGTGCAAAAGTACTACATCGCCCATAACTCCTAGAGTCCGTTTGTCCTAGACTCAAGTGTCTCACACCACTGTGATCCCTGGCTCAAGGCGGACAAAATGGCTATCTCCAATTTTGATTTAGGCCAGAAAAATTTTCTGCTATGTCGAATTTTGTCCGAAACCTACTTTTGCGAACTAGCCCTAGGTTTTTCACCAGATCGGAACCAAACCAGTCTAGGACATTTCTCTGGACTCCCTAAATCAATAATTATCAAAAAAAAAAGTTGAACTTTTGCATTTGGGTGGCTGTAACGGGGTCATTTAGAAAAGGGGCGTGGCAAAATACACTAAAAAGCCTATAAATCCCAAATGAAAACTCAGAACTTCACCAAAATTGATGAGCATATGTGTCAGAACATGGTGAGGAAGCATGCAGAGTTTCATGGAGATCGGACCATAGGTGGCGCTATAACTGGCAAAAAGACTTCATTCTTATTAGGGGTTCAAGCATGAAATGCTGAAACCCTATTGTAATTAAGGATTCGTAAAACGCATCGTGCAGGCCAAACCGTAAGGCCTAGAGACGTGGCCAGATGGTAGGCCTCAATTTGGGGACAACCTATCAGAGTATAACCCCGAATGGCCCATAGGTGGCGCTACAGCAACCAAAAGTTCAAAATTGCTCATAGCTCTTAGACCGTTTGTCCCAGGATCAAGTGCCCCATATCGTTGGAATCCTTGGCTCAAGACGGACAAAATGGCTATCTCCGATTTGCCCTTAAGGTGCCAATTTCGAGTAAATTGCATTTTTTTTTATAACCTATTTTTGCGAACTTATCCTTGGTCTTTCGCCCGATCGGAACCAAACCACTGCAATAATATTTTCTGGAGTCTGACAATAAATAATCATCCAAAAAAATAAAATTTTTAATTAACGGTCGATAAGGGGAACCAAAATCTTTGATGGCACCAGGGTCACTTTTACTAAAATGGTTATAAATTGTGAACCGGAAGAGATTTTTTTGCTAAACTTGGGACACATCTTCGTGAGCTTAATTTGAGATCACTTGAAAAAAATCGCAACAATTGGCCTCTAGGTGGCACTGTAAAACGGTTATAACTTGTGAACGGAAAGAGATATTTTCGCAAAACTTGGGACACATGTTCATGAGCTCATTCTGAGATCGCGTAAAAAAAATCATGACAATTGGCCACTTGGTGGCGCTATAAAATGGTTATAACTTGTGAACGGAATGAGATATTTTCGCTAAACTTGTGACACATGTTCATAAGCTCAATCTGAGTTGACATGAAAAAAATCGTGACAATTGGCCACTTGGTGGCACTATAACAGTAAAAAAAAATCATGAAAATAGCAATAAGCGCACCCAACCGTTAGTCTACTGAAAATTGGCACACAGTGTCTTTGTCCAGGGTGCCATGATTGTCTATGAGAACATTGGTGTATCTAAAAAAACTCAGTATACGTCATTGGCACAAAGCCTTGAAGGACCCTTAGAAGTTTCAAGGAAGCCCGTGTTTTTTTCACAGGAGTGACCTCCTAAGAATCCTTGCCGAGTCCAACAATACCAAACATGCAAACAAAGGAAATTTTAAAACATTGGTAAATAGCTAACAATAACGCCAAAATGTTAAAATTATGATAGGAACTGACAAAAAAATTAATTAAATCCAATCAATTTCACCCATGGATCATTTTGATGCTCTCATATATTTGAAACGAACAATGATTGATTGTGATGAAATTTGTTTTGAATTGGGACTGACGAATCCCCGTCCATACTGTCAATGACCGGTCGCAAAGACCCGACCACTTTAGTTACTGTTGCTATGTCTGACAAGCGACGCCACTCTCACACCACACCAAGTTCTCACGTAGTGAAAAATACATTGCGGATCAGAAAAAAGACAGACATGTACTTTTGATATGAATTTACAAAGTCTCACCTTTCAAATGTAGTCATTTTTAGAGACATTTAAACAATAAATACCGTTTTGTGACTCCTTAATGTGTCTGACAGATCACAAGGTACTCAAAATATTTTGAAACAGCGTCATAACAAAGTTATAACAAAATAACTAAAACAAAATATAAAAAGTTATAACACAATTTTGGAAATTTTGTTATAACTTTTTATATTTTGTTTTAGTTATTTTGTTATAAAGGCTAATAACTTTTGTATAAATCTGGCTATTGAAATGTGACTGGTCTTAATAGATTCCTTGGGTCAAGCTGGGAACATAGATACCAAGTTTACCTTATTTGGCCTAACTTTATAGTCATATTGAATAGTTAATGTATGTGATTTTTCAACCATTTTGCTAAAATTCATCTTTAAATGTCTTCAATTGCTCCTTGCTGCAGTTGGTCTCACACTCCCAGCCACTTTTGCTCCTTGCTGCAGTTGGTATCACACTCCCAGCCACTTTGGCATGTCTTGTCGTCTTGCTTGCGCTTGGCCCCGGTGATTGCTGCTTGCAGCTATATTTAGGGGCCAAGCACTGAAAGTGCGGAGGCACCTATTGTTTTCGTTCCGGTTCTTATTATTATTATTATTATTATTATTATTCTGCTTCTTCCGACTGGGCGTCTATGGCAGCCCATAGAAGCGTATGCGGGAAAGTTGTTCCGGTTTGACATTCTGATAGAGGACATTCCCAACAGTAATTGCACCAATTTTGGTGTCTCTAACTCATTCCCTCTAGCGCCACCACCTGTCCAAAGTTTCACTTATATTATGCTAATAACTTTTAAACCGTAAGGCCTATCAACAAAATTCTTTTTTCCTCTGATTCCTGAGCTCACGACGATTCGACTGGACCCTATGACGTCATTTTCCGTCATAAAAATATGGCCGCAATTTTGAATTGTCCAAAAAAACTTCTTTTGCGAACTCGTCCTAGACGGTTTGTCCGATTTGCACCAAAATTGCACCAGATCATCTTCAGGCTGTGGGGACAAAAAGTTATGGAATTCAAGTTGATTCGTCAAACCGTTTTCGATAAACGCGCAAACAAATTTTACGTAGCGCTTGCGAAAACAGACATAAGGCTGTATCTCCGCATCGCTTAATCGTATTCAAACCAAACTTCCTACATGTCATCACAAGCATGACTTGAGGCTACATGCTGCGTTTCGGCGCAGCGCCACCTACTGGTCTGGAGATATGAAAAAAGGCTATTTTTGCTTATAACTTCTGAACGGTTTGTCCAAAAATCACAAAAGTGGTCTCGATAGATTCAGGGCGTCATGTTGAGTTGACTGATATCCAATTTTTCCATATCGGCCATTTTGGCTGTCGGCCATTTTGAATTATGTGCTAAAATGCTGTATTTTATGAACGCATGAACGTATCGTTACGAAACTCAGTATGGGTCATCAGTACAAAGCCCTAAAGGTACTCAAAAGATTATGAGATAGCGCCACCTTTTGGTCAAAAGTTATAATGAAATTTCCAAAAATGCTAATAACTTTTGAATAAATTTGCCTATAGTAATGACACTGATCTCAATAGATTCCTTGGGTCATGCTGAAAACATAGATACCAATTTTGCCATAGTCAGCCAAACTTCCTGTCCGCCATCTTTATTTTCTTTTAAAACCTACTTTTTCGAACTCCTCCTAGACCGAACGTCCGATTTTCACCAAAATCGGATCGTGTCATCTCCAGACTGTGCCGAGTAAAAGTTATGGATTTCGTGTCGATAGACAAAACCGTTTTCGTATACCGCAGTGGCAAAGTTGAGGCATGATGCCAAAATGACTATTCAGGCTTTATATCTGCAATGCCTTGACATATTGACACCAAACTTTGTATGTGTCATTGTCACTTCACTCTGACCACATCACATCAGTTTCGTAACTGCCAAGCACTGAAGGTGCGGGCACCTATTGTATCTGTTCCCGTTCTTCTTCTTCTTCTTTTTCTTTTTTTTCTTCCGACTGGGCGTCTATGGCAGCCTATAGAACCGTTTGCGGGAAACTTATACAAATTGGCACAGTGATAGAGGACAGCCTGAACTATCACCATAGCAAATTTGGAGTCTCCAACTCATTCCCTCTAGCGCCACCAGCTGTCCAAACTTTCACTCATGTTTATGCTAATAACTTTTGAACCACAAGGGCTAGAAACAAAATTCCTTTTTCCTCTGATTCCTGAGCTCACGACGATTCGACTGCACCCTATGACGTCATTTTCCGTCATAATAGTTTTTCCGCCATTTTGAATTTGACGAAAAACCTACTTTTTCGAACTCCTCCTAGGCCGTTGCTCCAAATTTCACGAAAAATGAACCAGATCATCTCCAGACCTTGACGACCAAAAGTTATGGAATTCAAGTTGATTCGAATTACCGTTCTCGAATACCGCGCAAATAAATTTTACGTAGCGCTTGCGAAAACAGACGTAAGGCCGTATCTCCACTACGCTTTATCGGATTCAGACCAAATTTGGTACATGTCATCACAAGCATGACCTGAGGCTACATGCTGCGTTTCGGCGCAGCGCCACCTACTGGTCCGGAGATATGAAGAATTTATGTTTTTGCCTATAACTTCTGAACGGTTTGTCCAAAAATCACAAAAGTGATCTCGTTAGGTTCAGGGCGTCATACTGAGTCGACTGATATCCAATTTTCCCATATCGGCCATTTTGGCTGTCGGCCATTTTGAATTATGTGCTAAAATGCTGTATTTTATGAACGCATGAACGTATCGTTACGAAACTCAGTATGGGTCATCAGTACAACGCCCTAAAGGTACTCAAAAAATTATGAGACAGCGCCACCTTTTGGTCAAAAGTTATAATGAAATTTCCAAAAATGCTAATAACTTTTGAATAAATTTGCCTATAGTAATGACACTGATCTCAATAGATTCCTTGGGTTATGCTGAAAACATAGATACCAATTTTGCCATAGTCAGCCAAACTTCCTGTCCGCCATCTTTATTTTCTTTTAAAACCTACTTTTTCGAACTCCTCCTAGACCGAACGTCCGATTTTCACCAAAATCGGATCGTGTCATCTCCAGACCGTGCCGAGTAAAAGTTATGGATTTCGTGTCGATAGACGAAACCGTTTTCGTATACCGCAGTGGCAAAGTTGAGGCATGATGCCAAAATGACTATTCAGGCTTTATATCTGCAATGCCTTGACATATTGACACCAAACTTTGTAAGTGTCATTGTCACTTCACTCTGACCACATCACATCAGTTTCGTAATTGCGCCACCTATTGGTCGAAAGTGATACTCATATTTTTAGTTATTGAATGTGATTTTTCAACTATTTTGCCAAAATTCATCTTTAAATGTCTTCAATTGCTCCTTGCTGCAGTTGGTCTCACACTCCCAGCCACTTTGGCATGTCTTGTCGTCTTGCTTGCGCTTGGCCCCGGTGATTGCTGCTTGCAGCTATATTTATTATTATTATTCTGCTTCTTCCGACTGGGCGTCTATGGCAGCCCATAGAACCGTTTCCGGGAAAGTTGTTCCGGTTTGACATTCTGATAGAGGACAGTCCCAACATCAAATACACCAATTTTGGTGTTTCTAACTCATTCCCTCTAGCGCCACCACCTGTCCAAAGTTTTAGAAATTGTATGCTAATAACTTTTGAACCGTAAGGCTTATCAACAAAATTCTTTTTTCCTCTGATTCCTGAGCTCATGCCGATTCGATTGCACTCTATGGCGTCATTTTCGTCAAAAAAATATGTCCGCCATATTGAATTGTCCAAAAAAACTACTTTTGCGAACTCGTCCTAGACGGTTTGTCCAATTCTAACCAAAATTGCACCAGATCATCTTCAGGCAGTGCCGACAAAAAGTTATGGAATTCAAGTTGATTCGCTTAACCGTTTTTGATAAACGCACAAACAAATTTTACGTAGCAGTTGCGAAAATAGACGTAAGGCTGTATCTCCGCAACGCTTTATCGTATTCAGACCAAACTTGGTACATGTCATCACAAGCATGACCTGAAGCTGCGTGCAGCGTTTCGGCGCAGCGCCACCTACTGGTCCAGATATATGAAAAATTGCTATTTTGGCTTATAACTTCTGAACGGTTTGTCCAAGAATCCTAAACGTGGTCTCGTTAGATTCAGGGCGTCAGGCCGAGACGACTGATATCCAATTTTTCCAGATCGGCCATTTTGTCTGTCGGCCATTTTGAATTATGTGCTAAAATGCTGTATTTTTTGAACGCATGAACGAATTTTTACGAAACTCGGTATGAGTCATCAGTACAATGCCCTGAAGGAGCCTGAGAAGTTTCGAAACAGCGCCACCTAGTGGATAATTTTTTTTTTCAAATGCTTATAACTTTGGGTGTGGTCGACTTATTCTCACGGGAGTCATCTCCTTAGACTCCTGAATCGTTGCCGAGTCCAACGATACCAGACTTGCCAGGTTTCGGCATATGGTTTGTGCAGCGTTGTAATTTAGCGCTTAAAAAACATTTGGCGATATCTTCGAAACCGCTAGTCCGATCGAGACGAAACCACCGTCAGAAGTTTGGAAACATAGGTCGATAGCTATACGCCAATGCCCAAATCTCAAAATATTGATCGTAAGGGGTAGTAAAATTCAATCAAAGTCACGTGTCAGTCGTTTTTGACGTGTTTTTTCACATAAATGTCTATAACGTTGAATCTAATTGAGATATTTTCACCAAAATTGACACACAGATGCATGGGCTCAGTATGAGGACACACAAAAAAAACTGTGGGATTGAGCCTCTTGGTGGCGCTAAAACTAAACAAAACATGAAATTCCCATTGACTTCAATGCAGTTTAGTGATGAAAAATGCTATACTTAACGAATGCATTGCTGTAACATTATGAAACTCAGTATGTGCCATCAACACCATGTCTTGAAAGTACTCAACAGATTTAAAGACAGCGCCACCTTTTGGTCAAAAGTTGTAACAAATTTTCACGAAATGCTAATAACTTTTGAATAAATTTGCCTATAGTAATGACACTGATCTCAATAGATTCATTGGGTTATGCTGAAAACATATACCAATTTTGCCATAGTCAGCCAAACTTCCTGTCCGCCATATTTATTTTCTTTTAAAACCTACTTTTTCGAACTCCTCCTAGACCGAACGTCCGATTTTCACCAAAATCGGATCGTGTCATCTCCAGACCGTGCCGAGTAAAAGTTATGGATTTCGTGTCGATAGATAAAACCGCTTTTGTATACCGCAGATGCAAAGTTGAGGCATGATGCCAAAATGACTATTCAGGCTTTATATCTGCAATGCCTTGACATATTGACACCAAACTTTGTATGTGTCATTGTCACTTCACTCTGACCACATCACATCAGTTTCGTAATTGCGCCACCTATTGGTCGAAAGTGATAATCATATTTTTAGTTAATGTATGTGATTTTTCAACCATTTTGCCAAAATTCATCTTTAAATGTCTTTAATTGCTCCTAGCTGCAGTTGGTCTCACACTCCCAGCCACTTTGGCATGTCTTGTCGTCTTGCTTGCGCTTGGCCCCGGTGATTGCTGCTTGCAGCTATATTTATTATTATTCTGCTTCTTCCGACTGGGCGTCTATGGCAGCCCATAGAAGCGTATGCGGGAAAGTTGTTCCGGTTTGACATTCTGATAGAGGACATTCCCAACAGTAATTGCACCAATTTTGGTGTCTCTAACTCATTCCCTCTAGCGCCACCACCTGTCCAAAGTTTCACTTATATTATGCTAATAACTTTTAAACCGTAAGGCCTATCAACAAAATTCTTTTTTCCTCTGATTCCTGAGCTCACGACGATTCGACTGGACCCTATGACGTCATTTTCCGTCATAAAAATATGGCCGCCATTTTGAATTGTCCAAAAAACCTTCTTTTGCGAACTCGTCCTAGACGGTTTGTCCGATTTGCACCAAAATTGCACCAGATCATCTTCAGGCTGTGGGGACAAAAAGTTATGGAATTCAAGTTGATTCGTCAAACCGTTTTCGATAAACGCGCAAACAAATTTTACGTAGCGCTTGCGAAAACAGACATAAGGCTGTATCTCCGCATCGCTTAATCGTATTCAAACCAAACTTCCTACATGTCATCACAAGCATGACCTGAGGCTACATGCTGCGTTTCGGCGCAGCGCCACCTACTGGTCTGGAGATATGAAAAAAGGCTATTTTTGCTTATAACTTCTGAACGGTTTGTCCAAAAATCACAAAAGTGGTCTCGATAGATTCAGGGCGTCATGTTGAGTTGACTGATATCCAATTTTTCCATATCGGCCATTTTGGCTGTCGGCCATTTTGAATTATGTGCTAAAATGCTGTATTTTATGAACGCATGAACGTATCGTTACGAAACTCAGTATGGGTCATCAGTACAAAGCCCTAAAGGTACTCAAAAGATTATGAGACAGCGCCACCTTTTGGTCAAAAGTTATAATGAAATTTCCAAAAATGCTAATAACTTTTGAATAAATTTGCCTATAGTAATGACACTGATCTCAATAGATTCCTTGGGTTATGCTGAAAACATAGATACCAATTTTGCCATAGTCAGCCAAACTTCCTGTCCGCCATCTTTATTTTCTTTTAAAACCTACTTTTTCGAACTCCTCCTAGACCGAACGTCCGATTTTCACCAAAATCGGATCGTGTCATCTCCAGACCGTGCCGAGTAAAAGTTATGGATTTCGTGTCGATAGACGAAACCGTTTTCGTATACCGCAGTGGCAAAGTTGAGGCATGATGCCAAAATGACTATTCAGGCTTTATATCTGCAATGCCTTGACATATTGACACCAAACTTTGTATGTGTCATTGTCACTTCACTCTGACCACATCACATCAGTTTCGTAACTGCGCCACCTATTGGTCGAAAGTGATAATCATATTTTTAGTTATTGTATGTGATTTTTCAACCATTTTGCCCAAATTCATCTTCAAATATCTTTAATTGCTCCTTGCTGCAGTGGGTCTCACACTCCCAGCCACTTTGGCATGTCTTGTCGTCTTGCTTGCGCTTGGCCCCGGTGATTGCTGCTTGCAGCTATATTATTAATTTATTTTTTATTTACTATGTGTAAACAGCTTGTAATGAAACTAAAAAAAAAAAAGAAACTTTCCTTGAATTCCTAGGTTGTCTATGAAAGCCTGTTGACTGATTTTTATGTGAAGGACTCGGGTCGTTTTCACGGAGAGAATCCAAAGGATGTGACGTTTACACTCCCAAGAGCCTCTCTTCCGATCACATGACACATGGAACGATTCAAACTATAGTCTCACATAGCCAGAGCTATATAGTCTATAGTCTCAAATATACTTTATAATCAAACTATCATAACAGTGTCATTTTAATGACCTCATCTGTCGTCATGATGCCATGAATCTCAGAGCTACAGCTGTAAAGCATGAGGTCCACTGGAGGCAAGTTGACGTGAGAACCCAAATGCAATTTATTCCAAAATGTGATCAGACATGAAACTAGAAACTCAAAACAAGAACATCGACAGGAACAATCAATACTCAACCAAGACACAGGGCAAACATGAGGGCTTAAATACACAGACTAATTACAAGACAAGGAACACTTGTGAACAATGATCAGACGATTAACCAATGGCAAGACACATGGCAGGATCACATGTCAAACAGGGAATCGCATGACAATGACAAGACACAAAACCCAAACAGTGACAACTGCAAACATTTCCACATCACTATGATCAGATGCTTTCTGAACTGCTGTTTTCGAATCTCACTGCTGTCGTTGTGTGTGTTTGTTTTTTTTTATTAAGAGGAGAGCACATATTTACGTATTCATCTAACCTGGATGGCGTCAGGATGTTCGTCAGCAGTTTATCGCTGCAAAGGTATTTCCGACTTCTTTTTCACTTCTAAGCGAAGAATGAAAAGAACTTCGCGGTAAGTACATCGGGTCATTGAATCACGTTCAGTCTCGTGTGTGTTACGTGTGCACTAGTGCTGCTGCAGTTCACTTAACAGCCACCGGTGTCGCTAATAACAAGGGTTTCTGAAATCTGCATATAGTCCCCTTAAGAATATTAGCTGGGTGGCAGTAAATGATTTAGCATACTTGTATTCATACCAGATCTGCAACTTTAGCTGTTTCTCTGCAGTAAATGTGGACAGCTTCTTTGAGTGACAAACGATACACAGATGTGGAGAGACTGCTGACGTAGACGCCACATGCTTCTGTGATAAAGCCTATCAAGTGTTAATCAGAACTCATGCTGCTTGGTCTATTACTCCATTTTTGCATGAAACCAACAGCTAGTAAAATATGTGTGCTCTATACCTGGCACATTGTGGAGGGGAAATTCTTCATTGGAATAATGACTTGATGCCTGATGTTACTGTTATGCTATTTTTGTACATTTGGATGGATATATGCTGAAATGTACAAATTGATTGGAATATGGACTAATTGCTTTGTGTTTTGGAGCTTCTGCTCTGGACTTTTGTTTTATATAAAAGCACAGAGAAGATTCTACAAAGTATTTTGTCAATATATAAATTAGGCAGTCCCTCCAGAAAAACGCAGGAAAAAAAACGTTTTTTTGTGATTGTTGTGGGCAAAAATCCTTGATTATGCGGCACGTTTTCTTAAAAAATGCGATGGAATATGCGGGATATTTATGCAGTTTTATACGATGAAATTGCGGGAACTTGCAAAAATTGCGGTTTGATGAAAAAGAGAAAAAAATTGTTTTCCCCCCAACACCCTATTCACTAGGCTACTACTTTAATGTAAAGAGTCATTTCTTATTACTTCCTATGATAAGCAAGCATACTACCTCACATAAAGTGCTGGGAATATTTAAGTTGTCATCTTGTTTTATTTCAGACCTTAATAAACACATGGCTCAAACGTACAAAAACATTGATGAGTCAAACAAGTTCTGTAGCTTTACAAAATGAATATGCTACAACTTCTGTAAAAATGACAAAGTGGTGGTCCAGCGTCGACTTCCGCCTGTGGTCCGACACACAGTTGCACGGAGTACAAAATAATTCGCCCCCACTGTCATGTGACACACTGGGAAACTGCTTTGCGCGGTCTTCTGCGCTTATGTTTGTTGGCAAATGAGAATGATTTGCGAGCTTCATCATGGTTTCATCAGCATTACGGGGTTTGCTGATGATGTCGCGCAATTACGTCACTTCATAACGTTCCCATGGCAACAGGGCAAATGGCTGCGCTTGTGTGAAGTAAACTCAACATTTTTCAACTTTCTGCTAAGATATATGTGACTTTTTGCAACGAAAATGCGGGGATTATGAAATCATGCAAGCCCGCATATTTTGCGCGCGGAAATCTGCAATTTATACGGCGAAAGTGCGGCGTATTTGAAAAAATGTGCCCCCCGCATAAATATGCAGACTTTGGCTGATTATGCATTGAATCATGCGATCGCATAATCACGTTTTTCTGGAGGGACTGATTAGGGCTGGGCGATATATCGCATGACATTGTTAGGCGCATCTCGTCAGTAAAGCCGGTTCCTTGATTAGTAGTAAATCAGCATCACCTGCTTTCAGATGTAGTGGCTTTTACTACACAGAGCGCGGACGTATCGCCTGCGATAATTAATGCGATATGGCTCAGCTTGTCAGTTAACTACGGCTGATTATTAGGCTGCATAGTTTAGGTCAGCCGGAACCGGGGACACTTCCTATAACACCTGATGTACTCGTTACATCATAAGAAGACTGGCATCTACGCTAATTTATTCCAAGGTTTACTGAAATCAGCCGTATCCGGGCCGTATCCAGATCAGATGGTGAACCTGCGCCTGGACACGACCACAACACATCCCTGAAGTGCCAGCCTCATTGGCCCTGTGAAGGCCTCATGGACACCTCCGGATATCTAGCATGCTAGATATTTTTCTGGGCTCGGCGACGCATCTGCGAGGCGTCTGCGAGGCGTCTGCGAGGCGTCTGCGAGGCGTCTGCGAGGCGTCTGCGAGCGTCTTTGATGCGTTGTTGGCTCTTTCATACTAACAGATTGGCGAGCGTTCATCGGCCGCCAATCCCCCGCGATTTGCACGCGATAACAACCCGACCTGTCGGCGAGCTCAATGATTTGTTCAAGTTCAATCGGGCTTAAAATCCTGTAGTGTGAACTTGGCTTAACTTGTTCCACTAACTAACTTGCTTCGCAGCAATAATAACCAGACAGACTTCAAACAATCACGGCCGGAGGATCTCAGACAAATATCAGAGAGAATCCCACCAGCAAACAGAATACAACAGTTTTTATAGAATACAAGCATGGCAAAAGTGACATGATACATTACATAATTTGCCTACAATTTGATTGGTTCTTCATATGCAAACTCTTCTGTTATTAGGTGGAAACAAATGTACAGTAGATCTCAAATCATCAGAAAAGTTTAAAAGGTTAGAAGTTCAGTTGATTACTCAATATGTCATGATTCTATTCTAGACAGTATTTTGTTGAGTCTGGTCAGCCAGATTGTCCATCAAAACCAGCATTTTTCAAAGTACATTTTGTTCAAGTGTTTAGAATGTTAGGCCTAAAAGAGAAGTAAGTTTAGATTTTATAATTATAATTAGTTAAAAAATCCATCACAGGCTGGACATAGCTAATATAGGTCATAAGCTTTTCGTAAAGTAATGCGTAGACGCATAAAATTACATTTACCTTCTGTGATCCAGTAGCAGCCTTGTAATTTATTAAAAGTTGTTAAAATGCCATGAATTTTCTCTCAATATGATACTTAATTGTGAAATAACATAATAAGCATTTTTGTATTTAAATAACATTCAAAAACTGTCTTTGAAATGAACAGCAATAAATGAATACTAATTAAAAAAAAACATAAGAAATGGCATTTAGTAAACATTTAGTTTATACATATCATTACGTTGAAAGGCGCAATGCAAATATGCAGAGTTATATTAATAAACACGCTGACGCTTCCAAGTTTTATAATGGCATTGATACCATCAGATTGAAGCTAAAAAAAAGTTTATCCATCCATGATAAAAGTGCTCGACACGGCTCTGGGGTTAATAAAGGCCTTCTGAAAAGAAGCGATACGTTTATATAAGAAAAATATCCATATTTCTAGCATTAGCATTGCCACTGCCATTAAAAAGCTTGGAGCGTCATGGTGTTTATTAATATAACGGATTGTATTCGTCTGAAAGAAGAAAGTCATATACACCTAGGACGGCTTGACGGTGAGTAAATCATGGGCTAATTTTAATTTTAAAGTAAACTACTACTTTAATTCTGTTTACCTATAGTGCTAAAAAGTGAAAATGAAAAAGGAGAAAGAAATGTCTAATGCATTAATTTCATTCAATCTTGATTAGAGCAACTTCATAAGCTGCATCTTCCCAGGAGGATCCGAAGCAGGATTTGTTGCAACTTTGTGTAACATCTTTCATGCTGTAACAACAAAAGTGCACTTTGTGTTGCTCACTGTGACTTGTGGACACAACGGGCAAGAATATGAACAAGCCACATGCCTTTGTCTCACATGAACTTCATTGTGGCAATTAAAATGTATGAAGTGTGATATTATTTATGGGCATTTGCCAACACATCGGACATATAATTGGTTCTGAAATGGCGTAATTGCGTTCATTCCTCATGTCCGTTGTGGCCAGCGATATGCCCTCTGAGGAATGAGTTAGATCGAGAGCTCTTCTTCTGGGTTACAGCCATTGATTGCTTTCAAACAGAAGCCATTTCTGTCCTGACAGTGTCCAAAGTCGTCCTCTACCTCTGCAGAAACATTCCTCATCTGGTAACCTCAAGGTCCAGTGTGTTCAGACGTCTAATGAAGACAGCCTTTCTCCTCGTTCTGTCCGTGTTGATGCTGAATGCTAAGAAAGCTGCAGTTCTGCCATTTACCCATATTGCACTGCAGATAGACTTCGGTACATGTCATGTGTGACAGTGACAAAAGTCAGACCAACAACAAATAACTTTCTTCTCTGGAGAGTATGTCGATTTTCACCAACCAGTGTAAGGCTGAGCTTTTGAAAAATATGTACTCTTTTGGGACACTTTTATTTACTTTACTCTTAATTGCGAGCAATTGTTATTTAAAATGACATAAATTAAATTCAAATTAAATGCAGTTAGTTTAACTTTTGACCCACTTAAGTAGGACTTTAGTACATCTTTACTGTATATGTAATTTTATAATTCCTACTACTGTCTTTGAAATACAGTCATACAATCATCACTGCCGAATGTAATGACATATTGACATGGTATTTTATGTTAAAGCTGCAGTCCGTAACTTTTTGGGGGTTAAAAATTATCCAGAATAAATTTGGGAGCAAGTACATAACCAGCCAGTGTTCAAAACTATCTGCTTGCCTTAGCTCGATTCTAAACGGTGAGCTTGTAATAATCTTTATAATTCCAGTGGTACTGGTGGATTTAAGCAGGAAATTCGAGCATGTCTTTGCGTCATTACGTCACATCTGTACACATAAAGAAGAGTCTCGGCTAGTCGCTATATTGCTCATTACGTCACATCTGTACACATAAAGAAGAGTCTCGGCTAGTCGCTATATTGCTCATTACGTCACATCTGTACACATAAAGAAGAGTCTCGGCTAGTCGCTATATTGCTCATTACGTCACATCTGTACACATAAAGAAGAGTCTCGGCTAGTCGCTATATTGCTCATTACGTCACATCTGTACACATAAAGAATCATTACGTCACATCTGTACACATAAAGAAGAGTCTTGACTATTCGCTATATTGCTCATTACGTCACATCTGTACACATAAAGAAGAGTCACGGCTAGTAGGCTATATTGCTCATTACGTCACATCTGTCCACATAAAGAAGAGTCTCGGCTAGTAGGCTATATTGCTCATTACGTCACATCTGTACACATAAAGAAGAGTCTTGACTATTCGCTATATTGCTCATTACGTCACATCTGTCCACATAAAGAAGAGTCTCGGCTAGTAGGCTATATTGCTCATTACGTCACATCTGTACACATAAAGAAGAGTCTTCGCTAGTAGGCTATATTGCTCATTACGTCACATCTGTACACATAAAGAAGAGTCTCGGCTAGTAGGCTATATTGCTCATTACGTCACATCTGTACACATAAAGAAGAGTCTCGGCTAGTAGGCTATATTGCTCATTACGTCACATCTGTCCACATAAAGAAGAGTCTCGGCTAGTAGGCTATATTGCTCATTACGTCACATCTGTCCACATAAAGAAGAGTCTCGGCTAGTAGGCTATATTGCTCATTACGTCACATCTGTCCACATAAAGAAGAGTCTCGGCTAGTAGACTATATTTCTCATTACGTCACATCTGTCCACATAAAGAAGAGTCTCGGCTAGTAGGCTATATTGCTCATTACGTCACATCTGTACACATAAAGAAGAGTCTCGGGTAGTCGGCTATATTGCTCATTACGTCACATCTGTACACATAAAGAAGAGTCTCGGCTAGTCGGCTATATTGCTCATTACGTCACATCTGTACACATAAAGAAGAGTCTCGGCTAGTAGGCTATATTGCTCATTACGTCACATCTGTCCACATAAAGAAGAGTCTCGGCTAGTAGACTATATTTCTCATTACGTCACATCTGTACACATAAAGAAGAGTCTCGGCTAGTAGGCTATATTGCTCATTACGTCACATCTGTACACATAAAGAAGAGTCTCGGGTAGTCGGCTATATTGCTCATTACGTCACATCTGTACACATAAAGAAGAGTCTCGGCTAGTCGGCTATATTGCTCATTACGTCACATCTGTACACATAAAGAAGAGTCTCGGCTAGTCGGCTATATTGCTCATTACGTCACATCTGTACACATAAAGAAGAGTCTCGGCTAGTCGGCTATATTGGTCATTACGTCACATCTGAACACATAAAGAAGAGTCTTGGCTAGTCGGCTATATTGCTCATTACGTCACATCTGTACACATAAGGAAGGAGTCTCAGCTATTTAACAATTTGAGAACAAAGTATAATTTGCACGTTTTGATGTGATATGATAAGCTATTATTAGATTTAATCAGCGCGATTCACTGCAATGCTATTTTTTCCCTTAGTTTGGTCAGAACAAACGTGGATGTTACTTACTTGTTCAGATGACATTTTCCGGAGAAAATTCTTATGTTGGTCATACTGTACTTTTTAAAAAGTATAATCTGTGATTGTGAATGCCAGTATCCACACCGGCGCGGTGATTGACAGCCGCACATTCTCCTCAAAACATTGGATTCATCCACGCTATGCCGTGCCGAGGCACAAACCACGTAAAGTTGATAATTCCGCTAATAACTGCAATTGCAGATTTCTAACAGAGATGGCGACAAAGAGGAAAAACAACAGACTGCAGCTTTAAACTAAATAAAGTATACTTTGACATTTGTATTGAAAATTGTATGTCACTGAAATATATTTTTAATAATGAATCTGCAATTTAGTACATTTTAAATATATGAACTTTAAAAGTAATATGAATTAACACTACTTATTAAATTATTATCTAGTACTCATGTGCTTTAGTATGTTAGTCAACCCATTAAATGTGAATTTTAAAGCATGGAAAAAGATTATTAAAACAATGATTTAAAATGTACTTAATTGAAAAACAAAACTTTTACCTTTACATTATTACAAAGTTAGTTTGCACTTTGTATCAATGTGTAATAATACACTTTGTAATAATTTGCACTTTGAACTCTATAGTGGCCTTTTATTTTATTTATATTATAATATCTACAAGTACTTTTTTTTAAATATGCTTCTAAGACTTGAAGAACACTACGAGTGAACATTCAGTACAATTAAGCACACGTCTGTTTCACAAGTGTGAGCCTTTAGTTCATCTGTCTGGAGCTCAAAGCACATGCTGTGTAACGGCTATAATGGCAACAAACTAACAAGTGTAGCAAAACAATAGTTCTCATTCACTAACTGTCCATAGACATGAATTTGTGTGTAAAAGTCTGCAAGCATGCGAATGTTTTCACACAGAAATCTTGATTCACTTGTAAATTTGCACTTAAATTTGTTCTAAATTTAGAAACAACTGAAACCACGTGTACCCAAAATTCACATATCCACAAAGATATATACAATTTTTAGAATTAAGAAAAAATTCTTAACATTCTAAAAACATTTCATTTTTCTATTTTCTAAATGCATGTTATATGCAGATTACCCTCATTTAGAATATTTGGAATTAACATTAGAACAAGGTTAATAACAAATGTATGTGCCTATGCACTGAATCTTACATACATTTTTAGTGAGGAGTTCTGTGTATAAATACAATATATATATATATATATATATATATATATATATATATATATATAGTGAATGAGACCCAATAATAATAATAATATGTTTATTTTATATAGCCAAGGTCGCTTTACATTGTAGGAAGGCAAGGAAATACAACAACAAACAACCAAAACAATACAACAAAGACAAGTTATCTGTATGAAGCTATGAGTTTGGTGTGGAGAAATGATCATTAAACAAAAAGGTCTTGAGATGTGCTTTAAAGAAGAGAAGAGAAGGACAGTCACAAAGAGGTTGTGGGAGGCGGTTCCAGAGTTTGGGGGCCAAGACACTGAAGGACCTGCCACCCAGGGTGGAAAGTCTGGAGCGGGGGATAGCCAGGAGATTTTGGTCAGAGGATCTGAGTGAGCGGGAAGGAGTGTAAGGGGTCAGCAGGATGTAGGGGGGAGCAAGGTTGTGGAGAGCTTTGAAGGTGAGTAATGTCTGTACTGTACCTTTAATTTGAACTATACTATACTATACTATACTATACTATACTATACTATACTATACTATACTATACTATACTATACTAACTTACTAGCATTTTATTTATTTATGTACTGGTATTTCTAACAGTGCACATGTTATTGCTATTCTTTACTTTACAGCAATAGTGGACTGCATGATCCTGCTTCAGTTTTGCCCATGCATTTTATCACTGGACACCAAAATACTATTATTTGGTCAAGAAGCTCACGTTTACGGATCCATTTAAGGATCAGTTTGCTCCTATGCAAGCTGGAAGCAATTTTTAAGTCATTATTACTGTTTTATGCAATGCAATTATTGGAATGTGTTTTCATGTTGTTGTTGTTGTTATTACCAGCCTTGGCAATGCAAATGTAATTGAACACTGTAATTATTCAAACACATCTACAGCCTGAGCTGTGTATGAATATTCCTCCCACTCTCACAATGTAGCGGAGAGGAGTTATTTCAGGGAGCGTGTGTGTGGCGGTAGACCATTTCCCAGTGGTGTTTTCAGCCTCCTCCTTTCTCTGGAGGAGAAAATATCCATCCTCTCTCGGTGGTTTGTTATTACCTCTATCTAAGCCACTGGGCCCATGATTTGAGAATAAGTAAGCCTGCTTTACGGTCTGAAGCTGGTTTATCTGCTGTGTGTTTGTGTGCTATAATAAGAATTTGTGCCTCTTCCTTTTTCCTGTGAGTTGGAGGAAGTGACCTACATACACACCACCTCACTGTTTCAGTGCTGAATTTTGCATTCAGGAGAGGATGAATAACACGACTGCTCGCCAAACACGATGCGATGTAATGCGGTTTAGTGGTGCTGTGGGAAACAATTGCTAAAGAGGATAGAAAGCTTCTTTCTGCTGAGGTTGTTTCTGTTATTGTTCCTTTGTCAGGCTGCTAATGGTGAGAGAGATTTCAGCTGAATTTCTTAATTTATGAGAAAAAAAATACAGGTTGTTGGACTTGAAGGTATGGCTGGACAATCATAACAAACATTCACAAGAGAGATACCAGCACTTATATCAAAAAATACACCCAGCCACAGGCAATTTTAAGATGTAGGTCTGCGAATGCAGATGGATGTCTGTTTTTTAAGAGTCTCACAGCATGAGCACTGCATTTTTATAACGCCATGTCAAGTTTAAAATAGATTTTAGATAGGTATCTTGTACGGAACCCCTAAAAACCATAGAAATGGGAAAAAATATGAGATGGGAGGAAAAATTATGTCAATTATGTTTTTGTTGTTTTCTCTCCCCGAGAAAATTTGCCATCGCTCTTAAAATGTTTTCAAATTTTGCAAATACATATTTTTTCCCACCACTTTTAGGGGCTCTGTAATATTAAAAGTCCTGCATTCTGGTCTATTTTTCAATTACAGACCAATTTCTCTGCTGTCCCAGTTCTCAAATATTTAGAAAAAAATATTTGTACACAGGCTTGAGTGAAAATTAGTATGGCTTTATAGCAAATAGGTCTGGTAGAAGATATTTCCACTGCAATGGATAATAATCAATATACTATTGGTCTGTTCCTAGATTAAAACAAAACTGATCATTGCTTATTAAAGATGAAACTGGAGAGATATGGTATAAGAGTGAAAGCCTACTCTTGGTTAAGAAGCTTCTGATAGATATACATTTTTTACAAATAAATAATATTAAATCAGATCTAACTGAAGTCACTTGTGGTGTACCACAAGGTTCAGTGCTAGGCCCAAATTGTTTGTACTGTATATAAATGTTATTTGTAAAGTGTTATAATTTTTTTTTTAATTGCTCTGTTCCCTTTCAAAGGAACTCGAGCTGCGGCGAGACGCGGATGGGAGCGCCCCTGCGTGATTGCATCATGAAGCGTGTGTATAATCAGTCCAATGGTCTGACGAGACGTCATAGGTGGGTGACGTCATAGACCAGGAAACTATAAAGCACACCTGAAAACAGACCGCGCCAGTTTCTGTGCCTTCAGCAAGCGCTCTCTGTATACTGTCTCTGTCTATTTGGTGTTGTCTGTCATTGCAAACAAATTTATATATATATATATATATATATATATTGAAAAATATATATATATAATGGCGAGCAAGCAAGAGTTTAGAGTTTAAGCGGTGTACTGTTCCCTGCATTGCGAGAAGCTGCCCGTGAGGACGCTCTGCTCCCACCGGGCGTTCGAGGAGGACGGTTCAATTCACACTCCCCAGGGTGCGGGTCTCGCTGCTGCCGAGGCACAGCGACGGCGTACATCTTGGGGCTTGCAAATGGATCTGACAGCGGGGTTTAGGACGGCCCAGCCCTATCTCAGCCTTCACCTGCCAGACCCAGTGCCTTATCTCAGGGAGAAGCACGCGCTGTGGTTTCTTCTCCCCGGGCTGAGCCACCAATGCTGCAATTATCCAGTTCTGAGGAACTGGATGTCGTCAGCATTGATGCTGGGGATTTTGAGGATTCGCAATCTCATACCCCTGCTAAAGAGGAGCTTTTGGAGGTTGTGACTTGTGCTGTTGCCAAATTAAAAACAGATTGACCAGCCAAGGAACAAGATGTATATAAAAAAATGCTATCTTCCGAGTCAGCGTCATCATTAAAACCCCCGGTATTACCCACCAAGCCATTAAAAGCCACTTCAGCGCTGGTGGGTAAAGCGTATTCGCCAGCGGGTCAGGCTGAGGTATGCTTGCATACAATGTCAATTTTGCAAGTATACCTGGCTGGTCTGCTTAGGGACATGGATGATTGTGAGGAAGTCAGTGCTGACGCAACAGATCTGTCTCTCCAGGCCACCAAGGAGATGGCCTATGGCAGCTCTGGTGGCCACTGAACAACATTTATGGCGGACTTTGTACGATATGAAAGATCGAGACAGATCTGTTCTTCTGGACACTCCGCTTTCGTCTTCGGGTCTATTCGACAATGCTGTAAATACGTCCGTCGATAGATTTCACGAGGCGAAGAAGCAATCAGTGGCGTTCCAGAAGTTTCTTCCTCATCGATCTAATATCCCCCGAAACGGGTCGGGAGCAGTCTCGGCCGCCTACAAGCTCCTCGCAGCACAGAGTGTAGCAAAAGCAAAGCGCCGCCACTCGGGCTCCTCCACAGTCGGGGTGGCCAGGGTGGCGGTCGCAGTCGAAGCCGGTTAGAGGCAGGCAAGATCTGAGGACTGTCATCATCTCTAAGAAGGCTTTGACAAAGAAGAAGTCCTGACGGCGAGGCTATCACCTGCATATCTCAGCGATCCCCCGAGGAGGGTCGTAGAACAGTCAGTTCAGTTGTTACCTGTACGACCAAGACCAGAGGCCAGTCTCGAGAGACTGGTTCTCTAATGCCAAGTTCACACTACAGGATTTTAAGCCCGATTTAAGCCCGATTTTCAAATCGTTGAGCTCGCCGACAGGTCGGGTTGTTATCGCGTGCAAATCGCGGGGGATTAGCGGCTGATGAACGCTCGCCAATCTGTTAGTATGAAAGAGCCAACAACGCATCAAAGACGCTCGCAGACGCCTCGCAGACGTGTCGCCGAGCCAAGAAAAATATCTAGCATGCTAGATATCCGGAGCTGTCGCACGACTCAACCACATGTGATGTCATGAGCTACAGCCAATCAGAGCAAGGCATGGGTTGAGGTTACCGGGAAAATACGCGTTTTTTTTTCTTTCAGAGCAAATCATCGCGCAAACAGTTTGCAGCACTAATTTCTGTCTGACGTCCATATTCAAACAAAGACTCACGTGTTGTGTACTTGTGTTCTTCTTCGCTCGGTAGTGGCGCGCGTGCTGTATTGCGTCATTTCCGGTTCATTTTATCGCGTGATTTTTCGTGACAAAACGTGGTTTGTAGACAAGATATAATCGTTGGATGACAGAGTTGTTGTCTACTTGTGTAGTGAGTTACCTCCTGTTGCGGATCAATCACGTTGTGTCGTGTGGTGTGAACAGCTCAACAACTTGAACACTCCTGATTTCAGAGAGAGCAAGTTATGTAGTGTGAACCGCACAGTTCAGCCCGACGTTTTAAAATCCTATAGTGTGAACTTGCCTTTAGTAGATTCTCTGGCCGCATGAAAACTACTGCCGAATATATCTCATTGGGTCCTGCACACAATAGAAGAGGGTTACAGAATTCAGTTTGGTTCTCGTCCGCCCAGTTTTCTAGGTGTCCTCCCTACGGTGACGGACCCCGAGCAGGCTCTGGTTATGGAGTAGGAAGTACAGACTCTTCTACGAAAGGGGACTATAGTAAGGGTGCTCCTCCCAGTAGGGAGTCAGGGTTTTACAGACGTTACTTCATTGTTCCAAAGATGGATGGGGGGGCTGGGTCCTATTCTAGAGCTGCGCCAACTAAACCGCAGGGTTCAGAAACTCAAGTACAAGATGCGTACACTCAAACAGATCGTGTCACAGATTCAGTCCGAGGACTGGTTTGTCACGATATACTTGAAGGACGCTTACTTCCATGTATTTATCCATCCTCATCACAGGAAGTTCCTGAGGTACGCTTTCGGGGGTGAAGTGTACCCAAATCGGGTTCTTAGGTTTATCACCCGGCAATTTCACGAAATGCGTAGACGCAGCTCTGGCTCCACTGAGAATCCAGGTCATCCGCGTGTTGAATTACATAGATGACGATTGGTTGATTTTAGCTCAGTTCGAGCAGATGGCGGTTCGGCATCGAGATGTCGTTCTGTCCCACAAAAAGATGCTGGGGTTGAGGCTCAATGCCAAGAAGAGAGTGCTCCTCCCATCTCAGAGGACCACTTTTCTAGGTGTGGTATAGACCAACGCTACTTTTGCGTCATCGAAGGGTAACGCCCCTTTTTGGGGGAAAACAAACGGATTCCCCTGAGAACAGAACTCGCTCTAGATCTGCAAAGTTTCTTAAAAAGCAAAAATGGCACAAACATACTCTTTGCCGGCCGAGGACCGTGAGCGGTATGGGATTCGACAACGATACGGGCACAGTTGTCACTTACACGTATTACTTCGATTCTCTCAGCCGTAAATGGGGTTAAACTAGACTGGTCACTCACTGTGAAACATGAGTGGTCGCTCTCCGAAAGGTCTTTGGCAGGACCATCTATTTTCTTGGCACATAAATTGGCTAGAAATGATAGCGGTGTTTCGAGCTCTCAAGCACTTCCTGCATACGTAACCTGAGATGTTTTCTGATGACAATGTTTTCTGATGGAAATTGAAGTGATTGTCTTAAAAAAAGTGGTTTGATGATAATAGACTATCACTAATTTAAGTTCATAATATTCAGTAATTGGCAAAGTATTAACAAAGCTAAAATTAGGATTAATAATGAGGAAATAGAAAGTGTAGGAAAATACTTGATCATAAATAATGCTGAACCCAGATGTAAAAACTGTCTAAATGTAAACTAATGTAACTGTCTAAATGTAAAAACAAGAAAAGAAAGTCTAAATCCATTGCAATATTATAAATAAAAAAAAACATATTTTTAATCAAAACTCATTATATATTGTATTATTCACATAGTACTATACATTACTTACTCTGTGGAGGTATGGGGTCACACATATAAAACCAACATAAATCCAAAATATGTTACGGAAGAGAGCAATAAACATTGTAAATCGGGTTGACTATTACAAACCAACAAGTATATTATTTAGTAAATTACATACTTTAAATCTAGTTGATTTAGTTGACTTTACACTGCACAGAAAATTTATAAAGCATACAATTTTTTACTACATAATTGTATTTGGAGGCTGTTTGAAAAAGTCAGCATAAACTAAGGCGAATGTACATGTTTAAAATATGAGGACAATTAAAAAAATAGATGTATACCTGTCAATGGGGTTAATCTATGGAATAACTATGACAAGGAATTAAAAATGTGCAGTTCACTTTATAAATTCAAAAAAATTCTCAAAATAATGTGGTAAATAGTTATATAACTCAAAATTAATAATTTGTGTCTGATGTTTATGACGGGCATTAATGTTTGAAATGTGTACTTTTGCAGATTAGGGGAAATTTTATAAGTAACTGTTTGTTTATCGTGTGCAAATCAAATCCAGTGAGAAAAGTGACACTTATTAGGTGATAATGTAAATTTGGATTGCAGATTGTTGCTGTTTTAAAATACAATAAAAAGCTCCTGTGTGCACTGAAGCCAATATTTGTATCTCTAGCAGTGGCAAAATTATTTGTATCTGTATTTGAATCAATGTTATTTTAGTAACATTGACACTAAATTGATTAAAAATGAAGATATAGGCATTAGCCATCAAAAAATCCATATCGGTCGACCTCTAGTAGCGATGTATGAAGCACAGCTCAAACAGAAATCACTTTCAAACTAAGCAGGTTTCGGTAGGTCAGTGCGTAAAAGAGCAAAATCTGCAAGAGGAACTTTTCAGCCTCATACTTTTCAGAAACTCCCGAGCATGTGTTTTTCCATCGGCGTGTCCGGATTAAGTATGCAGTTAAGGCAGCATAATTGTGCAGTATAGTTTCATCTGTTGGTCTAGCAGTCTGGGTAACTGTTAAATAAAGGGTTGTGTCCCTGCAACACATTTGAGGACTCATCCAGCTCACAAAGAAATCCCATAAACACAGCAAGGGCACTCGTCTAATCCTGTGTGTCCTAAACAACAGCCTGCTTTCCATAAATTGAGTTTCTCTTTATCCCTGTGAATGTATCTGCATATTGTAGACATTTCCATACACACGTGTGCCGTGTTTAGCAATTGGCATCACTTTGCCGTGGATTAATAAGACTCAAGTTTTATGACGGGTTCTATCGGGTAAATGAGCTTAGAGCTAAGCTAACTGAATAGGATTCATATGAATTTTAATAGGAGATCCGTTAGTATGTGGAATGAGTGCAGGCTATAGTGTAGGCTGCACACAAGCAACCAAAAACCACCAGAGTCATTGTGTTAATTCCACATAATAAACAGGAAATCATGAAATATTCATGCGGATGTTTGTGGGTGAAAGCCATTCGTATTCCTCTCCCAACCACGCACTTTGAAGCGAAGGGCTTAATGGAATAATTTTTCAGATCTTTGACATGTACAGTACTGTCTCGCTTTATATTTTCACATCAGTAGCAAATGTGCAGCAGCTCTGTAAATGGCTTTGGGACATCAGTGAAAAGTTTCAGTCAAATAACACATCACCCAGAAACTTTCATGACACTGTACTCAATCACGTAAGTTTAAAAGCCAATACTCGTATTTATAGCTGATTCCACATTGAGCATATCTTTGATTTTTATCGAATGTCAACCCAGGGGTATATCAGTGTATCTTTGTCTTACCATATTTCCCCAGTATAATTACAGTACATTAAGACAAAAGACAAAAGGAGTCTTCAATAGTAAATTCCGCTAGGAACACATAGGAGAATCAGAGGGAAAAAGCTCAGGAAATAACCACTTTTCACATAAACAAAACCGGTCAATGAAACTGAAAGCCAAAATATAAGCGAGAGTAATCAACTGAACAGAAACTGGTGCATAACTAATTAACAACCAAGGAATCTAACTAGGGAACGAAAGCATCGTTAGCCAACTATGGTCACAATTTCCGTCATTATCAGCATAGTTCAATGAGTCGGTGTTTCCCGAAACCATCGTTCCAACGAACGTTTGCAAACAGCATCGCAGACTTGTGTGGTTGGAACGAGAGCTCTCGATCTGTGTTAGAAGCATAGTTTCTAGTTTACATGAGATGTAGACTGAATAAATCCTTATCTTTAGCAAAACAAGCAAGCTGACATTCCGTACAACCCGTGTTATTTATTTATAATACATTCAAATGTAATTTACGTCTTTTAGTTTGTCAAGAGATTTAAAGTGTAATTTCTGAAGACTGCGCATGTGCGAACGTACTCTAGTTTGTAAGAACCAGCCTATGATTGAATCTTGAAATAGTTCAAAATTTGAAATAATTTGAAATAGTCCTCAGATGCCATGTCCGTAATTTATAGCAAAACATTTAGCATTAATTCGATCTCAAAGAGTTTCATTAAAAGAAGTTATTACTCCATCTTTAACCAACGTGGTTGAATAGCCAATTTGCGACAATTTGGTTTCAGGGAAACAGTCTTGACGAGCTAGTTGATGTTGATGTCATACTATGGTAGTTAAGCAGCGAGTTACGTCATTGTACGAGAAACACAACCAAAACACAATGAAACTAATCCAAAACAAAACATTCATGTTATTCTGTCTAATTAAATATGCATTAATTTGCATACATTTCAAGAACATAAATCTGAACATTGTATAAAGCCAGGTTCAAAATTATTTTTATCATTTTGTTGTTAAAGGTTTTTACAGAGGGTATTTTGAATATCTATTTTTATCACTGCATGAATACAAAAATATTAACCATGTTTTTAGAAATAAAATCAGCTGAATGCTCTATGAACAGATCTATAAAGTTTGGTGTATGTAAGAGCTTCTGAAGTGGAGATGTCTGGATGAGAAAAAATCATTTTGAGAAAATGGCTTTTAAAGATATGTATTGTTGAAATCCTCAGATGGAAATAGATAAAATGCAATATAATAAACACTTAAATGTGTATTTTGGATATTTTCTTTCCACTACCCTGAAAGCAGACATGTTATGGAAGTAAATAACCCCAAAATCTAGAGATGGACCAGTGCATGTAAAATAATGGTTCTTGCCTTAAACTTATTTCTTATTTCACAGGTGCACTGTGTAGGAATTTCTCCCATCTAGCGGTGAAGTTGTATTTTGCATTCAGACGAATAGTGCTCTCTAGTGCCTCGCTTTTTCAAATGCGTGTTGCAACTACGGTAGCCGTTATGTACCAAAGAGCGATGACAACATGTCTTCCAATCGCACTTCATTGAGTTTTCTTTCGGGGGATGAGGTTCGTTATTTCAAACAAACTGCAACTCGACACACAACGAACAAACGAATGTTACAGTGAATCACACACTTTAAAAGACATGAGCTATGCTAATTATTAGTGATGCAATCTTTATTTGTTTATTTTTCGATGTACATGTATTGTTAGATATCATCATCGTGTGATTCAATGGAGAGGTAGAGGTAGAGGGAGAGCGAGAGGACAGAAAAACTTGTAATTTAGACCGTAACATTGACTTACCGTCGAGAAGAAAGCTGCGTCCCTTTCAAAGTCTTTCTCCTTCATCAGCTCTTTCCACCTGGGAAAAGCTATCCCGATATTTACCCTCTTTTTTTGAATTGGCGGCCACGTTTCCATTAAATTAAATAGCTTTTTTGGCGAAGAGGATTCCTTCTCCTGTGGCTCGGCATCACTATGGTCCTGCATTATAAAGTACCGTGCAGCCTTTCATATTTGCCGGGACAGAGACAAGCGCCTCTCACTGATCTCCTCGTCCTCAGCTGGTGTCAGTCACGTGACGCTGGCTCTGAACGAAAACGCGTTGTGGAAACACGTTGAGGTAGGCTAGTGCTTTTTGTCCCTCTCTGCTATTATAGTTTTTCAAGATGGCGGAACGACATGGAAGCCTCTATGGACTTATCCGTCAAAGTCAGATCATTGGCAGAGGGAATTTTACACCAATGAGGACATATTTATGAATAAAGACATTGATTTTATCTAATAAAATATTTAAAAGACGACATAGTGTACCTTTAAGTGGCTGGACTTAAAGTGTAATTTAACGAAACAGGATGCAGTGAAAGCAGTGATGTGGCTTTGATGTTAACCATAATGCAGCATTTTCTCCAACCATATGGAAGTTGAATCTGGGGACTCTTGATTGTGTCACACAACCACATAGCAACACATTAACACACAAAACATCTTTAGCATTGTGCATTGTGGATTCTGCATGGGCAAAACATCACTAAGTTTATTTTTTAAATAAAAAAAAGTTCATCCCATTACTAATTTCTAAATGTCATCAGTCATGATCAGTCGTCATTTCATCAGTAGTCCAAACTGATGAAAATATCATTTGGATCAAGCTCAGTCTGATCGATTTAGGCATACATGCAGGCTTTTCATCCGATTGAGCCATCAGATTATTACCAAGTATTTGGGTGCTTATGGGTGTTAGAAGTTCATCAGATCATTATCTGGTAAAAGCTGTTTTGGCCGGTTGATCAGCTCAACTGTCAGACGGTGAGGTTGCCATAGTTCGAGCGGGTTAACCTGACATCATTATGAGCCGTTTCGTTTCCCCCCCCCCGGCAGGCCTAGACTCTCAGTGCGTGCATCTTCATGTCATTACAAACTTGCAAGACTTGCTTCTGTGGAACACAAAAGGATCATTTTAGAATAATGCACTGAATGCTATTTTTCTTGCAATTACAGAATATTAGGGCTTTTAAGTTTCAAAAAAAATGCAAAAGGGTCATAAAAGTGGTCAATACAGCTTGTAGGTCTCCTGAAGCCATATGGTTTGCATGCTCGTGAGACTTCATAGGAGAAGTAAAGAGAGTCATTTTGGGTTGGATCAATGATTTTTTGTGTGAATAACAACAGACATTTCATTTTGTGCATTACAAAAAGCTTTCATAGGACTTTAGAAGACTAAAGAGAAAAAAATGGTCTTCAGAATTTCTCATTTTGTATTCTACAATGGAAAAAGAATCATCGAGGTAAACGATGACAGAATTGTTATTTTGGGGTGAACGGTCCCTTTAATACTGCAGCTGTGATCTGCCCATGTTCCTCTAGCATATATTCAACAGTACTAGCAGTTGTTGTGCTTCAGTTGGTTTGATTGAAATGGTTTAATGCAGAGAGGGGAACTGGAGGACGACAGAAGCATCTGTGTGTGGTCTCTGCAGGCCCTTCAGAGGATTTCAATTGTTTTATCTGACAGACAGCACCGAGGAGTGGACTAAACTTTGCGCCTGTAGTGCACGTTTGGTCTGTGGAAAATCAGAATGTCCCTGAGGTGACCATATGTGTGAGAGATAACACAGCCATTCCAGACTGACTTTCACTGCTAGTTTGGCTGGCAAAAAATAAATAAATAAATAAAATAAAACACACATTAAAAGCCCGTTCACATCACGTATGATAACTAAAATAATAATGATAAAGATATAGTTAAAATAAATGTTTTCTTAATTTTAGATAATAGTCACCATAACTACAAACGATACCTGCACAGAGAAATTATATATTTGAAATCACATTCAGAATGATTTTTTCCAACTCATTCAACAATGCTAAAAACATTGACAGCTAATCAGAATCCATCCTGCTTTTAAAGCGCTCTAGCATTTAAAGCGGCAGATGACAAAACAGTTATCTTTCTTTGAGTGAATGGGCCTTAAAGCAACACCAAGTAGTTTTTCAACCTTCATAACATATTTCCAAGACTCTTGTGATGGTACATCGACTTACAATAGGAGGAATGACACGTCTGCCATAGCCTGACGGGGTCTGGAGGCCTATCGCTTTTACTAGCACTACGGAGCTTCGGGGTTCGGGTAGTAACCCGAGCACAAGAAGAACTACAATATTCGACTGCTTTACGGCATACCTCACTTCCCCCACTTCCTCAAATTCGGACGTGAGAGCCCAACTAGCGTTTGTTTGCCGGCTGGTATAGCGTCTGTATGTTGTTGTCACGGCCGAAGCAGCAACTAAACCGAAGGAGGCAGAGGTTTTGTCGGAGGAGACTAGGAAGAGAAAAAGGGAGAGTGATAAAATCAAAGTCCGGACGAGGATCAACATTGGTCCAGCGTGAGCTTGCTGGCGTGAGCTAGAGGAGGAGGAGGAGGGACCGATGCTGACTCGGCCGTCATGCTGTCGGACTAGTAATAGCTACATGATTAGATGGACACAATCATCTTTTAGGATAACTGTCCTAATGACTGCAGGCTGATAGTCATGTTTGTTTATTTATTTTTCTGGTGAAAGTGTCTTGCCTCGATTTTTCAAATTTGCAGATTCATCTATGGTAGCTTGATATTATAATATTGACGATATATGGCTATTACCTACGGCTACCACACAAACATTAAATTGCATTAGCATATCCATTATGTTAAACAGTAGCCAATATGCTACTATAATGACGCTGGCTTGTAAACGTGAGCTACGCGATCTTTTGTCGTTTGAAAAAGATAAAGCCCATGAAATTATATTCCTTATATTATTATATTATACTCCTTCAGGGAACTAGGGTTACCATATGTAACCGAGACGTTCCTCTTCAGTCGGTCTCTCGACGCCCCATCGGGGACCGACGAATAGGAATCCCTAACAAAGGTCCACAACTGCTGACCCCATCCAGTGCCCTGTGCGAGCCTCTTGCCTGGAAGGACGATGGGAGAGGGCTTACACAGAGTATACCTGTCACTGTTGTTCCATGATAACCCATACTGTGAGATTATTGGATAACACTGGGAAAGCTTGCCCTTTCTGTTAGGAAGGAGAACGTGGAACGTGTGGAACGTGTGGAATCCACATTCTTCCCCGAAGGAGTTATGTGGAGATATACATATGGACTAACCCGAAGGTTGTACTGCATATGAAATACTGGGTGACTTAGCCCAAGGGAAAGACACAGGCTTCTGTTTAGGAGCAACCATGAAAAAAATATATGGGATGCCTAGACCCGGTCTCAAGGATGCAACGGATAAAGGCCTGGCGCCGGACGCTCTGCCACGTCCAGCTCCGAGGGAGTTGGAGGACTCAACAGGTTTTTCACACTGGAGCAATAAGGGTGCACAGTAGGGTGCAGCAAGCAGACAGAGCCGGGTCTCTCAGTGCTTCTACCCGTCTAGGGTGAGAACACGGGAGGAGACCGGCTCTACACGTAGGCTATAATATCTAGCGAACGTGTTAGGTGTCGCCCAGCCCGCAGCTCTACAGATATCTGTTAGCGAGGCGCCACGTGCCAGCGCCCAGGAGGATGCAACGCCTCTCGTGGAGTGAGCATGCTATCTGAGCGGGCAGGGCACGCCTTGAGCTTGGTAAGCCAAGGCGATGGCATCCATTATCCAGTGGGCCATCCTCTGCTTGGAGACAGCCTTTCCCTTCTTCTGGTCTCCGTAACAGACAAAGAGCTGGTCTGAGGTCCTGAGGCTTTGAGTTCTGTCCACGTACAGTCGCAGAGCGCGGACGGGACAGAGCAAAGCCAGGGCTGGGTCTGCCTCCTCCAGGGGAAAAGCTTGCAGGTTCACTACCTGGTCCCTGAAGGGAGTGGTAGGAACCTTGGGCACATAGCCATAGTCTGGGGTATCAGTACAACATGGTTGTCACCTGGCCCGAACTCTAGAGAGAATCTTTAAGTCTGCTGATTGCAAATGCTCAAAGGGAAGAACACCACTCGACGAACAGGTTCCACTTCAAGGCGTATGCACGTATCGTAGACGGCGCCCATGCTGAAGTGATGGTGTTAAGTACCTCTGGGGGTAATATTGATAATCACAATCATTTTGGTCACTATAATCGTGATATGAAATTTACATACCGTCCCATCTCTAATTGTTTAGTTTCACTCTAAGTAGATTAAATGTTGATTAGATGTTAGAAGACTTTTTCAGTAAATTCTTCTGAGAAAAGAATTGTTGAATTGCATTTTTTTTCAAGGTTCAAGGCATCACGATTAAAAAAAAAAAAAAACATTTTTTATAAGAAGCACATATGGCTAGCTTTTGTTTTAATGTTTGCCAACAAATCCTTTGAGCTCATCTGCATATTCCGCTTTGAGCGACTCACTGAAATATTCAGTGTTTATTACTTCTGGATGGAGGGGAACAAAGTTTGTTGCAGAATAACTTACAATATGTGCCAGACTTTGTTCAAATGGTTAAATGTCTGGCTCGTGAGATAATGGGATATAACTTTGGAAGCCTTGTGGATTACTGGTTTACTCCAGGATATCTTTACATAGTTGCAACAATGTGTTTCGAAAAAACCTATCAAAATCATGCACAGAATTGATGCCGCAAATCTCACAAACTTTAGCAAATCCAGCAACTCTCTATATTTCTTGGAAGCATTTATTGTTACAGCTTGTTACCATGACTTTGATTGAGGACGTTCTTGCCATTTTTGTGTGCAATTTCAGAGGGTCCATACATGTAGAATCATCAGCAGAACAGTGAGATCTTCAGCAAGATGTATTTCAAAGCATTATGTTGATCAACACTCTTAAAAAAATAAAAGTTCTTTATTGGCATTGATATTTCCAGAACCTTAAACATCTATATGGAACCTTTCCATTCCACAAAAGGCTCTTCTTTATAGTGGAAAAAAGTTCTTTAGATCATTAAAAAGTTCACAGTAAGAAAAAAGTTATCTTTTAAGAACGGTTCCATTTAAAGATTCTTTGTGAAACTAAATGGTTTTTAATGGCATCGTTGCAAAAACACCCTTTAGGAAAGTTTATTTTTAATAGTGAACCTTCATTTGGTGTCCCTAAGAACAACTTTACGAATGCTAAAAACATGTGAGTGAAAGATATTTCTTTCATAAGGAGAATGTAAGTTATCCGTCTTTCACCCAGAGGGGACAGCTGGAAGCTCATGTAGACAAAGAGAAGAAGTGATTTGATAACAGAGTACAAGACAAACTAATCAGGATGAATCTACACATTATTACAGATGTCTAAAGGGCCGTTCTGTCTCAATCCTGCAGCTTATATAAGACTATCCCTCCAAACTGTGCCATCTATCACCCTGTACATTGTTTCTTTCCTATTCTCGTCTTCTCTGCTGTCTGCATTTCTTCAGGAGGATGACAGAATGGTAAATTATCACGGGACTCTGCATGCAGGTTTCTTTCTTCAAGGTGCTAATAAACCAGCCCTTCTTTTCCTTCACCCCCCATGTTTCTCTTCTTCATTCCTTCCGTCTTTCCTTCTATCTCCGTCTGTCCTTCACTATTTCTACAGTTTTGCTTTCATCCTGCTGCTAGTGGACGCATGCTGCGCTCTCATTATAGCGGGTGATAATTACGCGAGAGACAAAAGGAAACTGAATGAGCCGCCCACTCAGAGCCGTCAGCCGCGGAGCAGGAGAGAGTTCATTTCACACTTACAGCATGCTTTAATTAAAGAAAAAAGAAAGGTAAACACCCCTGTCATTGTGTGTGCGTGTGTTTGTGTCATAGCCTGTAAGGTACATCTGTGTGCACGTGCACGGGTATGTTACTCTCCCTTAATCCTGCTTTATTTTGAAGGCTCGATCATGGATTTGATTGGCATGCTCATTAGCAGGGTGCCGATATATTTGCTGTGGCTACTACTCTGTGTGGTTTACAGTGAAAACTCTACAGTATCAGTAGCTATCACGCTGTGTACCACATTGTAAATTAGCATCTTTTATAATGGGCACTAATGGATACAGTCAAAAACCCATTTAGCTAAATGATTCGCAGATAAGTTTTGAAAAATTGGCTCTCGATTACTGATATGGGTTTGTTAGTTAAGGCTAGAAACATTGTCTAAGCAAAAGCTGACGTGAAAGCATGATCGCACATAGCTAGCATGTGAATCATAGGGCCCCACTTTAACGATCTGAAACGCAAGTATCAAACGTGAAACGCAAGCATTTGCATATACTTTTAATACAAAAAAAATAGTTTTTATCATAGACTAAAAAAAATACTTTTTTATGCATGTTTGCTCCGTGTTTTTGTTGCATTTACACTGTTTTGACCACTAAGGGGTCACCGTAGAGACGGATGTCGGATTGTTTCGAAGCCTCAACAAAATACGACACATTTGGTTAAACTGTTCCACAACGACTCGATCTGCCCACCACTAGTTGTAGAAGCAGGCGATGACGAATAAGATTAGGTTAAAAGTCTTTAATAAAAAACTCAGAAGGTAATCCAACAAATACTGGCAAATACATACAACTGGTACAAGAACGGACAACAGAACACTGAAAAGACTGCAACTTAAGTTCTAGCCTAATGAATTCAATAATGATAAACAACTGTGCTGATTTAATGAATTACCATGACAACTAAATAGTGGTGGGAAAACTGAACAAAGGCAGACAGGAAACTGGTGAAAACAAACTAAAGTCCATGATAATGAAACTAATAATGAGTGTGTGTGACAGATGTTCCTGAAACATTCATCTGAAAACTCAACATTCTGCACAGTAAATTCCTCCTCAAAAATTTGACCAGTTAAACAAATAGCGTAAGAATTCAAGGATCAAGAGCCCAACTACAGGAAACACTAATGCAATGTTTGCTTCTCTTTCTTTCAGTGATTCTGTTTAACTGGGCACACTACCTCTCTTCTCTTTTCTGATGATGTGTTTAGTGGCGTGAGGGTGGTACAACCTGTCACTCACATGAGATCCACCAATAGCAAACCACAACCATCCAAAAGCACTTCTGTTTCATGCCAACTTTAGTGTGTTACTATGGTAAAAACCAAAAGTCTGTTACGTGTACTGCTCAAAGATGTGACCAGGAGGTCCAAATGCAAGCTTTGAGTGTAATCCATAATCATAATCCATTTAATATGTATGAAGTCAAAACCACAGGGCCAACAATCCAGATAACCACAAAAGGTCCAAGGCACAGGCAAACCGGGAAATCCAAGGAGACATGCAGCGAATCATGACCATGACAAGGAACAGAGATGACATCCCAAAATGCAGTGAAACGCTAACATTAAGGAAGACAAAGTCTGACAAAACACACAGGGCTTAAATAGTCAAATTAGTCACCTTTATTTATATAGCGCTTTTTTTTACAGTGATAACAGAAAATAATGCAATTATGTTTCTACTGTACAGCGGATCTAGAAGAAAATAGCATCATAGTCCAGCTTAAGTAAGTTCAGTGATCATTTTTGTTGGAAAAAAGTTATTATATATAGGGTTAAGGTTTAGTGTCAGTTGATTGTAATTATGCATCATTTACTGTTATTACTATAGTAAGACATGTAACATGCAACTATGTCAAGTCAAGACAAGTCACATTTATTTATATAGCGCTTTTTACAATACAGATTGTTTCAATGCAGCTTTACAGAGATAAAAGGAAAATAATGCAACAAAGTTTGTTTCCAGAAGAAAATAGTGTCATAGTCCAGCTTAAGTAAGTTCAAAGATGTTTAATTTTTGTTGTAAAAAAGTTATTAATTTAGTTCATTTATATATATAGCCGCTTTTGGAGAGAACAGTGATGTCATCGTTCAGCTCAGTTCAGTTCTCATTCAATGGTGATGCAGGCAGATCAATAATATTGCTGAATATTAAGTGTCCCCAACAAAGCAAGCTAAAAGCCAAAGGCGACAGTGACAAGAACTGAAACTCCACCAGGTGACTGAATGGAGAATAAAAACCTTTGGAGAAACCAGGCTCAGTCGCTCAGTTCTCCTCTGGCCAACGAACGGACAGTGTATGATTATGATTCAGGCAGCATTACAGGTCAGAAGTCAGATTGGATCAGAACATTCAGAATATTATCCAGGTCCATCTGGTTGAAGATTGGAGTCACGCCGGGTTTGTCGAGGATCAGTGCTGATGGCTGTCGTGTCGATGAGGCCTTCACAGGGGAGAGTCTAGTTGACACAATCTCTGTTGACACTTCAGGGATGCGTTGTGGCCGTGTCTAGGCGCAGGTCCTCCATCTGATCTGGATACGGCCCGGATCCGGCTGACTACACCATGCGCTGTGGTCGTGCCATCTGAAGACTCTGGCGTGGCGGCCATCTTGTGACGAGGCTCTTGTATGACATGACAACTGAAGACTCTGGACTTGGTATTACCGGACTCGGCAGCGTTGTGAGCATAGGGCTTGAAATCATTAGACTACAGGTAACGTCGGTGTGTGAATGGGTGAATGTGAGGCAACATGTAAAAGCGCTTTGGTGGCCATTGGGTCTGTGAAAGCGCTATATAAATGCAGTCCATTTACCATTTACAGCTGCGTCCAAAATCGCATACTCTCTTGAGTAGGTACTTATTTTGAATAAGAAATTACAGCCACTAAAAAAAAGAAGTATTTTCCGTATAGTATGAATGTGTGTGCCATGAATGTAATCCTGACATACTACATTTGCCATATTGTCATTATCATGTGACATACCAGCGTTAGTTATGTCGCTTCACTACCATTCACAAATCAATGGTATATAAAATTGTACAAATGAAATGTCTTACCGTCCCAGACCACAAAGACTTACACCTTCAGTAATCTTTAAAATACTTTTAAGACATTTGTATTGCTTTCTGCATGCACACTTTTCATTCTGCATTTTAAAAGGGAAATACACAATGCTAAAAAAAGAATCATGTTCACACCACTGGTTTCTCCTCTGATTGAGATGCAGGTGTCTTTAGTTAATTTATTTAGAGCTTATCTTATCATGTGCTAATTACATTTAATGTTTGCTGATGATGCATCACATGATGCATCACAGGACAAGCTCCCAGTTCTGTTAACGATCAACAATTAAGTTGAATACATCAAACTGTCTCAACTGCATGCTTTAATTATAGGTTATAATTCGTTTGGAACGGGGCGAAATAGACAATGATTTTATAAGATGTATGTGCATCACAATCCTATACAACAATTTATTTGTGATATTCTAATACTCTTGCTTTTTACAGACATGGGTTGGTGTAGGCCTGCTATCAATACAAAATACATTTTGCATTTCCATGACAACCTTCAGTTGGCCAAGGAGCATAAGCCTCCATTCATTCTTCAACACCATAGGATTTATTAGCTCTTATTATTATTATAATTAGGGCGCTTAAGCATCCACAGAAATGGCCGAGCACCCACAGAAGAAACAGATATATTCTCCATTCATTGTAACCAATCAAAATATAGATTGGTGGATCTCACATTAGGTCCTGACTATATATATATAATAGCCTATGTGTTTTTGTTTGGTTGGTAATGTAGTAGCTGTCCGTGTGTTTCTATTTACGAGAAACAAATAACTTTTGTGTAATGAATTCATCAAGTGCACTATTGCACAGAGAAAAAGACAACTAAAAACAAACACCAAGTTGCCTGTAATTAATTGTACGGAGTGTGGCTTAGGCATAATTTGCACTTTTTGCCTGGATCTCCCCACCACTTTTTTTAAACTCGTGGCACAGATGTTTCCAATACAAAGGAAACATCTCCAGTTGACTTAATTTCGTTCGTTTGTGATAAATAATGGTCGATCTGGTGCTGGAATGTGTTTTGAAAACATGCAGAGTGTTTGTTGCCTGGGGCGCATTTAAGGTGCTGTACTTTTTCACTCTACTTAAAGCATAAAAATACCATAATATGTTTGCAGATATTTAGAGAAAATGCTGAGTTCACATACTCTTTTTCTCTGAAAAACACTTCTATGGCCAGTTATTTTACTTTCAAAATGTGTGTTCAGTGTTGGAAAGGTCTGTTTTTGTTTTGGTCTGTGTGACTCCGCCCACTGCCAGTTCACCCAATAGTATTTCAACACCCGAGATGCCAGTTGGCAGAAAACACAGCGTTTTGCAGCCAGCAAACAATCTGGGTCAGAGATTGCAGATTCTACCTTCAAGTCACCTTCATTTATACAGCGCTTTTAACAATATAGATTGTTTCAAAGCAGCTTTACAGTGATAATAGGAGATTTAAGTAACAGAGATTGTTTTGGCTTTACAGCAGCTCTAGAATAAAGTTATTGTCCAGCTAAAGTTAGTTTTGATTGATTCACTTCCGTCGCAACAATCATTAGTTATTAACTTAGGGCCGCTAACACGACACCGTTCTAACAGAAAACCCTTAATGCGATCCGGCCGCTCATTTGCACAAAACAGTGCCTGGTGTCTCGAGAACGCAAACCATGAAATAAGTTCCAAGGTACAAGCTTTGAAAAATGTATTATACAGACTTTTTTTATCACTTCTGCCTAGCCACGTGAACCGGAATTATCCCGAAAACGTTTTATCTGTACAGAGGTAAAGGGAGGGAGGCCTTCACAGGGGAGAGACTAGTTAACACTTCAGGACTGCGTTGTCACACTGCAGGCTCACTCTCGCTCGTATCCAAGGTAAATCATCAACACAATCATCCTTTACATGTGTTTTATTTAACTAAATACATCATATTCAGCTAAAAAGCACACGCAGGTACTTTACTTCCTGAACAAGTGCGCACCCGAGTCCGTGTTGCTTTCAGATTCACATGAACCGCGGCACGGTTCGGGAGCAACCGAACTCAGAGCACCTCCTCTAGGTAGTCTCGGGCTCGGTACCTCAGTGCGCACCCGGGTCTACATGACAACGTTCACATTAGTGATTTTTTATGTGAACCGTGACCCGTTCCGAACTAAACTGCCAGTGTGAAAGCACCCTAAGAACATAAATACTCAGACAGAGAAATCAAGGTAAAACAGTACAGGTGTAGAGCTAATAAACAACCAAGGAGACTAACTAGGAACACAGACCGGCAGACAGACAGAGAAAACCAAAAGTCAATGATAATAATACAGAACATACACGTTACAAGATTACTTAAAGTTGTAATTAAAGATGCACTTTTTAAGTCCTGCTTAAAGGTGCACTGTGTAATTTTTTGCAGCATCTGGTGGTGAGGTTGCAAACAGCAGAGAGGAGCCAGTTTAGGAATGAGGTTTCTTTACAAAGATAAATTAAGAAATTAGGTTTACTTAATTATTCAGTAAAACGATATGTTATTGTGGATATTATTGTTACTTGTTCATCATTGTGCCAGTGTTTTATTCGCTGACTTTAGCTTCTTTGCACAAAGAATAACATAGTGATGAAACGCATTTGTCCGTTTAGGGCCACTGTAGAAACATGTTGATGTAAGGGGACCCGCGGTGTGTGTAGATAGAAATGGCTCTAAGGTTATAAAAACATAACGGTTAATTATGTAAGGTCTTTCGTACACCACTCAAAACATAGTCATGTATATGATATTTCTGTCAACAGATCCTCCTAAATATTACACAATGGACATAAAAGTTAAACTAATTGCATTTAATATAAATGTAAAATATAATACATTTTTATTTAATTGCAAAAAACATCCTGAAGTGTCTGAAAACATTACATTCAGACAGTTTTCTTTTAAAGTATATTATTTCCTTTTTAAAAGTAAGCAGAAGTTTACTTTTCCGAATGGGGTAGTATGATAAATTTGTTAAGTTTGTTGTTTGTGTAGCAATGTCGGTCACATTCTGAATTTTTACTGTAGGTACCTGTACCTCCACAATCTGTTATGAAATGTATGATTTGGCTCTTTATTTGCAAGGGCAAACTTTGCTAAAATACAGAATATATTTAATTAGAATGCATTTCTAATGCATGTAAAAGAATGCATTTTGTTTTGTTATGGAAAGTGTCAAGTGTGTGCCCTTCTGAAACAGAAACATTTTATATAGGTAACCATAATAATGTTTTATGCTATGCTTGGAAGATAGGCACAGTAGAGCTGTGTTCTACCTGAGAGAAAATGCATTCAAAAATTATTTAGCGAATGCTTTTATTCAAATTGACAAAGTATGATGGCGTACCATAATATGCCTTTGCTTCAAGTTATTCTTGATAAATGTTGGCATACATGGCAAAACCTTTGACTGGAGGCATTTGTCTTTTCCCTCCATATTATGTTTCTCCTCTAAAGTCTGTTTTATGAAGTTGTGTAGAGCGTATATTGGGATGGTGTTGTGAAGCAGCACGGACTGATGGGTAAAACCGCATGCTGCGCTGTAGCAGGAGCGCACTGATAGCGTGGGAGGAGGCAAGAAACTGCAGTATTGCCTGAGATGCAAAAGGGCAAAGGGTCACTGCCGACAGAATTAATTTTTAAAGACCTCAGATGGAGGGAGAGTTGGGGAGAGCGTGGATAGTAGAGGAGAGTCAGAAACGACAGCATGAATTCACTGGACGCCTAATATATAATGTGTGTGTCTTTAAATTTTTATTTAATATTGTGTTCGCTGAAATTAAAAAAGGTAATGCATATTTCAATAGTAAATGTTAAAATATTTCATCAGCCAAAAATGGCTTGTTGTGAGCGCTGTACCTATAAAATGTTAATTTTTTTTTTGATCAACTGAGAAAAAACAAGAAAATTAATTCACAAGGGCAAACACTACCAATAGTAAGACCATGACAAGCATACTATATTAGGTGATTTTTAAAATTAATTCCAACACAAATGCATGCATGAGCTGATGTCATCAATCAAAATCATCATGTGTATGTTGGATGCATGAAAGCAGAAAACTACTGCAAATTAGACGACCGATTTGCCAGTGTCACGGTTGCTGGTCAGCAGTCACGAAGACAAAGGAGATTTAACAGATTTTATTAACTTTACAAAATGCTCAGGAGAGCAGAGGATAAACGGAAACCAAACAATACCTCAACGAGAAGCAACAGAGAACTGAACAGAACCAGGGGTTTAAATACACAGAAAGTAACAAGAGAACTCAATTAGACATTTGCGGATAAAGCAGTTCTACCAGAAAGACTCGGGAGAAATAATACTGTGACAATTAAACATTTATTAACAGCCCAGCAAGCAATCAAGTTCTTTGGCATAGGCCCCGTCCGTAGCTTGCAATCCGAGGGTCTGGACTCTGCACATCCTGCCTGAAGACGAAGGCAGGGGCGCAGCCGACCCCCTGCGAAGGTATGGGAAGGGGCCATCCTGGTGGTGGTGGGGTGGATGGAGGGGAAGGGGCCATCCTGGTGGTGGTGGGGTGGATGGAGGGGAAGGGACCATCCTGGTGGTGGTGGGGTGGATGGAGGGGAAGGGGCCATCCTGGTGGTGGTGGGGTGGATGGAGGGGAAGGGGCCATCCTGGTGGTGGTGGGGTGGATGGAGGGGAAGGGGCCATCCTGGTGGTGGTGGGGTGGATGGAGGGGAAGGGGCCATCCTGGTGGTGGTGGGGTGGATGGAGGGAAAGACCCGTCTTGGTGGTGGTGGGGAGGATGGAGGTTAATGGAAGCGTCAGTCTCTGCGAACTCAGACGTGTGCAAGTACCGATCTTTTATACCACAAGTATAATAATATGATTGGATAGATGAGAAGGTAATAAGTGAAGTAACGATTGAGTCTTCCCGGCAGAACTTATGCTAAAGCTTTCATTGTTTCCATCTCATGTGTGCAAGAGAACAAAATTGTCACTTCCTGGGAAAGTGGCACAAAATATCACATGGAAGTTGCTGTAATTGGGGAAGAAACTATGGATATTTTTGCTACATCAGTTAATGACGCAATAAACACTATCATCTTATCTTGCATTCGGGTGCTGGTGTTTGGGAATGCAATCATGTGCAATGTTCTTGGAGGTAATTAAACCAAAGGCCTCAGTGCCAGGGGACTGAGGCAGAGCCGGTGGGACTGACGGAGAGCAGCGCATGGCTCAGAGGTCCGTGGTGCAGGCAGGGCGAGGTCTCACGAAGGATGAGCCGGAGACACGAGGGAACCTGGCGCAGCCGTAAGGACGATGGTGTCTGGTGGAGCCGAGGGAGGGAGGAGCCGAGGTGGAGCCGACAGGTCGACGGACTGAGGTGGAGGTATGGGATAAGTGGCTGGAGGTGGAGCCAAGGGATCCGATTGCCAAGGTGATGCTGGAGGACTGAAGACTCATGGTGAATCCACACAATGAAGTGATGTCAGAGGAGGAGCTGAAGGGCTGAAGTGAACCAGCAAGAAGCGGGGCTGACGGACTGGCTGAGTTTGGAAGAGGAGGCGGGAGATGGAGGCTGGGTGGGAACTCAGGAGACACAGGAGACTTTGTGCTGGACTGGACCAGTGGTGGCTCAGGAGACTTTGTGCTGGACCAGCGGGGACGGGAGAAACAGGAAATTATCCTCTTCTAAATCAAAATATTTCCCAGAGGCCAGGCACATCCACAGCAGTGGGGCTCTCATACATACCCTCGAATCCACAAGCAACCCCATAGGGAAGACAATGACGGACAATCAGACATTTCGCGAGGCTCGGGCTCCGGGGTGATGGTTGGCTCGGTCCTCCTTTGAGGCTCCAGCTCGTGATGCAATGACAGAATGCAAATCAAAATAGTCTTTAATTACTCTAAACAGAACACTCAGAAAAAAATAAAATAAACAGAACACTCAGGAGACGACAAACTGAGTTTCAACTAAATCTAAACAGATTTATAAATAAAATGATATCAGTGTGAACGACTTCAGATGCACTGTAAATAAAGATTTTTCAAAGTAAATAAATAAAACAAATAAAATAAGATAAAACAAAGATTGAGTACATCTTTCAAGAAATACTATTTCAGTCCTTTTACTTCAAAATTTCACATTTAATTCAATGTGTTGCTTGCCATTTCTTTGTAATATTTGTGAAATTATAAGTTGTGAAATTCTAAATATAATACAGTTCTGTAAGGACAGAAAAATAAGGCGTGTTTGTAGGCGCTGAAAACGAGATCTATTGATTCATTCCAGTGGTTCAATCCATGATGCAAGCAGCTGGAATGGTTTCAGAGTCTGAGTTCAGAGCAGCCAACATTCACTGAGAATGTATGTGAGACATGTGAGGATATACAGTGGACATAAAAAGTCTGATAAAATTGCAGCTTTTTGAGGTAAAAAAAACACATAGTAATCCAAAGAAAAATCATGCAAGATATTTTTCCTCCTGTAATGCAATATTAAAACAAACTGAAACTTTCAAAGTCACCATACAATCAAAATGGATAATTTTTATTTTATTATAGAATACTGCCATATTTATTATAAAAGATTTACCCGTGCACATAAAAAAAAAAAAAAAAAACATGTGTCTTGTAATCTTCATTCAAAATAACTTCCCCTCCCTCTTGCAGTGACATCTCTTCACTTCTCTGGTGACATGTTTACTAGCGTGAGGGCGGGGCAACCTGTCACTCACATGAGATCCACCAATAGCAAACCACAACCATTCAATCGATTCCCCATGGATTAAATCAAGGCCTTCATTTTTCTTGTTCAAGAAGCCATTTCACTTGGATGTCCAGTACGTCTATCAGACTATCGCAACTTCCATTTCTTGCCGACTTTAAAGTCCGCGTGAACCGGAAGTTGCAACCGACTTTATCTCAGTGTTGTGACATATTTCCGAGAGAAACGGAATACTAAAGTAGGAAAAATAGTGGGCGTGGCTCTTTGTTCCAACTAGCACCTGATTGGATCTAGACAAGTAGGTGTTTCATTCAGCCTGTCTACTGTCGGTTGGAGGGGCGTGGTTACGATTGTTAAGCAGACACCAAAACCGTCAAACCTACGTCATCAGGGAAGGTCCTCCAATGCAGAGGGGAGGGGCATTTTCAGATTTTGATTAAAGATTATGAAGCCAAAAAATGTTTTTGTGTGACTTGCATGGATGAATTGTTCACCACAAACCGATCAATTTTTGCGAACAAAGTAAATATGGTCAATTTTGATATCATGTGGACTTTAAGAAAAAGCAAGAAAAGAAATGTAAAGACATAACCTGGTTCAATTAGTGTGCACCCCCTTTTATAACAGGGCATGTTCTGTTTGGAATTAATCAATCATATTCAAACTCTAACTCAAGAGTAATTCTTATCCTCCACTCATATAAATGATTCTGATTAACCAAAAAATAACCAGATGTTTCCAGAGAAAAAATCAAGGGGTGTGTATGCGTTATATATATATCCACTGTATGTTGACACTCTTCTAGCTATGGTCTGATTTGTTCATCCTGTCAGCAGTGAGCCACGGTCAGGCATCTCCTCCTCATGAGACAACCACTGGCAGCGGAAATATATACACGCTTGTAGTTTCAAAGAATGCTTCAGTTTTTGAGTCAGATTTACCAATTAGCACACACTATGTCCTGGGTTTCTCAGTCTCTCTTCCTCAGCAACATCCTACACGAATGTCTAGAGGAAAACACTTTCATCCACTAATCATCACTAAAGTTACTTAAAATAAAACAGTCTGGTTTATGTGTTTTTTAGCAGTACAGCACATAAACAAAGTTCCTTTATGGTCACTCCATTTTCAGAAGTAATATCATTTAAACAGGCGTAAATATTTACGATTTGAAAGATTTTCTCAAAAGTGGGTTGCTGGCTAACAGGTTAAAAGCAGGACAATTGTATCTGCCAACACAATTTTATAAGAATTTAGTTTTTAAAAAATCCTTAAAATAATACTAAGGACACAACACTAAGGTAATGGATGAACTATTCTTTTTACATGCTCTCAACGATCAGTTTAAAAGTTGTAATGTACTGTAAAGCAACTGCTAAAATTAGCACACCGTAGCATTGTTACATTCAGCTGTGTATTGGTGATGATAATCATTAAGTGTTCGTGTTGACAGTCTATCTTTCATTATCAACAGGCTGATCGCTGCAGTTGTTTTACATTTTTTACTTGCTAACTAAAATAAGCATAAGCAATACTTTTCAGTATGTTACTGTAGACTCTCGAGTAGATGATCACCTCCTTTCAAAAACTAAATACCTTTTGTCATCATGAATTGTCATCTTAATCATCACCTTCATCACCATCATTATCATAATTATCACCATCATAATCATGGTAATTATAGGTAGAGATAATGGTACATGAAGAGATTTCAAAGCTGGAACCAAATCGTTTTTTTTCTTCTATCACTTTTAGATTCTCAATTCTACACTGTCCACATCTAAGAAACAAGTCAAGTCAAATTGAGTTGTATAGCACTTTTCACAATACACATTGTGTCAGCTTAATTGTCACATTCTGTATTGGTTTTGTTTTCTGTGTTCTGTTCCTGTGTTCCCTTTGCTACTTGTTTCCATGGTAGATCTCATGTGTTCCTAATTCTGCCAGGACCACTATCGTCAAATATGATTGACAGTTAGCATACAGTTTGGATTGGTTGGTTCCGTTCTGAGCGAGAACTCCCTGCGCATCCGTGCAGTCTAGCGTGAATAAGAGCAGCAATAACCCCCCTTGGGGTAAACAGAACAGAACCAACACGAATGTATGCAAATATATTTAATTCAAGATTTTAAAGTACAACATAATTCGAGGGGAATTCAAGGGGAATCAGAATGCCAAATCCTGACTGATGAGAGTTGGAGCTGGGGATGGAGGAGGGTAATTCGCTCCTGAGAAACGTGATAGCTGCTGATAATACTGAAGGAGTTATATATGTATACGGTGATAGGCGTCGTATTCCTATAGGTAGATGTGGATCAGCTGATGCGAGCTTGACTAACGTGCCCTGCCAGAACTAACGTTACGCTTGATTTACGTTCATCATCACCTGTCTATATAAGCCCTGAATCCACTCGAGTTCTTTGTCCTGTATCATCAATGTTAGTTTGGTTGTTTTCTCCTGAGTTTCGTCAGCCACACCTCCGCTGGGTCTTCCAGTCTTCAGCTCCGCCCGGTCAAGGGGTTTCCTCGGACTGTCACTCTGGCTCCTCCCTCCCTCGGCTCCACCTGGGACCATCGTCCTTACGGCTGCACCAGGAGCCTCCGGCTCCTCCTTGTTTGGACGTCGCCTTCCCTGCACCACAGATTTGTGAGCTCTCTGATGTGCTCCGCCTCTCCACCCCTCCCTCTCTCTCCTCGGCCCTTAGTCTCTCTGGCTCCACCTCAGTCCTCTGGTACCCTGGCTCTACCTCAGGGGCTCGTCGCTTCAGCTCCGTCGTGGCCTCTGAAGCCTGCGGTGTCGTGCTGGTCCACCTGCTCTCCCTCTGCGCTCTGCGTCCACCGGATCCCTCTCCATCCGTCTTCCTCATGCCGTTGTCGAGGATATCTCCAGCACGGCTCCTCCCTCCCTTGACTCCACCATTGGGCATCATCCTGGCCGAACTCTAGGTCACCATCTAGATTGTCCTGCTCCTGTCTCCGCCCAGGCTCCTCCCACCATCTTCGGCATTAAAAGGCCCATAACACACACAGTTTCTGCTAATCTCATGTTAATCTTGAGTCACGCACTATCCCTGGATAATTTTAGATTCACTATACGTTCGTATTGTTTACATTATATGCATTTGCGCGCTGATTTCCAACAAAACACAGACATTTGATGTACTTACCGCCTGCAAATTCAGCGTCGAACTGAGCCTTGTTTATAAACCATTCGTCACCAAAATGCCGGGAACAAACAAACACACTTGCACAACTCTGTTGCTGCCCCAGAGAAACTAACTGCATCCACCATTGCCCTAACGCTGGGTTCTTTTGGAAGCTGAACAAGGTTATCTTTCCCTCACAATCAAAAGCACACTTCTTTGGTGACATTGTTGATTTCGTGGTCTAAAAACATAAAGACAGCGGTGCTGACGGCTCCTGTAACCCGAACGAAGTATGTTGATGCGTGATGCTCTCGCTCTGGTTGATGTGTTATGACGTCATACAGGGCCATACTCGAAATAAAACTTTCTGAAACTTGTATAGTCCTGAAGAAGTATATTTGGCACAGAAATACTCCCATCATCTGTCCAGCTCCTTTTTTGAAACTTTGGCCATGTTCAGCATGAGAATCCAAATGTTTAACCGTGTAAACAAGTCAGAATGCATGAAATAGCACTAGACATGCCCTTTAAAGACTGTTTATTCCTCTGAATCTCCAGCATTGTGCGATCTATACAGCCAGACCGTTGCATTCATGATGTTGTTGTTTATAAATTCTCCATGCATTATAGTCGCATTTAGCAGATTAGAGCTGTGCGATAATATAGTTAAATTCTGTGACATATATTGGTCTATATGAGTATACTGTATGTATGCAGATAAAGATACATACTTGTATATCCAACTTTATATAAAGTTTAAGGGTGACAATATTGTGACGATATGATCAACAGATTTTGTATTTGCTGTCAACTACCTTGATTTGTTTTGTTGTCCAGTTTGCCTGCATGAGGAGGTGTTCTCCAGGACGGGCAGCACCCCTGGCAGTAAATGAGAGGCTGAGGAAAGAAACTGGCCTAGCTTTGACTGCCCTTGTGTGTGTGTGTGTGTGTGTGTGTGTGTGTGTGTGTGTGTGTGTGTGTGTGTGTGTGTGTGGAGCTCAGGGTTCATTAGAGGGCTTCCTTCAGCAGATGCTGTGAGGCAGGGGTCACTGAGGCGTGCCACACATCCCAGCACTGCGGCCGTTTCGAGGACACACTGGGGGTTCTGGGTAGTCCACATCTGAGTGGCAACATCAGCCCACAGTACAGGGTTGATTATTTGCTTTCACTAAAATCATGTTTCTTCTTCTTTCCTTCTGCTGAATGTGAGTATGGTGCAAAATGCAGTCCTTCAAAACATGAAAGTGTCTTGCAGCGCTGTGTGCATGAAGAATCCAGGCTGTTACACCCATCTACTGCAACCATCCATTTTCCTGTTCTGGCTGATGAAACGCTTTAATTGGACGATGCTGAGAGCCTGCAAAATGCTGTTTGTTTACTCAGCTGCATCAGAGCAAACAAACAAACACAGGCCAGCCGAAGAACATAGCAATCTAAAACAGACAGATTTATTTGCACAACCTTTCTATACGTGCTATATTACCGACTTTCTAAAGTGCTCATTTATCAACTTGCTTGATGTTGCTAATTGTTGTAGAATGATTTCTGAAGGATCTTGCGAAGTAAAGATGCTGAAAATTCAGATTTGATCACAGGAATAAATTACAGTTTAAAATATATTCTCACAGAAAACAGTTATTTTAAATTCTATCAACGTTTCACAGTATTATACTATAACAAGGTTATATGTTATGGGAAGAAGGAGGCGGGAACCTTCAACAACTTCACCAACAATAAACAATTACAAAAACGAAAGTATAAGCCAGCAGCCCCTCGTGGACGACTGCTAGCCACATAAAACGGAAACAAAACATCAAATAAAACTCACGCCTGTTCCTCTCTCGCTCTTCACACAGTCGTCACTCCTTTATGCTTCCACTCCTCCGTGAGACATACGAGACCATTGCGCCTCACAGGTGTCGTTCATCCTTAATCACGCCACCGGTCTCGCGCCGTTCTCTCACGTCCCTCGACCTCGTCCTGCTTGCCACATACCCCCATCGCCCCTCGATTCCAGTGGGGTATCCACGAGACTGAGTCAAACCACCCCCTGACCCCTGCGGTACCTGGGGGTATGGACAGATGAGGCGAGAGAAAAGGAGACGGAAGCATGAGGAGCGACAGAGACGAGAGAGGGGAGAGAGGAAAAAAATAATTTGTGGTCCAGTTCCCACAACGCGCTGACATCTGTTCCTCCACCATCTGGGCGATCTTCTCCGTGGTGCTTGGCGGTGGCGCTGGATAGCCCTCGGTGGACGGCTCGACACTCCTCCGCCGTTTGGTGGACGGCGACGGCTCCTCCGGGTTCAGGCAGAAAACAGGAGTCCCCCGTTCCCTGCTCCTCCCCGTCATTGCGGATGGCAGCAGGCTCCTGCCTCAGGCAAACGGTCCCTCCAGCACCAAGGCGGCCGGCAGCGAGAGTGACCTCAGTCTTTCAGTTTCATTCTTCTTTTCATTCATCTGGAGTTCAGTCTCGCAGCTTCTGAAAGCAGTGTTGGGCTTGTATCGCTCACGTGATATGCTCTTCTCCAGAAACAGCTTTTGTTCTTCCCTCATCATGTGATGTACTCTTCTCCAGAAACAGCTTTTGTTCTTCCCTCATCACCTGATGTGCTCTTCTCCAGAAACAGCTTTTGTTCTTCCCTCATCATGTGATGTGCTCTTCTCCAGAAACAGCTTTTGTTCTTCCCTCATCATGTGATGTGCTCATCTCCAGAAACAGCTTCTGTTCTTCCCTCATCATGTGATGTGCTCTTCTCCAGAAACAGCTTTTGTTCTTCCTTCATCATGTGATGTGCTCTTCTCCAGAAACAGCTTTTGGTCTTCCCTCATCACCTGATGTGCTCTTCTCCAGAAACAGCTTTTGTTCTTCCCTCATCATGTGATGTACTCTTCTCCAGAAACAGCTTTTGTTCTTCCCTCATCACCTGATGTGCTCTTCTCCAGAAACAGCTTTTGTTCTTCCCTCATCACCTGATGTACTCTTCTCCAGAAACAGCTTTTGTTCTTCCCTCATCATGTGATGTGCTCTTCTCCAGAAACAGCTTTTGTTCTTCCCTCATCATGTGATGTGCTCTTCTCCAGAAACAGCTTTTGTTCTTCCCTCATCATGTGATGTGCTCTTCTCCAGAAACAGCTTTTGTTCTTCCCTCATCACCTGATGTGCTCTTCTCCAGAAACAGCTTTTGTTCTTCCCTCATCACCTGATGTGCTCTTCTCCAGAAACAGCTTTTGTTCTTCCCTCATCACCTGATGTGCTCTTCTCCAGAAACAGCTTTTGTTCTTCCCTCATCACTTGATGTGCTCTTCTCCAGAAACAGCTTTTGTTCTTCCCTCATCATGTGATGTGCTCTTCTCCAGAAACAGCTTTTGTTCTTCCCTCATCACCTGATGTGCTCTTCTCCAGAAACAGCTTTTGTTCTTCCCTCATCATGTGATGTGCTCTTCTCCAGAAACAGCTTTTGTTCTTCCTTCATCATGTGATGTGCTCTTCTCCAGAAACAGCTTTTGGTCTTCCCTCATCACCTGATGTGCTCTTCTCCAGAAACAGCTTTTGTTCTTCTCTCATCACCTGATGTGCTCATCTCCAGAAACAGCTTTTGTTCTTCCCTCATCATGTGATGTGCTCTTCTCCAGAAACAGCTTTTGTTCTTCCCTCATCATGTGATGTGCTCTTCTCCAGAAACAGCTTTTGTTCTTCCTTCATCATGTGATGTGCTCTTCTCCAGAAACAGCTTTTGTTCTTCCTTCATCATGTGATGTGCTCTTCTCCAGAAACAGCTTTTGTTCTTCCCTCATCACCTGATGTGCTCTTCTCCAGAAACAGCTTCTGTTATTCCCTCATCATGTGATGTGCTCTTCTCCAGAAACAGCTTTTGTTCTTCCCTCATCATGTGATGTGCTCTTCTCCAGAAACAGCTTCTGTTCTTCCTTCATCATGTGATGTGCTCTTCTCCAGAAACAGCTTTTGTTCTTCCCTCATCATGTGATGTGCTCTTCTCCAGAAACAGCTTTTGTTCTTCCCTCATCATGTGATGTGCTCTTCTCCAGAAACAGCTTTTGTTCTTCCCTCATCATGTGATGTGCTCTTCTCCAGAAACAGCTTTTGTTCTTCCCTCATCATGTGATGTGCTCTTCTCCAGAAACAGCTTTTGTTCTTCCCTCATCATGTGATGTGCTCTTCTCCAGAAACAGCTTCTGTTCTTCCTTCATCATGTGATGTGCTCTTCTCCAGAAACAGCTTCTGTTCTTCCCTCATCATGTGATGTGCTCTTCTCCAGAAACAGCTTTTGGTCTTCCCTCATCATGTGATGTGCTCTTCTCCAGAAACAGCTTTTGTTCTTCCCTCATCACGTGATGTACTCTTCTCCAGAAACAGCTTTTGTTCTTCCCTCATCATGTGATGTGCTCTTCTCCAGAAACAGCTTTTGTTCTTCCTTCATCATGTGATGTGCTCTTCTCCAGAAACAGCTTTTGTTATTCCCTCATCATGTGATGTGCTCTTCTCCAGAAACAGCTTTTGTTCTTCCTTCATCATGTGATGTGCTCATCTCCAGAAACAGCTTTTGTTCTTCCTTCATCATGTGATGTGCTCTTCTCCAGAAACAGCTTTTGTTATTCCCTCATCATGTGATGTGCTCTTCTCCAGAAACAGCTTTTGTTCTTCCCTCATCATGTGATGTGCTCTTCTCCAGAAACAGCTTTTGTTCTTTCTTCATCATGTGATGTGCTCTTCTCCAGAAACAGCTTTTGTTCTTCCTTCATCATGTGATGTGCTCATCTCCAGAAACAGCTTTTGTTCTTCCCTCATCACCTGATGTGCTCTTCTCCAGAAACAGCTTCTGTTCTTCCCTCATCACCTGATGTGCTCATCTCCAGAAACAGCTTTTGTTCTTCCTTCATCATGTGATGTGCTCTTCTCCAGAAACAGCTTTTGTTCTTCCTTCATCATGTGATGTGCTCTTCTCCAGAAACAGCTTTTGTTCTTCCCTCATCACCTGATGTGCTCATCTCCAGAAACAGCTTTTGTTCTTCCTTCATCATGTGATGTGCTCTTCTCCAGAAACAGCTTTTGTTCTTCCCTCATCACCTGATGTGCTCTTCTCCAGAAACAGCTTTTGTTCTTCCCTCATCATGTGATGTGCTCTTCTCCAGAAACAGCTTTTGGTCTTCCCTCATCATGTGATGTGCTCTTCTCCAGAAACAGCTTTTGTTCTTCCCTCATCATGTGATGTGCTCTTCTCCAGAAACAGCTTTTGTTCTTCCTTCATCATGTGATGTGCTCTTCTCCAGAAACAGCTTTTGTTCTTCCTTCATCATGTGATGTGCTCTTCTCCAGAAACAGCTTTTTTTCTTCCCTCATCATGTGATGTGCTCTTCTCCAGAAACAGCTTTTGGTCTTCCCTCATCACCTGGGGCCTCATTTATAAAACTGTGCGTAGGATCCTTACTAAAAGTGTACGTGCGCCCAAAAGCCAAAAATGGCGTGCGCAAAAAAATATTCAGACTTATAAAGCCGTGCGTACGCCAGAACCTGCGCAGGATTCACTTTATAAATCCCACTCAGCGGAAGATTGTGCGCACGTGCGTCTCCTCCCCGAAATAACCATATATGGAGCTTACAACGCCTAGTTTTACTATGCATATCCTCATCTGCATATCATTTGCATATGATTATTTATCCACGTGATAACATGTTTAACGGTACAAGACGGATGAAATACGGATGTGCCGTCACATTACGTTAATACAAATCATTTAGTAGCCTATGCTTGCCGTGTTTTTGAATAAATAAATCTAATAGTGTAAAAAACATTTCAGATAAAGTTTTTCTCAATCTTCTCCACTGGCCAAATAGTATTTTTAATTGATTTATATTTTTAATGGAAACAGATAGACCTTGTTGTGCATTATATTTGCACAATATGCTATTATCATGACAAGCAATTATCTCTGTAGTTAAAACATTAAAACACAGCATGCCAAAGGAAAAGTGTTCAAAAGCATTTTTATTTATAGGATATTTATAGGCTATTTATTGAATATTTATATATTTTTTAACTTTTCAGTAAATGTCATACAGTGTTTAACTCTATTAATGAGAGTGGCATATTTAATCTAAATGTTTATATCAGAAGTATTATTTTATTTAAACTGTTATTGTGAACATGCACTGTAGCCTATTTATGATTAGGAATCATAATGAAGATTTCAGTTTTACTTCATCTGCCGTTAGATATGCGTCAGTTTCACTAAACGGCCCGACGCGCTCGCTGGCACGGACATTTAAGATGTGGATATTTGCTTCAAGTGATAGGCTTGGTGAGTGAAATTATATTTGTATTATCTTTCTGTATATGTATAATTTTATTTCGATTTTCTGTCTAAAAGTGACCAAAAAGACATTTAACTCCAGCTCACCATCGGTGTCGCCAAACTGCTCCGTCTCCAAAACGTTCGTACGCATGGGTCAGAGTTTGCGTGCAGGTGCGCACATTTTCCCGTCAAGTTTGTTTTTATAAATCACAACTTATGCGTCGGAAGTGGCGTACGCCTCTTTCAGGGCCTGTTTTGTGCGTACGCAACGGTTATAAATGAGGCCCCTGATGTGCTCTTCTCCAGAAACAGCTTTTGTTCTTCCCTCATCATGTGATGTGCTCTTCTCCAGAAACAGCTTTTGTTCTTCCCTCATCATGTGATGTGCTCTTCTCCAGAAACAGCTTTTGTTCTTCCCTCATCATGTGATGTGCTCTTCTCCAGAAACAGCTTTTGTTCTTCCCTCATCATGTGATGTGCTCTTCTCCAGAAACAGCTTCTGTTCTTCCTTCATCATGTGATGTGCTCTTCTCCAGAAACAGCTTTTGTTCTTCCTTCATCATGTGATGTGCTCTTCTCCAGAAACAGCTTTTGTTCTTCCCTCATCATGTGATGTGCTCTTCTCCAGAAACAGCTTTTGTTCTTCCTTCATCATGTGATGTGCTCTTCTCCAGAAACAGCTTTTGTTCTTCCCTCATCACCTGATGTGCTCTTCTCCAGAAACAGCTTCTGTTCTTCCCTCATCACCTGATGTGCTCTTCTCCAGAAACAGCTTTTGTTCTTCCTTCATCATGTGATGTGCTCTTCTCCAGAAACAGCTTTTGTTCTTCGTTCATCATGTGATGTGCTCTTCTCCAGAAACAGCTTTTGTTCTTCCTTCATCATGTGATGTGCTCATCTCCAGAAACAGCTTTTGTTCTTCCCTCATCATGTGATGTGCTCTTCTCCAGAAACAGCTTTTGTTCTTCCCTCATCATGTGATGTGCTCTTCTCCAGAAACAGCTTTTGTTCTTCCCTCATCATGTGATGTTGCTCTTCTCCAGAAACAGCTTCTGTTCTTCCTTCATCATGTGATGTGCTCTTCTCCAGAAACAGCTTTTGTTCTTCCTTCATCATGTGATGTGCTCTTCTCCAGAAACAGCTTTTGTTCTTCCTTCATCATGTGATGTGCTCTTCTCCAGAAACAGCTTTTGTTCTTCCCTCATCATGTGATGTGCTCTTCTCCAGAAACAGCTTTTGTTCTTCCTTCATCATGTGATGTGCTCTTCTCCAGAAACAGCTTTTGTTCTTCCCTCATCACCTGATGTGCTCTTCTCCAGAAACAGCTTCTGTTCTTCCCTCATCACCTGATGTGCTCTTCTCCAGAAACAGCTTTTGTTCTTCGTTCATCACGTGATGTGCTCTTCTCCAGAAACAGCTTTTGTTCTTTCTTCATCATGTGATGTGCTCTTCTCCAGAAACAGCTTCTGTTCTTCCCTCATCACCTGATGTGCTCTTCTCCAGAAACAGCTTTTGTTCTTCCCTCATCACCTGATGTGCTCATCTCCAGAAACAGCTTTTGTTCTTCCTTCATCATGTGATGTGCTCTTCTCCAGAAACAGCTTTTGTTCTTCCTTCATCATGTGATGTGCTCTTCTCCAGAAACAGCTTCTGTTCTTCCTTCATCATGTGATGTGCTCTTCTCCAGAAACAGCTTTTGTTCTTCCCTCATCACCTGATGTGCTCTTCTCCAGAAACAGCTTTTGTTCTTCCCTCATCATGTGATGTGCTCTTCTCCAGAAACAGCTTTTGTTCTTCCCTCATCATGTGATGTGCTCTTCTCCAGAAACAGCTTTTGTTCTTCCCTCATCATGTGATGTGCTCTTCTCCAGAAACAGCTTTTGTTCTTCCTTCATCATGTGATGTGCTCTTCTCCAGAAACAGCTTTTGTTCTTCCTTCATCATGTGATGTGCTCTTCTCCAGAAACAGCTTTTGTTCTTCCCTCATCACCTGATGTGCTCTTCTCCAGAAACAGCTTCTGTTCTTCCCTCATCACGTGATGTACTCTTCTCCAGAAACAGCTTTTGTTCTTCCCTCATCATGTGATGTGCTCTTCTCCAGAAACAGCTTTTGTTCTTCCCTCATCACCTGATGTGCTCTTCTCCAGAAACCGCTTTTGTTCTTCCCTCATCATGTGATGTGCTCTTCTCCAGAAACAGCTTTTGTTCTTCCCTCATCATGTGATGTGCTCTTCTCCAGAAACAGCTTTTGTTCTTCCTTCATCATGTGATGTGCTCTTCTCCAGAAACAGCTTTTGTTCTTCCCTCATCACCTGATGTGCTCTTCTCCAGAAACAGCTTTTGTTCTTCCCTCATCATGTGATGTGCTCTTCTCCAGAAACAGCTTTTGTTCTTCCTTCATCATGTGATGTGCTCTTCTCCAGAAACAGCTTTTGTTCTTCCCTCATCATGTGATGTGCTCTTCTCCAGAAACAGCTTTTGTTCTTCCTTCATCATGTGATGTGCTCTTCTCCAGAAACAGCTTTTGTTCTTCCCTCATCATGTGATGTGCTCTTCTCCAGAAACAGCTTTTGTTCTTCCCTCATCATGTGATGTGCTCTTCTCCAGAAACAGCTTTTGTTCTTCCTTCATCATGTGATGTGCTCTTCTCCAGAAACAGCTTTTGTTCTTCCCTCATCACCTGATGTGCTCTTCTCCAGAAACAGCTTCTGTTCTTCCCTCATCACCTGATGTGCTCTTCTCCAGAAACAGCTTTTGTTCTTCGTTCATCACGTGATGTGCTCTTCTCCAGAAACAGCTTTTGTTCTTTCTTCATCATGTGATGTGCTCTTCTCCAGAAACAGCTTCTGTTCTTCCCTCATCACCTGATGTGCTCTTCTCCAGAAACAGCTTTTGTTCTTCCCTCATCACCTGATGTGCTCATCTCCAGAAACAGCTTTTGTTCTTCCCTCATCATGTGATGTGCTCTTCTCCAGAAACAGCTTTTGTTCTTCCTTCATCATGTGATGTGCTCTTCTCCAGAAACAGCTTTTGTTCTTCGTTCATCATGTGATGTGCTCTTCTCCAGAAACAGCTTTTGTTCTTCCTTCATCATGTGATGTGCTCATCTCCAGAAACAGCTTTTGTTCTTCCCTCATCATGTGATGTGCTCTTCTCCAGAAACAGCTTTTGTTCTTCCCTCATCATGTGATGTGCTCTTCTCCAGAAACAGCTTTTGTTCTTCCCTCATCATGTGATGTTGCTCTTCTCCAGAAACAGCTTCTGTTCTTCCTTCATCATGTGATGTGCTCTTCTCCAGAAACAGCTTTTGTTCTTCCTTCATCATGTGATGTGCTCTTCTCCAGAAACAGCTTTTGTTCTTCCTTCATCATGTGATGTGCTCTTCTCCAGAAACAGCTTTTGTTCTTCCCTCATCATGTGATGTGCTCTTCTCCAGAAACAGCTTTTGTTCTTCCTTCATCATGTGATGTGCTCTTCTCCAGAAACAGCTTTTGTTCTTCCCTCATCACCTGATGTGCTCTTCTCCAGAAACAGCTTCTGTTCTTCCCTCATCACCTGATGTGCTCTTCTCCAGAAACAGCTTTTGTTCTTCGTTCATCACGTGATGTGCTCTTCTCCAGAAACAGCTTTTGTTCTTTCTTCATCATGTGATGTGCTCTTCTCCAGAAACAGCTTCTGTTCTTCCCTCATCACCTGATGTGCTCTTCTCCAGAAACAGCTTTTGTTCTTCCCTCATCACCTGATGTGCTCATCTCCAGAAACAGCTTTTGTTCTTCCTTCATCATGTGATGTGCTCTTCTCCAGAAACAGCTTTTGTTCTTCCTTCATCATGTGATGTGCTCTTCTCCAGAAACAGCTTTTGTTCTTCCCTCATCACCTGATGTGCTCTTCTCCAGAAACAGCTTTTGTTCTTCCCTCATCATGTGATGTGCTCTTCTCCAGAAACAGCTTTTGTTCTTCCTTCATCATGTGATGTGCTCTTCTCCAGAAACAGCTTTTGTTCTTCCCTCATCATGTGATGTGCTCTTCTCCAGAAACAGCTTTTGTTCTTCCCTCATCATGTGATGTGCTCTTCTCCAGAAACAGCTTTTGTTCTTCCTTCATCATGTGATGTGCTCTTCTCCAGAAACAGCTTTTGTTCTTCCTTCATCATGTGATGTGCTCTTCTCCAGAAACAGCTTTTGTTCTTCCCTCATCACCTGATGTGCTCTTCTCCAGAAACAGCTTCTGTTCTTCCCTCATCACGTGATGTACTCTTCTCCAGAAACAGCTTTTGTTCTTCCCTCATCATGTGATGTGCTCTTCTCCAGAAACAGCTTTTGTTCTTCCCTCATCACCTGATGTGCTCTTCTCCAGAAACCGCTTTTGTTCTTCCCTCATCATGTGATGTGCTCTTCTCCAGAAACAGCTTTTGTTCTTCCCTCATCATGTGATGTGCTCTTCTCCAGAAACAGCTTTTGTTCTTCCTTCATCATGTGATGTGCTCTTCTCCAGAAACAGCTTTTGTTCTTCCCTCATCACCTGATGTGCTCTTCTCCAGAAACAGCTTTTGTTCTTCCCTCATCATGTGATGTGCTCTTCTCCAGAAACAGCTTTTGTTCTTCCTTCATCATGTGATGTGCTCTTCTCCAGAAACAGCTTTTGTTCTTCCCTCATCATGTGATGTGCTCTTCTCCAGAAACAGCTTTTGTTCTTCCTTCATCATGTGATGTGCTCTTCTCCAGAAACAGCTTTTGTTCTTCCCTCATCATGTGATGTGCTCTTCTCCAGAAACAGCTTTTGTTCTTCCCTCATCATGTGATGTGCTCTTCTCCAGAAACAGCTTTTGTTCTTCCTTCATCATGTGATGTGCTCTTCTCCAGAAACAGCTTTTGTTCTTCCCTCATCACCTGATGTGCTCTTCTCCAGAAACAGCTTCTGTTCTTCGTTCATCACGTGATGTGCTCTTCTCCAGAAACAGCTTTTGTTCTTTCTTCATCATGTGATGTGCTCTTCTCCAGAAACAGCTTCTGTTCTTCCCTCATCACCTGATGTGCTCTTCTCCAGAAACAGCTTTTGTTCTTCCCTCATCACCTGATGTGCTCATCTCCAGAAACAGCTTTTGTTCTTCCTTCATCATGTGATGTGCTCTTCTCCAGAAACAGCTTTTGTTCTTCCTTCATCATGTGATGTGTTCTTCTCCAGAAACAGCTTTTGTTCTTCCCTCATCATGTGATGTGCTCTTCTCCAGAAACAGCTTTTGTTCTTCCCTCATCATGTGATGTGCTCTTCTCCAGAAACAGCTTTTGTTCTTCCTTCATCATGTGATGTGCTCTTCTCCAGAAACAGCTTTTGTTCTTCCCTCATCACCTGATGTGCTCTTCTCCAGAAACAGCTTTTGTTCTTCGTTCATCACGTGATGTGCTCTTCTCCAGAAACAGCTTTTGTTCTTTCTTCATCATGTGATGTGCTCTTCTCCAGAAACAGCTTCTGTTCTTCCCTCATCACCTGATGTGCTCTTCTCCAGAAACAGCTTTTGTTCTTCCCTCATCACCTGATGTGCTCATCTCCAGAAACAGCTTTTGTTCTTCCTTCATCATGTGATGTGCTCTTCTCCAGAAACAGCTTTTGTTCTTCCTTCATCATGTGATGTGCTCTTCTCCAGAAACAGCTTTTGTTCTTCCCTCATCACCTGATGTGCTCTTCTCCAGAAACAGCTTTTGTTCTTCCCTCATCATGTGATGTGCTCTTCTCCAGAAACAGCTTTTGTTCTTCCTTCATCATGTGATGTGCTCTTCTCCAGAAACAGCTTTTGTTCTTCCCTCATCACCTGATGTGCTCTTCTCCAGAAACAGCTTTTGTTCTTCCCTCATCATGTGATGTGCTCTTCTCCAGAAACAGCTTTTGTTCTTCCTTCATCATGTGATGTGCTCTTCTCCAGAAACAGCTTTTGTTCTTCCCTCATCATGTGATGTGCTCTTCTCCAGAAACAGCTTTTGTTCTTCCTTCATCATGTGATGTGCTCTTCTCCAGAAACAGCTTTTGTTCTTCCCTCATCACCTGATGTGCTCTTCTCCAGAAACAGCTTCTGTTCTTCCCTCATCACGTGATGTACTCTTCTCCAGAAACAGCTTTTCTTCTTCCCTCATCATGTGATGTGCTCTTCTCCAGAAACAGCTTTTGTTCTTCCCTCATCACCTGATGTGCTCTTCTCCAGAAACCGCTTTTGTTCTTCCCTCATCATGTGATGTGCTCTTCTCCAGAAACAGCTTTTGTTCTTCCCTCATCATGTGATGTGCTCTTCTCCAGAAACAGCTTTTGTTCTTCCTTCATCATGTGATGTGCTCTTCTCCAGAAACAGCTTTTGTTCTTCCCTCATCATGTGATGTGCTCTTCTCCAGAAACAGCTTTTGTTCTTCCCTCATCATGTGATGTGCTCTTCTCCAGAAACAGCTTCTGTTCTTCCTTCATCATGTGATGTGCTCTTCTCCAGAAACAGCTTTTTTTCTTCCCTCATCATGTGATGTGCTCTTCTCCAGAAACAGCTTTTGTTCTTCCTTCATCATGTGATGTGCTCTTCTCCAGAAACAGCTTTTGTTCTTCCCTCATCATGTGATGTGCTCTTCTCCAGAAACAGCTTTTGTTCTTCCCTCATCATGTGATGTGCTCTTCTCCAGAAACAGCTTTTGGTCTTCCCTCATCATGTGATGTGCTCTTCTCCAGAAACAGCTTCTGTTCTTCCCTCATCATGTGATGTGCTCTTCTCCAGAAACAGCTTTTGTTCTTCCCTCATCATGTGATGTGCTCTTCTCCAGAAACAGCTTTTGTTCTTCCCTCATCATGTGATGTGCTCTTCTCCAGAAACAGCTTCTGTTCTTCCTTCATCATGTGATGTGCTCTTCTCCAGAAACAGCTTCTGTTCTTCCCTCATCATGTGATGTGCTCTTCTCCAGAAACAGCTTTTGTTCTTCCCTCATCATGTGATGTGCTCTTCTCCAGAAACAGCTTTTGTTCTTCCCTCATCATGTGATGTGCTCTTCTCCAGAAACAGCTTCTGTTCTTCCTTCATCATGTGATGTGCTCTTCTCCAGAAACAGCTTCTGTTCTTCCTTCATCATGTGATGTGCTCTTCTCCAGAAACAGCTTCTGTTCTTCCTTCATCATGTGATGTGCTCTTCTCCAGAAACAGCTTTTGTTCTTCCCTCATCATGTGATGTGCTCTTCTCCAGAAACAGCTTTTGTTCTTCCCTCATCACCTGATGTGCTCTTCTCCAGAAACAGCTTTTGTTCTTCCCTCATCATGTGATGTGCTCTTCTCCAGAAACAGCTTTTGTTCTTCCCTCATCATGTGATGTGCTCTTCTCCAGAAACAGCTTCTGTTCTTCCTTCATCATGTGATGTGCTCTTCTCCAGAAACAGCTTTTGTTCTTCCCTCATCATGTGATGTGCTCTTCTCCAGAAACAGCTTTTGTTCTTCCCTCATCATGTGATGTGCTCTTCTCCAGAAACAGCTTTTGTTGTTGCTTCATCATGTGATGTGCTCTTCTCCAGAAACAGCTTTTGTTCTTCCCTCATCACCTGATGTGCTCTTCTCCAGAAACAGCTTTTGTTCTTCCCTCATCATGTGATGTGCTCTTCTCCAGAAACAGCTTTTGTTCTTCCTTCATCATGTGATGTGCTCTTCTCCAGAAACAGCTTTTGTTCTTCCCTCATCATGTGATGTGCTCTTCTCCAGAAACAGCTTCTGTTCTTCCCTCATCATGTGATGTGCTCTTCTCCAGAAACAGCTTTTGTTCTTCCCTCATCACCTGATGTGCTCTTCTCCAGAAACAGCTTTTGTTCTTCCCTCATCACCTGATGTGCTCTTCTCCAGAAACAGCTTTTGTTCTTCCTTCATCATGTGATGTGCTCTTCTCCAGAAACAGCTTTTGTTATTCCCTCATCACCTGATGTACTCTTCTCCAGAAACAGCTTCTGTTCTTCCCTCATCATGTGATGTGCTCTTCTCCAGAAACAGCTTTTGTTCTTCCCTCATCATGTGATGTGCTCTTCTCTAGAAACAACTTTTGTTCTTCCCTCATCACCTGATGTGCTCTTCTCCAGAAACAGCTTTTGTTCTTCCCTCATCATGTGATGTGCTCTTCTCCAGAAACAGCTTTTGTTCTTCCTTCATCATGTGATGTGCTCTTCTCCAGAAACAGCTTTTGTTCTTCCCTCATCATGTGATGTGCTCTTCTCCAGAAACAGCTTTTGTTCTTCCTTCATCATGTGATGTGCTCTTCTCCAGAAACAGCTTTTGTTCTTCCCTCATCACCTGATGTGCTCTTCTCCAGAAACAGCTTTTGTTCTTCCCTCATCACCTGATGTGCTCTTCTCCAGAAACAGCTTTTGTTCTTCCCTCATCATGTGATGTGCTCTTCTCCAGAAACAGCTTTTGTTCTTCCTTCATCATGTGATGTGCTCTTCTCCAGAAACAGCTTTTGTTCTTCCCTCATCATGTGATGTGCTCTTCTCCAGAAACAGCTTTTGTTCTTCCCTCATCATGTGATGTGCTCTTCTCCAGAAACAGCTTTTGTTCTTCCTTCATCATGTGATGTGCTCTTCTCCAGAAACAGCTTTTGTTCTTCCCTCATCATGTGATGTGCTCTTCTCCAGAAACAGCTTTTGTTCTTCCCTCATCACCTGATGTGCTCTTCTCCAGTAACAGCTTTTGTTCTTCCCTCATCATGTGATGTGCTCTTCTCCAGAAACAGCTTTTGTTCTTCCCTCATCACCTGATGTGCTCTTCTCCAGAAACAGCTTTTGTTCTTCCTTCATCATGTGATGTGCTCTTCTCCAGAAACAGCTTTTTCTTCTTCCCTCATCACCTGATGTGCTCTTCTCCAGAAACAGCTTTTGTTCTTCCCTCATCACCTGATGTGCTCTTCTCCAGAAACAGCTTTTGTTCTTCCTTCATCATGTGATGTGCTCTTCTCTAGAAACAACTTTTGTTCTTCCCTCATCATGTGATGTGCTCTTCTCTAGAAACAGCTTCTGTTCTTCCTTCATCATGTGATGTGCTCTTCTCCAGAAACAGCTTCTGTTCTTCCCTCATCATGTGATGTGCTCTTCTCTAGAAACAGCTTTTGTTCTTCCCTCATCATGTGATGTGCTCTTCTCCAGAAACAGCTTTTGTTCTTCCCTCATCATGTGATGTACTCTTCTCCAGAAACAGCTTCTGTTCTTCCCTCATCACGTGATGTGCTCTTCTCCAGAAACAACTTTTGTTCTTCCCTCATCATGTGATGTGCTCTTCTCTAGAAACAACTTGGGAAGACATCCATATTGTCTCCCCCAGGGTTCGACAGCCAGTGTTGAGGAACGTTAAATCTCCTCCAGCTGATTCTCACCTGCAATCAAGCTAAAGACTTCAAATGCACTAAATCTCTGCGCAAACATGACTTACACAGTCCATTCACCCGAGCCACGTGCTGTCTGTGATATCTAATGCATGGAATTTGATGCCAATAACTATAGTTAAAAGAATGTAATGTAAAACTCAGTTTGCAGATTGAATTAAATGTGGAGAAAAAATCTGGACACTGCAACACTATACAATGAAAAATTTAATATATTTTTATTTTTATTGTGTCTTTTGTGATGTCTTTGCTGGCTGCATAAAAAAATGATGCAAATAAATTGCCACAATATTCCACGCTTCATCATATATTTGGCAAAGTCCTATGGAGACAGATTAGAATCATTAATAATTCACGCAGAAAACCTGATTTACACATGCGTAGACAATTTCACATGCATGAAACCTAATTCACGTACACACAAAAAAAATTCACGTGCGTGGAAAAAATGTTTCCCCACAAAAACCAATTCACATGCGCAAAATAAATTAATATATTCATAAAATACATTTCACAAATGCAAAACACAATTCGTAGATATACAACTGTGTGCAAAAACCTTTGAGTGTTTAAAATGTACGAGTTTATCCCTGAATGTGGACGTGCAATCGTCATTCACGTGTGAATCGCCTCGGATGTGTGTGTGTGTGTGTTTTTGAGACTTTCCTGGCAGAGCTTTTGACCCACGTGGATCAGTCGTACTCTTTAGCCAATCAGATGCGAGCTTACCATTCAATCAATCATATATGGAATCCCCTGAGAGTGCATTCGAGGAGCACGGTTCTGCGCACCATTTGCGCAATACGGATTAATTCGAACGGAAATGAAGCCTCAATGAAGCTTTCAATCCAGCATGGCGAACGAAGAACGAGTACGAATTTAGTTTATTTAATAAAAGTCTGAGTATAACACGGTTTATCGTTTACAGTTTGATTTTGAGATAGCGGATTTTTGGTGATATAGTGACAGTGCGATTTGATTAGTTAGCTATAGGCTAGGCTTACATTTAAATTTACACAACACATTGACTGATAGGCTAGAGACAGACAGAGTATAGCCTACATAGTGACACATCAATAGATAGATATAAATATAGACAGCTAGATTAATAGATAGATACAAATAGGCTATAGATAGTCTACATATATAAATACATAGATAGATTATAGATGCATATCTAGGTACATAGATAGATTATAGATACATATCTAGATACATAGATAGATTCATATAGATAGATACATAGATAGATAGATTTGGATAGATAGATGCCCAGAACTCATGATCCACTAACTTACTGGAAAGAGAGAGCAGTTATCTTTCCTCATTTGTATGTCCTAGCTAAAACATTTCTTTGCATGCCAGCATCAAGTGTCCCTTGTGAGAGGATTTTTCCCAAGTCCTTCCACAGCAGAGAAATTAATATTTTTGAATAAAAATCTCTAAAAAAGTGAGACATTGTGGCTTGATTTCCTTTTTAGGGCCCAAGCCTTGAAAAGGCGAAGGCCCTATTGTTTTCCTTCGGATTATTCTTCTTTATTATTATTAGGGCCCAAGCCTTGAAAAGGCGAAGGCCCTATTGTTTTTCTAAGGATTATTATTCTTCTTCTTCTTCTTTATTATTATTATTATTATTATTTTACTACCTTTTGGGCACTTTTGGGGCCCTTAACGTGCTCAAAAACTCTTGAAACTTTGCACAAATGTCAGAACCCGCGGCCATTAGGGCCGCGCTGAAGCTGGGACCCGGGCGTGGCAGGGGGGCTCGGCAGCGCCCCCTGGAATGGGATTCAAAAACATGTCCATATATCAAACACGCTTGCATGTAATAATATGAAACTCGGTACACATATAGATCTCATCGGGCCGAACAACTTTCGTGCTCTAAGTTTTACGCCAGTCCAACAGGAAGTCGGCTATTATGGGCTGTATGGAAACGCATGTTCTGGCATTTGAAACACTTCTCCCAGAGAATTCATCCGATGACCACGAAACTCGGTGTGCATGAAGTCAAGACATGGAGGATGCTAAATTGCGAGGGGATTTTTGATATCTCGAACGGTTTGGCCGTGGCGAGGAAACAAATTTATGGCGAATATTGGAAACAGGAAGTGTGTTATAACATCCTCATACATTAATTGATCTTGATGAAACTTCATCAGTGTGTTCGTTGTAAGAGGCCGATCACATGGATGTGACTATTGTGAGTCAAAGTTATAGCGCCACCAACTGGCAGCAGGAAGTGTGTCACTTTCAAAATGCTTTGAAATCACCCTCTTATTTTTACCGATTTGCTTCAAACTTTATCTGTATAATGTAAACACACGACAGATGTAGACCTGTGAAAGGATTATTGATATCTTTAATACTGTCGCCATGGCAATGCATCAAACTTTAATATTCTTTTTTAAAGTTTTTGAGACTCTTAGCATACTTCAAATTGCATGAAACTCGACAGACACTTTACATTTATTGCCTAGTACACTTGTGCACAGTTTCAGAAACGGGCGTGGTAAGGGGCTCAGTAGCGCCACCTTTAGTCAAAAATGGGGTATTAGTTTTACCTACAGTAACAAAAATCGGTATCTATATTTATCTCCCCGATCCGGACAACTTTCTAATTGACAGTCATTAGCTCCGACCAACAGGAAGTCAGATATTTTGGTTTGAATGTGATTTGATGGGAATTTTGCCAGTCTCTCTCAGTGTCTGTGTGTGTGAGAGAGAAGGGGGGCTTTATTTTAACCCTTTCTCTGCTGTGTGGGACTTCTCGGGCACTTTTGGGGCCCTTAACGTGCTCAAAAACTCTTGAAACTTTGCACAAATGTCAGAACCCGCGGCCATCAGGGCCCGACTGAAGCTGGTACCCGGGCGTGGCAGGGGGGCTCGACAGCGCCCCCTGGAATGGGATTCAAAAACATGTCCATATATCAAACACGCTTGCATGTAATAATATGAAACTCGGTACACATATAGATCTCATCGGGCCGAACAACTTTCGTGCTCTAAGTTTTACGCCAGTCCAACAGGAAGTCGGCTATTATGGGCTGTATGGAAACGCATGTTCTGGCATTTGAAACACTTCTCCCAGAGAATTCATCCGATGACCACGAAACTCGGTGTGCATGAAGTCAAGACATGGAGGATGCTAAATTGCGGATGGATTTTTGATATCTCGAACGGTTTGGCCGTGGCGAGGAAACACATTTATGATTAAAAAAGGATGCATAAAGTGTGTTATAACTTAGTTATAGTTTTACCTACAGTTACAAAACTCAGCGTGTATATTGATCTTATCAAGCCGAACAACTTTCTAATTTACAGTCATTAGCTCCGACCAACAGAAAGTCAGATATTGTGGTTTGAATGTGAATTGTGTCTCTCTCTGTCTCTCTGCAATTCTGTGTGTGTGTGTCTGTCTGTGTGGGGTGGGGACGGGAGGGGGGGATCTGTGTATGTGTGTGTGTGTGTGTGTGTGAGGAGGGGGGCTAGTTTAGTTTAACCCTTTCTCTGCTGTGTGCAAAATCTCGGGCACTTTTGGGGCCCTTAACGTGCTCGAAAACTCTTGAAATTTTGCACACAGGTCAGAACCCGCGGCCATCAGGCCCCCCCCCCCCCCCCTTTTCTGTGTGTGTTTGGAGGGGAGCAGAAAGACTCACACTGATACAAGCTCTAAAGCAGACTTCTTCTCGACAGTCAAAGCGGGGTTACGTTATTGCCCATCGTGCACAGGAACCCGAAAGGCAACGGGGTGGCGGCTTTATATATATATATATATATATATATATATATATATATATAAATAAATATAGCTGCAAGCAGCGATGGAGGGCCCAAGCCGGTGGCAGCGCCAGCCCGGTGCCTTTAGTGTAACTAAAGGCACCAGGGTGGCGGTGCCACCGGCTTGGGCCCGTAATCGCTGCTTGCAGCTATATTTTATTATTTATTATTATTATTATATTACTAACTTTTGGGCACTTTTGGGGGCCTTAACGTGCTCAAAAACTCTTGAAACTTTGCACAAATGTCAGAACCCGCGGCCATTAGAGCTGGACTGAAGCTGGTACCCGGGCGTGGCCGGAGGGCTCGACAGCGCCCCCTGGAACGCGGTCCGAAAACTTGGTCCATAAATCAAACACGCTTGCGTGGAATAATATGAAACTCGGTACACTTATAGATCTCATCGGTTCATATATCCTTCGTGCTCTGACTTTTTACCCCAGCCCAACAGGAAGTCGGCTATTTGGCGTAGTTTAAAAAACACATGCAATGGAATTTAAAATACTCCTCCTAGACGATTCAACCAATCACCACGAAACTCGGTGTGCATGAAGTCAAGACATGGAGGATGAAAAATTGCCAGGGGATTTTTGATATCTCGAACGCTTTGGCCGTGGCGAGGAAACAAATTTATGGCGAATATTGGAAACAGGAAGTGTGTTATAACATCCTCATACATTAATTGATCTTGATGAAACTTCAGCAGTGTGTTCGTTGTAAGAGGCCGATCACATGGATGTGACTATTGTGAGTCAAAGTTATAGCGCCACCAACTGGCAGCAGGAAGTGTGTCACTTTCAAAATGCTTTGAATTCACCCTCTTATTTTTACCCGATTTGCTTCAAACTTTATGTGTATAATGTAAACACACGGCAGATGTAGACATGTGAAAGAATTATTGATATCTTAAATACTGTTGCCATGGCAACGCTTTAAACTTTTATATTCTTTTTGGGTGCATTTGAGGCTCTTAACATGCTTCAAATTGCATGAAACTCAACATGCATATCAGATTTATTAGGTACTAGGCATGTGTGAAGTTTCAGAAACGGGCGCGGTGGAGGGGCTCAGTAGCGCCACCTTTAGTCAAAAATGGGGTATTAGTTTTACCTACAGTAACAAAAATCGGTATTTATATTTATCTCCCCGAGCCGGACAACTTTCTAATTTACAGTCATTAGCTCCGACCAACAGGAAGTCAGATATTTTGGTTTGAATGTGATTTGATGGGAATTTTGCCAGTCTCTCTCAGTGTCTGTGTGTGTGAGAGAGGAGGGGGGCTTTATTTTAACCCTTTCTCTGCTGTGTGGGACTTCTCGGGCACTTTTGGGGCCCTTAACGTGCTCGAAAACTCTTGAAACTTTGCACACAGGTCAGAACCTGCGGCCATCAGGGCTGGGCTGAAGCTGGTACCCGGGCGTGGCAGGGGAGCTCAACAGCGCCCCCTTGAACGTGGTCCGAAAAACTTGGTCCATATATCAAACACGTTTGCATGTAATAATATGAAACTCGGTACACATATAGATTTAATCGGGCCGAACAACTTTCGTGCTCTAAGTTTTACGCCAGTCCAACAGGAAGTCGGCTATTATGGGCTGTATGAAAATGCATGCCCCTGGAATTTGATATACTCATCCAAGAAAAATTATCCTATCGCCACCAAACTCGGTCAGCATGAAGTCAAGACATTGAGGACGCTAAATTGCGGACGGATTTTTGATATCTCGAACGGTTTGGCCGTGGCGAGGAAACGAAGTTATGGCGAGAAAAGAAAAACACAATGTGTTATAACGTCTTCATACATTTATTGATCTTGATGAAACTTCAGCAGTGTGTTTGTTGTAAGAGGGCGATCACATGGATGTGACTATTGTGAGTCAAAGTTATAGCGCCACCAACTGGCAGCAGGAAGTGTGTTACTTTCAAGATACTTTTGACTAAAGTGGGTGGGTTATTTTTACCTACAGTCACAAAACTCGGTCTGTATATTGTGCTTATCGATCCGGACAACTTTCTAATTTACAGTCATTAGCTCCGACCAACAGGAAGTCAGATATTATGGTTTGAATGTGGTTTTGTCTCTCTCTGACAGAGTTCCCCCTGCCATTCTCTGTGTGTGTGTGTGTGTGTGGGGGGGGGGGGGGGGGGGGGGCACACACAGACAGCCCCCCCCCCTTTTCTGTGTGTGTTTGGAGGGGAGCAGAAAGACTCACACTGATGCAAGCTCTAAAGCAGACTTCTTCTCGACAGTCAAAGCGGGGTTACGTTATTGCCCGTCGTGCACAGGAACCCGAAAGGCAACGGGGTGGCAGCTTTTTATATATATATATATATATATATATAAATATATCTGCAAGCAGCGATGGAGGGCCCAAGCCGGTGGCAGCGCCAGCCCGGTGCCTTTAGTGTAACTAAAGGCACCAGGGTGGCGGTGCCACCGGCTTGGGCCCGTAATCGCTGCTTGCAGCTATATTTAATATTCATTTTGCAGGACCAAAATAACATTATGCACAGTGATGAGCCTATAGGTTACAAGTGTCACATATTAGAAAAATACAATAATAAAAAAACAACACATTTTTTTAATGGCTCGTCAAGGTTGTTTCAGGATCAACACCTGCAAGTGACCACTAGGTGTCACTGTGGAGACGGGTGTCGGATTGATTCGAAGCCTCGAAACAATATGGCACATTTGGATCAACTGTTTCATTGCTTAACGAAGCCTCGATCTGCCCACCACTACTGTCCTGCACAGTTCATCTCCAACCCTAATCAAACACACCTGCCTTTCATTTTCAAGTGATCCTGACGTGCTCTGAAGACCTTAATTGGTTGCTTCAGGTGTGTTTGATTAGGGTTGGAGATGAACTGTGCAGGGCAGTCGATCGCCAGGAGCAGGATTGGGCACCCCTGGAGTAAACGATAAACCGTGTATACTCAGACCTTTATTAAATAAACTAAACTCGTACCCGTTCTTCGTTCGCCATGCTGGATTGAAAGCTTCATTGAGGCTTCATTTCCGTTCTAATTAATCTGTATTGCGCAAATGGTGCGCAGAACCGTGCTTCTCGAATGCACTCTCAGGGGATTCCATATATGATTGGTTGAATGGTAAGCTCGCATCTGATTGGCTAAAGAGTACGACTGATCCGCGTGGGTCAAAAGCTCTGCCAGGAAAGTCTCAAAAACACACACACACACACATCCGAGGCGATTCACACGTGAATGACAATTGCACGTCCACATTCAGGGATAAACTCGTACATTTTAAACACTCAAAGGTTTTTGCACACAGTTGTATATCTACGAATTGTGTTTTGCATTTGTGAAATGTATTTTATGAATATATAAATTTATTTTGCGCATGTGAATTGGTTTTTGTGGGGTGAAAAAATTTCCACGCACGTGAATTTTTTTTGTGTGTACGTGAATTAGGTTTTATGCATGTGAAATTGTCTACGCATGTGTAAATCAGGTTTTCTGCGTGAATTATTAATGATTCTAATCTGTCTCCATAAAGTCCTGGTCGAGGAAAATATATTGTATAAGTAGAAACAAAGAGATCAACAAAAAAGGAACTGTAGTAAGGCTTGGCTGTTTCATATTTTAAAGGTCTTGTTTTTTTCTCTTTTATCTCTATTTTTTTCTATTTGTTTATACCTTACGAGCTCATATATGCAGCTGTAATGTGTAAACATTTGGTGTAAGTTTCCAGTGTGAGCACATCCTCACATCTGTGCTGGCAGACACATCAGGGAGCACTGCATTATGGGTATTTATCCCTCTCTTTATTCTTCCCTCAATGGAGGAGCGACTGCATTATTTACAGGAGCGGTTACTGTACGACACTGAAGCCTTCAAGGATGCACATCTGGGGGTGTTTTCTCACACACTGCCATTTACCAGCATTCTCAGGTTGCACATTATTGATGTATGGAACATAATTTCTGGCCCTGAAAAGGAGAGAGAGAGATATCTATATTCTCTCTCTCTCTCTCTCTCTCTCTTTCTCTCTCTCTCTCTCTCTCTCTCTCTCTCTCTCTCTCTCTCTCTCTCTCTCTCTATATATATATATATATATAATTATTATTTTATTTTTTCAATACTATTTTGTATTTTTACTTTAGTTATTTATTGAAATTCTATTTTTTTATTATTATCATTATTTAAAAAAATTACACATGGAGAAAGAAGGAAAATTGTGCCGCTAAAAGTCATCTTCATTTTCTTTATGCAAAAATATGCAAAAAAATAGATAAATTAATATATCTCTCTCTCTCTCTCTCTCTCTCTCTCTCTCTCTCTCTCTCTCTCTCTCTCTCTCTCTATATATATATATATATATATATATATATATATATATATATATATATATATATACAGGGGTGCACATAACTTTTTCAGTGAGTTACTCAGGTGAGGACCAGGAGATGGTGTTTGGTACTCACCCCATATGTAGCGTGGCCACAGCTGTCAATCATGACGTCACATTTCCGTTTTTATAGCATAAAATAACTAACTAAAACCAAACTTCTAAAAAATAAATAAACGAACACTTAAATTTACATCAGCGTGAAAATAACGACCTAAAATGATAGAAAACACCTTTGGAAAAAAATTATTTGAAGTGTTATTTGATTGTTTAGATATATTTATTTGTATAAATTAAATATAATTAAATCTTATTAAAGATATTAAAGAGCAGTGAATTTTCTCTTTTTACTATGTTGTTTGATCAATATTAAGTGTACAGAAGGCATTAGGTTTATTACGCACTGTCACTTTAAGAGCGAGTGTGCAGATCCAATTGCACTGATGCACGGTACGTTCTGTAAAGACATAACCGACTGTGTTTACGTGAATACTCTCCAAAACGGACATTTAGACATAATGTTGTGTGTATTTGTCCATTCAGACGCGAAAGAGAGCTCGATTCAGTCCTTGCGCGCAGCGCGCTGTGTCTATGTGCGGGGCTGCACGCTTCGGGTCGTGTGTGTGTGTGTGTGTGTTCGCACAGAAAAACATACCGAATAAAGCTGTCTTTCGCGTCGTCACTCTTATTCAGATCTATCCATATGTCTGCTCTTCTCTTTCTCTCAGACGTTTAAATTTTTTAACGATTTGAGACATGTATGCATGAAGCGCACTCGGTAGATCAGCACGTTACAATTCAAATGTGCGCATCTTCCACAAACGCAAATCAGTTCTGACTGGATCACTGCCCCAATCGTCCCTCCCTTACATTTCCGTCTAGTTTTTATTCGTCATAGTGGTCGTCATTTAAAACAAGGTTTTTATTTAGTTATGGTCTCGTTTTCATCTGTGAAAAAAATTAATTAACACTGCCTAGGTTGCATTTTGGCGACAGTACGCAAAGGCGCGTAGTAACACAAGTGGCATTACGCATTCCTGATTTTTGTCGCGCATGCGTACCTGCATACCAGTTATGTGCACCCCTGTATATATATATATATATATATATATTAGGGCTGTCAAAAGATTAATCGCGATTAATCGCATCCAAAATAAAAGTTTGTGTTTACATAATATATGTGTGTGTATAATTATTATGTATAAATACACACACATTCATGTATATATTTAAGAAATATTTGCATTTATATACTGTATATACATTTATATAATGTATATTATATATAAATATTTTATATATAAATATAACCAATTTTTCTTAAATATATACATGATTGTGTGTTTTTATATATATAAATAATTATAGTACATACACATATATTATGTAAACACAAACTTTTATTTTGGATGCGATTAATCGCGATTAATCTTTTGACAGCCCTAATATATATATATATATATATATATATATATATATATATATATATATATAACCCTATACCCTAACCCATATATATATGAACAAATTTTTCAAATAAAATTAATATTGCATGTTTATATATATATATATATATAAACATGCAATATTAATTTTTTTTTGAAAAATTTGTGAGAATCATATAAAAACCCATCAATACTATTGCGACTTGTTGTTCTGTTTTCTCCATCTGTTTTTCTCACACTATTTAAATGCTTGTGTTTTGCATTTTTCTTTCAACCTTTCTCTGTCTCTTCCTGCAGCGCGTCCTCTCTGACTCCTGTAGTTTGTTTCTGTACTCTTCTTCAGACTTTCTCTCGTCACTTTCCTAAACCATTTGTGATTCCTGAAGCCTGACTGCCAAACATCCCACAGTAAATCAGTTTCTCTCCCCTTCATTGCCCACTCTCTCCCAGTGTCTGAGCCAGGCCGTAATGGTGCAGGCTAGATCATGTAAAGCTGGAGAAGACTGGCAGACACATGCGTCACTCCATCAGCAAACGCTGATTCATCCCACAGGAAGTGATGTGAGGACTGGGCACAACAGAGGAGCATGAGCAGGTAGGGGGCAGTAGGGACTTGCTTATTGTATTAATCCAAGGAAGGAATCGATGGGAATTATATATGGTTATATTTCATTAACATTGAAATGAACTGCACTGCTACTATTAACTAACCTAAGTTCACTAGTTAGTTCACTCATTGAAACACTTGAATACTGAAGTTAAAGTGAGGAAACAAGAACACTTCGTCACAAGTTGATGTTAACACTGTCAGTTAATTCTTCATAATGAGTTACGGTAACACTTTACAATAAGGTTCATGAATTAATGTATTAACTAACATGACCTTATGAGCAATACATTTGTTTCTGTTTTTGTTCAACGTTAGTTAATAAAAATACAGCTGTTCTTTGTTTGTTCATGTTAGTTCACAGTGGATTAACTAATGTTAACAAGATTTTAATAAAGTATTAATAAATGTTGAAATTAACATTAACAAAGATTAACAAATGCTGTATAAATACAGTTTTTCATACTAAAACTTTACAGCTAAAAAAGCAAATTTGTTTCATAATTGATTAATTGTTCCACATCAAGGGCCAGAAAAGAACACAGACTCGGCCGGATCATTTCCATAATGACCAACACAATCTACAAGAGCATCTGGTTTATGTTTGGCCCTTAAATAATGCCGCAAATACAGTAAACCGACGAGCCCAAACCTTAGTAAATCACCTTGCGTGATTCATTTAAATACTCTCCTCCCATAAATACTGCGTCTGAAAGCTAAAAGCTAACAAATGTATAAGCAATATCAGCTGCAAAAATCCCCGTCCACGCTCATTTTTGACTGCGTGTCTTTAGCAAATCCTGACAGTAGATTTTAATCTGGCCCTAAAACTGTTATTTTCCTATTTATTCACGTGAAGCTGCTTTATACACAAATATGACACGGCTTGATTTAAGGAAAACGCCTGTCTTCAATGTCGTCAGTGGCATCAGACACGATGCTGTATGTCTGAGCTAAAAGTGAAGTACCGTGGTAAACTTGCGAGGGTTTCCCCGGCTTAGGCTTTGATTAGCAGGACTGACAACCTTATTATGCGCCGCACTTGTTATTGATATTACTCTGGGCTCCGTTGCCATGACCACCGCACAAGAGACATTTAATTTTCTCTCCTCCATCATCATTATCTATGAGACCATCTGTTGTGCAAAATGAATTCAGCCTCATTTGCATGACTGATAAGCGCATTCTTTATCTATTTAACAGAAGGTCATATGCCACGGGTTTGGAGGCGGCACAGGAGAGAGACGGAGAGGTTGTGCACGCGTGTTTGTTTAGGGGGCTGGACGAGTAGGTGTGTGAAACATTATTAGCACAGATGTTTATTTTGGTGAGTTCACACTCACAGTATGTCGCTGTGCTTTGGAACAGTCTGCGCGTTTTATTATACCGCCGTCTAACACCGTTAGCAAGAGGGCTTCATCCCGGCTAAAATATGTTGTACAAACATTTGGTTAACGTTCACATTAAGTTATGAAAACATTATTTCTGAATGTATCACAGATATTCAGTTGCTTTTATCGTAGTTTCGGTTTCATGGACTATTTGCTTCCTGGTTTCCTTTGTTTGATTTTCCCGCCACTCCTTTGTTACCATGGTTACTGATATGACTAGTTCTTGTACTTCAGCTGTGTATCATTAATTAACCCTGTTTGTGCCACTACTTCAGTTCCTTTGGTTTCTCAGTTCATTGTCAGTTGTTGTTTGTGTTGGACACACTGTTATTCTGTGTGGATTACATCATTAAATTGCCACAATACTCCGTCTTTGGACTCTTCTTTATCTTTGGAAGTGTGACAGTTCAGAACGTTCGAAGCATCCAGTTTTTTTTAAATATTTATTTATTAGTTGAAGATATTTCACAAAGGAAGATATGTCGGTAACCAAACAGTTGATGGACCCCATTGAGTTCAGTCTTTTTCAGTCTTTTTCACAGTCAAGTTCACTTTTTTTTCTTTCGTACTATGGATGTCAATGTGGTCCATCAACTATTTACTAGACATTCTTCAAAATATCGTCTTCTGTGTTCAGCAGAAGAAATCAATTCATACAGATTTGAAACAACTTGAGGATGAGTAAATGATGACAGAATTTTAATTTTAAAGTGAACTATTCCTTTAAAGCTACAATATGTATAATTTTTTTCGCCACTAGGGGTCAATGGTTGATGACGCAGTGACGAGCTGAATGCTGGGACTTGCTGTCAAGCTGATGGATCTAATAATGTTAATGGATGAGTGAAAACATTCATGTTTTTTAACATTACAGTGGTATGAAGCAGGTCGCGATTGCTAATAATAGACAGATATCACAAGCGAGTCCCGCGGATATAAAGAAAAAGGATTCATTCTACCGAACTACCCGCAACTGCTGAATTACTCGCACATAGGGGTGTGCGATATTACGATTGTTGATCGTGGACGATTAAAATGTCTCCACGATCTGCTTTTGAAGAAATATCGTAGGATCGTCCATTTTATCAGTTTGCATTTCTGGCGCCTCCGTCTCAACCAGTGGTGGGCCGTCAGGGCCAGCAAGGCCTTCTCTGCTGGCCTAAACACTATGAGAATCACTAACTTGCAATTTAATATATTTTTTTTTATGAATGAGTATTAAATTATTCCCAATAGTCCGTTCTCATAATGTCATAGCTTTTCTCTTGGTTGCGCTGCTTCCAGTAGTGTAGATTTATTTTAGTGCTTTTATCCAATCATATTTCAGTCATCATGTGTTGCCAGGGTCAAATATATCTGCCTCGAGGCCTTCAGAATCGATATTGCGGGCGCCTGTAGCTTAAATGAATGGCAATGAAACTGTTGCTTTAACCAATCAGATAATCGGTCAGATTTAATCAGCGAATCAGATATCGAGTTGATTGCACCGGGGCCATCTAGCAGGCATACAATAACGTAAGCATTTTCACGCCCTTTGATTGGATGGTCAGAGCGTGTACTATTATTACTGGTAGTCAGAGCTAGCTAACCGCATCTGTAGCGAACTGTGTTAAGTGTAAACTAAAATACCTGTAGATTTAATAGTTTTTCAACCCACAAATTAATGTTTATTTCCTTCCTCGACCACCAGCAGGTTCAAACCTACCGGAAAAAATCCCTTATCCAGCTTACGCAGAGTCACGGAACTCTATCGATCTGTCCGGGTAAAAACAGAACAGACTGCAATGTAAAGTTATGACAGGACTGATTTTGAAGGCAAAAGTCCCGCTGATCTCATTGATATCGTTCAAAAATCTGTGTGAGAGCTTGTGTCGGCTGTAACGTTACACATCGTCATGTTTTGCGGTGTTTTCCCTGTTTAACGTTACTGCTTCTGTCGAGCAGACACACTCAGCACTAAAGCGAATTAAAACTTATGACAGAAATACGACCGGACAGACTCGACTTTCAGCACATTAGCCTCGATGGCGATAGAAAAGGTTGTTGGGACTGAAAAGCACAGACAACCTGTACAACCAAGTAATTCAAGTCTTTTTGAGGAAATAAATTAGGATGGATTTTGTGTAAAAAAATCAGTTTTGGAGAGTATGTCCAAAAAATAATTATAATTGCATTTTTTGCCCCTGTTTTTGTCCGTGCTGAATATGATTTTCTTCCTAATTTTTCTTGTAAATTTATGATCGAAACAACTTATTTTTTTCAAACATTAATACTATAGCCATTGAAGGATAAGACAGGGATGAGGATCCGTTTCTGAATTTATAATCGGAACGCAAGAACCACTGCACACAAAAGCCGAACTCGCCTTTCGCGAACTCACCGCATTAACCCTATAACTGCCGGTGCAAAATAAAAACAGGAATTTCATGTGCGTGCGCTGCTATTAAAAGTTATTAATTCAGGGTGGACATCACTGAAGGCCTAGGTGTGAAATGCACGGTCCGCCACTGGTCTCAACATACTGTACAGCGCGACGTATATCCACATGAAATGCAGAGGAATGGGACACTGTAGTTCATAAAAATGAATTATTTGCATGTGCTTTAAAGCCTTGCCGGTTAAACATGTCATTCGCTGCTGATGCGCTGTTCTAACGAGCGCTTTTCTGAACGCAATAGACCCGACGCGCGCACATGCACTAAAAGCCTGTCTAACAGCACCCGTTACTGAACTAAGTTATCTTATTGCGCTACTACTGTCAAATACACACAAGGTTTACATAAACAAAGTTGGTTATGTCTAAAGTGAAAGAACAATAGAAAAAATGAAGAAAAAATCTGCTTGTCAAATGCGTGTAGACTCGTTGCGCGCAGATCTTAAAGTGACAGTAGCCCTAATAGCAGTGTTGTAATGTAACGGAGTACAAATACTTCGTTACTGTACTTAAGTAGAAATTTCACGTATCTGTACTTTACTTCGCTATTTAAATTTATGTCAACTTTTACTTTTACTTCACTACATTTCCTAGATAAAATGTATACTTTTACTCCGCTACATTTCCACTAAGCATCTTCGTTACTCGTTACTACAAAATAAAATCAAAAGAAATGAGGGTTTGAGGTTTGGCGAATCACTGCTCCTAGATTGCATGACGCACGCTCTATTTCAGCGTAAAGCTTGTTTGTTGCCATGGAGGAGGATGCACAACTGAACCCGTGGAAGCGCGAGCCGCGGCCGCGCGCGAATCCCAAACGCGACGCTTCACGAGATAAGATGCAAGTGGCTAAACTAAACCGCTGATTTACGATAGAAGTTTTAAACGACCGACATAAATAATCAGTTTGCAAAGCTCATCTTCGGTAAGGGGAGATTTACAGGTAAAGATAAAGAGACTGAGGGAAGAAGAACGAGAGATGGAGATGAGAAAGGAGAGCAGGTAGAGCAATAGCCTTTTGCATACTGTGCCCAGAATGAGAATAACTTTATTACAATGGATTCCTATTTAACACAGATATACATATGTTTTTTGCCAATGACAGTGGAAAAATAATATGCCCCCGAACGCCCTAGCAAGATCACTTTTGGGACCTCTGTATTTATAAAACCCCATACGGCTATTGCACTGAATATAAAATTATATTTTTGAAAAATACAATGAATTAAGGCTGTACAGAACAGTGCACTATTGCAGACTGATTTTTTCTTAGTAGAGCAGCTAACTTAAAGTAGGCCTACATGCAGTGCGAGATAAACGATAACACAAGTACAGTATACAGGCTACAAAACACAAACAACAGCAGGTTGTACCAGTTAATAGTATGCCTAGTATAAGAAATCCACAATAAAGTTCACAATCAAAGTTAACCGCTTGCTTAAAAAAAAAAAAAACTTTTTACTTTTACTTAAAATACTTAAGTACATTAAATATCAGAAAATTACTTTTCATACTTAAGTACAGTATAAATCAGATACTTTAAGACTTTTACTTAAGTAATATTCTAAAAGGTAACTTTTACTTCTACCAAAGTCTTTTTCTAGTACCATACTTGTACTTTTACTCAAGTATTGCTTTCTAGTACTTTATACAACACTGCCTAATAGTAAACATGCTGCCGCTTGTCCTTAAAGGGACAGTTACCCAAAAATAAAAATTCTGTCATTATTTACTCACTCTCTAATGTTGTTCCATACATGTATTAATTTATTTCTTGTGCTGAACACAAAAGAAGATATTTTGAGGAGTGTGGCTAACGGTTGCTGGTCCCCATTGATTACCATAGTAGGAAAAAACTATATGGAAGTCACTGGAGTACATCAACTGTTTGTTTACCCACATTTCTCCAAATAACTTTTATTTTCAACAGAAGAGGGAGACTTATTAGCATCTCCTAATAAGGAGTTTAAAGCGGCTTGAGAGAATTTAAATTTTTGGGAGAACTATCCCTGTTAATAAAACAACAAAATACAAAGAGCATCTCACTCACTCTTGACTGAGAACTTTAATAGTCGCTTTAATAAGAATCAATGTAAAATTTATATAGTGAAGTCGATGTTGTGTTTTATTTTCATATTTGTTCATTTAATTACTTTCTTCAATGCTGTTAAATACACCTGTAGCTGAAAAAATAAAGCACTGTTTATTTATTTTGTATATTAAGTTGTGTATGTGTATCTTTGTTCTTAATTTTTAATAACAAAGACAATGACAAATATTTTTTATCTTCGCCACTTTGGCCTAAATGTCTGCCATTCTTTTTTATTTTATATGTTGTTACCTAAGGCTTTGTTTTTAAAATAGGGACATTAGTTTGGCTGTGATGCTCAGTCACTTGCAAAATAGTAAAACCAACATGAAAAGGAATCGTGATAAAATCGTGAATCGTGATTTTCCTGAAAAAAATCGTGATATGATATTTTTGCCATATCGCCCACCCCTACTCGCACAGGTCAGTTTATTTGACGAATTAAACTTGTGAGGTAACGAGCGCTGCTTCACTCGCTCTAACGTTACACTATCATACTAAACAGCATGTGTTGAAAGTTATAATGTTATTCTATGTGTTAGTTTGTTTGCTATATGAAACTAGCAGCTTACTAAGCTAGATCAGCATTAGAATAACATACAGATCATATTCTAACATTTCATCATGTTGAGCTATATAACATTGATTTGTTTTATGTACATTTGCTCTCCTCTCTAATAAAGAATGTGCAAGAGCGGTATTGCTGTCAAGTCGTGACTCGTGAAGCTCTGTTAAGTCCAAGTTTGTCACGGACGTTCTCGGCATTTCGAAAACACCACGGCGATACTGAGCCTCTTTTTTGTCCCAAAGTCTGCTTGCCATGGTCCATAATGTTTGAATGAAATAAGAACAACGTGCCTCTAAACGTTACGCACTACGCAGTTGTCCACATCTGTCACCAAGGTTACGTCATGGCTATGGCAGCACAAGCGGAAACCGAGGATAGCGCGGATAGTGCGTCATTGACCGGCGACATTTTTTTTACGTGACGGGCCATTATTTAAAATTGGAATTTCTCTGAAATAAAAAATCTTTGGAGACTTTTGGGATATTGTAAGTACACAACTGCAGGAAAAATATCACACAGTGCAAGTGATTTTTGGATATTTTATTACAAAATTCTTACATATTGTACCTTTAAGGGAACATTTTGAATATTTTCTAAATGTTCTGAAACAAGAAGTAACAATGAAAAAAAAAAAGTCCAACAAAAATATTCTAGAGAGAAACGTTCCATGAGCGGTGTATAAAAAACGTTTTGAGATCATTATTAAAGACTTAACGTCACTGAAATAATGTTTGTTCGTAATATTGAGAGAACCGTGCCAGACTACGAGCTGCATTTCACTATAGAAACCACTTCTTCTTGTTTCAGAAACCTGGTGCGTGCGTGCGTGCGTGAGACTCTTAGTCCGTATCAAATCAGCCATGCTTGCATGAAAAGCATATATGAATTTAAATACATTTTTTATTATTCATTTAATCCCAAAATAGACTGCTGAAGTAAACGCTTGCACGCTCGCTTGTAATGCAAAAGTCGAAATAAGGAATTATTCTGGGTTTCTGATTGCCAGTCTTGAAATTAACTGCTTGTTATTTCAGTGCTTTGCATTCCCCAGTTACTGTGAGCATGAAATCATTTAATCATCTTTGCTATGGTAAATTTACGTTCTGAATCCGGTAATGTTTGATTCGCTAATCTTTGGCAGGCGTATTTGATTTCAGCTGTAAGTGGTACGAATGTCATGTGAACTAAATGTCTATTTTTGCTCGCTGTCTGTTGTGTGGCGGGCTATAAAACCTGACCTAGTTCCTAAAATATTAGCGTGCTGTAGCTGTACAGCCCCCCTCATTTCAAAGCCAGAATTCCCCACTACTTCAAAACACAAACCTATGTGTGTGTCATCTCCTCTATTTCTCACAATCTGCAACTTCCAGCTGTGCTTCAGCTATTTTTCAGTGTAATATTGGTGATTACATGTAAGAACATGAGCTGATGTTCCTTCACTCGTCTCACAGCTCTGGGGTTGTAGGTTTCAGCGCTCCGCGAACCTCTGCGTCCAAAGCATTGCTTTCTATCAGAAACAATAGGCGTCAATGCAAAAGGGATGTGAGAAGAATGAAAGTGACACCGTTTTTTAACCACTAAACAATCAAATTAAAATCAATTTGACATTTTATTTTTGGCAAAATGCAGATGTGCATGTAGTCGGTGTAAAAACTATGTGAGAGAACTTATGGAAATATATATATGCTTTTATAAAATAGGAAAATGCTTATTGTCAGTGTTTAGCACTCGTGTTGCTACTAGTAACAAAGATATTACTGTACTTAAATTACAATTTGAAGTAGAGGTGCTGATACTGCTATTTATTAAATCATGTAGCAGAGCTATGTTGAATATAACGCTATATATATATATATTACACACACACCCACTGTCCACTTTTAACCTAAGTACACCTTGCTAGTACTGGACCCGCTGTCTTAATTCTTCATAGCATAGATTCAAGGTGCTGGAAACATTCCTCCGAGATTTTGGTCCATATGACAGAAGCATCACACAGTCACTGCAGATTTGTCGGCTGAACATTCATGATGCGAATCTCCCGTTCCAGCACATCCCCCACATTTGAGATTTGAGTAATGGTGTGTTCTCCTGCTGGAAGTAGCCATCAGAAGATGGTACACTGTGGTCATGAAGGGAGGGACATGGTCAGCAACAATACTCAGGTAGGCTGTGGCGTTTCAACGATGCTCAGTACTAAGGGGTCCAAAACGTGCCAAGAAGATATCCAACACACCATTAAACCTACCAACACCAGCAGCCTGAACCGTTGATACAAGTCTACATGGATCCATGCTTTCATGCTGTTTACGCCAAATCCTGACCCTACCATCTGAACGTCGCCTGTTGCCTTTCTATCAGCTCGAACCAGTCTGGCCATTCTCCTTGGCTCTATAGCCCACAACTTTTGAACAGTAGTATAATTTATTCAATACAGAACTGTTAATCGAAAATAATCAAATGCATAATTTTACAAGATATTTGACAAAGTTTTATATTTTCATGCGTACAATATCCCTGTCAGGGTTATGTTTGGTTTCTTTGTGTTTTCGTTCCTGTGTTTGATTTCAGTTGAAATGAGTTGCCTTTCTTACCGATTAGCCTGAAGAGCTCTGGAGCTAAAGGCAGATCTTCCGCCATGCACCCAGTGATGACACCCGAGCCAACTACAGAACCAGTGGACCACGAGCTTGTCACCTCCAATCCTGGAGTCATATCTATC
>NC_136888.1:4321242-4403742 GCF_949152265.1 Phoxinus phoxinus
AGGCTTGGTTTGTAGGGAATTACAAACCTGCGCACATATATTCAAACACACATAAATATAGAATTAATTCTTGATGCGCACGTGAGCGTCATCAGTGTTTCTCACAGGTTCGCATTTAAAGTCTGTGTAGAGAGAACGGTGTCGTCTTAGCGGCCCCTAATTTAATAACTAAATATCGTTGTGACGGAAGTGAATCAATCAAAACTAACTTTAGCTGGAAAATATCTTTATTCAAGAACCGCTATAAAGCCAAAACTATCTCTGTTACCTTAAATTATCCGTTTATCTCTGTAAAGCAGCTTTGAAACAATCTACATTGTTAAAAGCGCTATATAAATGAAGATGACTTGACTTGATTTAAAAACCTTTTGTTTCAAAACATTCAGAGAACGTTACAATTTAACATTATTTAACTTTTTTTTTTTACATTTAAACATTTTTAATGATCAGAGAACATTCAGAAATACTGTTTTCATAACTTAATGTGAACGTTATCATAACATTTTTAGAGCATATTTGTGTTAGCAGGGATATCACTCACCAGCCCCACACATGCTCGTGGAGCGGACGCATGGATCGCGTGGCTTTTGTCTGGGAGGAGACAGATATCTGGAGCAGAGGACGTGTGCTGGCGGTGTGGATCGGCTGCTTCTTAAGCCAGTTATCTCGGCGCTCCACACGGCTGGTGCTCTGCCAGCGCTCACAGGCCGGAGTGAGGAGGACAGTAATGAGTCGTGGAGGGCTGAGGCGGCTCTCTCTCTCTCTCTTCTGCAGGAAAATGATGTGTGTTTGAGATTCCCTGATACCGGACCAAATAAAGCATGAGCCCAGCTAACAAAAACATGTTCCAAGACCCTTCTGCCAATAAGCTAGGCTACATTAAAGGGATAGTTCACCAAAAACGAGTAATTCACTCAGTCTCATGTCATTTCAAACCCGTAAGACTTTCGTTCATCTTCAGAACACAAATGAAGATCTTTTGATGAAATCTGAGCTATAGCCAACATTAGGCTGGGTTTAGCTGGTTTATTTCAGCAGGGGAATCAGTTGTGTTAAACTGAAGCTCAAGTATGTTCGCTTGATGTTTGAAAACCAATGAGGTCCATTCTCCTGTCTTAAGGCCCGATCACACCAAGGAAGATAACTATAAAGATAACGATAGAGATATAGTTTTAAAAATAGTTCTCAATATTAAAGAATAGCAGAGTTAGCTATAACGATAATGGCACAGAGAAATATAGTTGAAACCACTTTCAGAACGATTTAATCCAGCTGATGATCGATAAAACATTGACAGCCAATCAGAATCCACCCAGCGGCTAATTTACAGCGACAGACGTGCACACTTAGAATAAACAGAACCAGATATTGTGTGGACTAATAATCGTTCATGGTGTGTATGGGTCTTTACGCAGCACGTTTGAGCTTCTACAGGAGGTTTGTTCTCAGGCAAGGTTCACTTGAGCTTCTGTTTATGTTAAAGCCGCACAGCTCAAATGAACTGGAAGTGACACCGGAAGCCAGACACATTACACATGTGTTCAATCTTACATTAAAAATAAGGTGGATATGTTAGCAAAATGAAAACAGAATTATCCCTTATACCGTTTGAATAAATAACGATTTCTTGACCATTAGCAAAACCTTCTTAGAACATATTTGTGTTAGCTTGGAAGAGTGCAGTGATGCTCGAGAATACAGTCCACACACACACACACACACACACACACACACACACACACACACACACACACACACACACACACACACACACACACACACACACACACACACACACACACACACACACACACACACACACACACACACACACACACACACACACACACAGAGAGAGAGAGAGAGAGAGAGAGAGAGAGAGAGAGTGAGGAAGAGAGACAATTCAGTCCTTGAGACAGAAGAGAAACACATCCGAAATCATTCGCACAGCCTCCAATCTACTCTCTCTCTCTCTCTCTCTCTCTCTCTCTCTCTCTCTCTCTCTCTCTCTCTCTCTCTCTCTCTCTCTCTCTCTCTCACACACACACACACACACACACACACACACACAAGGGGGTTTTGCTATCCTTGTGAGGACATTCCATAGGCGTAATGGTAAAAATGGGAATTTATACTGTACAAACTGTATATTCTATCCCCTTACACTGCCCCTATCCCTAAACCTACCCCTTACAGGAGACATTCTGCATTTTTACATTTTCGAAAAAATATAATTTAGTATGTTTATTAACCCGTTCCCCTCATGGGGACCGCTGGCTGGTCCCCACAATGGAGGTGATTTCAGGTTTTACTATCCTTGTGGGGACATTTGGTTCCCACAATGTAATATAAACAAAAGCACACACACACACACACACACACAAACGCGCGTGTTCTGGTACCGGGAGGCTCGCGCTGTATTGTTTCGGCGGATGGGTGGAGGTGTCCACACACACACACACACACACACACACACACACAGACAGAGCTGAGGATACAGGCATCACGCTGAGGGTAAGCGCTCCACATCTCGGCTCTGACTCACACAGCTGCTTTTTTCTCTCTTTCTTTCTCTATGGCGGCATCCTTTCGCTCCGCCTCATTGGTGCTACCCCCCCCCCCCATCTCTCTCTCCCCCCGCTCCCGCTCCCTCTCTCTCTCTCTCTCCAGGCCAATTGGTTGCCTGCCTTCAACCGTTCTCTGCTCTGTTCCTTCTCCTTCCTTCTGTCTGTCTCGGTCTCTCCTCTTCCTCCGTCTTCTTCATCGTGTGAAGAATGATTAGCATACAGGAGACGAGAGGAACTTTCCAGCGCGAGTGAACAGGAGCACAAGTGAGCGAAGGGAAGATCGTGGGAAATACAATCAGGAGCGATTGGAAAGTTTGAGGGAAGACAGCATTAATACTGGTGGGTCACTCGTGCTTTTATCTTTCTGGCTGATGGGTTGCTTTACAGATGCAGGAGTTGAGCTCGTACACTGTGTGTTTTATTTCAAGTTTCATTTACAGTGCACTTGTTACCGCCAGGAGCTAGGCTATTATAGGCTACTGGATCTTAAGATAATTAGCCTATAATCATATAATTATTCTAAAAAACAAAGAGAGAGAGAAACATGTCGTCCTTTGCTAGATTAACAAATTGTAATCAGGTTTATTTAGTCATAATAATAATAAAAAATAACACATTTTAACTTGATAATTTAGATGTTTAGGACAAAACATTTTTACAGTGTAATGATTTCTTACTCAGTATTTTTGTCTTGCATTCCAGTACAAATATCTAACAATTCTTAAGAAGATACATTTACTTGAGAAGCAAAATTACATATTAAGTTTTTCACATTTAAGTGATATATATATATATATATACATTTTTCAAACAAGACTTAATATCTTATGCCATTTTGCTTTTCATGTAAATGTATAAATGTTTATATAGTACTGGAAAACAAGACCAAAATATTGAGTGAGAAAATGTGTTTTCTTGCAGGAGAAGTACGAATGTAAGGTACGGTTAAATGAGCACATTTGAAAGAGTGAAGTTCAGTTCAGAAGATCATTTCTAGTCATTTTTCCGAATGCACTGCAGTTGATTTGTTCTGTATCATCCAGACTACATCACGACTGTGTGCTGGACGTCTCTCTGCACATGCTGGAATATCTGTGCTGAATGTAAATGTGTGTGAGGTAAACGTGTCTCTCAGGTCACGAGCTGTTGGGCTTTTTCTCCAGAAGCTTCTGTGGGCAAAGGCTTGGTTTGGTGTTTTCTAATGGCACTACAGTAAGAGTCCATATGCTTCTGGGTTGGACTTACTGTAAGGCTGGACTACACGAGTTGTAGAGATAACTGTGCGCTGCTGGGAAACTTCTGCTTTCTTGAGATGACTGTAGATAAGCTGTACTACATGATGAATGCACAGATATGAAGTGATTCCACTTTTCCTTCATTAAATATCAGTTGTATGATCCTTCCCCACCCCTGCCTATAGGTACATATTTGGTTTTCATACTTTTGTTTATTTATCTTAATCATATGTCAACAACAAACTCTGAAATAACATTAGTTGATCCTGATATTTAAGAAACTGCGGTAACACTTTATTTTACAGTGTCCTTGTTACACAGTTTCTGTAAATGATGCATAATTACATGCAACCAATCCCCAAACCAAACCCCAATCCTATAGTAAGTACATGTAGTTAATTATTATTACACAGTGCACTAATGCATAATTACACTGTAACACGGAAACCTTCAAATAGTGTAACTGCACACGTGAAGGGCATTAAATGTAACAACACAGCTAACTTCTGTTTAGATACTTCTGTTCAAAGAAAAGTAGTCATTTCTTCTATTACGATTAACAATTTTCAATTTGTGATTCTGACTACAATAAAATGGTTCAGTAATTATGAGAAATCTGTTAATCAGTAATTACAGCCATGTTCAGACACACATGTACTTCAATATGCATATCTGCAATCATCTGTGTTTCTAATTCTAAATTAAATTGATAATTAAGGCCAATAATAAATGATCTACAAATGTTAGCATATTGTACAGTATCAAATAATATGTTTACTTTGATATGACAATCAAGGCTCAAAATTATTGAAATCAATCCTTATTCTTATCCTTAATCATATCATGCATGTGCAGTGTCTCTGGTATAGAGATTATTGTCTAAATAACACATCCAGTTTATGTATCCAAGTATATATTTTGTGTAAGGCAGTGAGAGCATGAGGCTTGTGCAGCTTTTTGGGACTTTAGATTATTCACCGTATCCCCCAGAGTTCGATAAGTCCACACATACCCTTTTCATCTCTGTGCGTGCCGTAACTCTGTCTGACGCACCCACCGCTAGCCTAGCTTAGCACAAAGACTGGAGATAAATGGCTCCAGCTAGCATACTGCTCCCAATAAGTGACAAAATAACAACAACATTTTCCTATTTACATATTGTGATTTGTATAGTCACAGCGTGTACTAATAACAAGGTCACATGAGACACAGCCATCTTCTATCCGTATACATACTGGGAACTATATTCTCAGAAGGCGAAGCACTGCTACTTGGGCGGAGTGATTTGCTCGCAGCGCCTGAGAAGCCCCGTGGTGAGGAGACGAGAGTTCGCTCAAGGTGCGTTCCATTCGATCGTAAGTGGACTTCACAGGGTATTCTCACTTAAGATTCTGCGCATCTTAAGTGAGATTCCAATTCGAAGGGAGCGAACATGTTCAGGCATAGGGAATAAGGGAACATCGATCGATACATCACTTCACAGGAAGTGGAGAGCGATGATCACCCAACTGTCATTGCGCGCACCACGTCATCACCAGTCAGAACGGTGTACTATACGGCTGTGCGCGGGAAGAAGGCGCACGAGACCGCTATGCAATTATATGACCATTGATTAAAAACACATATATACACATAGTTAACCAAATAAAAGTTTATTTTCATATTGCATGACAGTTACAGCAGGGCTTCAATTCTGTTAATAGTCAATAGCAGCAATCGTCAATTAAAGTGTATAATAAGCATACGTTTTTCATTATAATATAGTACTCAATGTTTTTTATTGTATAGTGTACTTATTTTAAATGTGATAGTAAATCAAATTAAAATATGAATGTAGTCCTATATATATTTATGTTATATCATAATCTGTGCAACCCCGTCGTTGACTTTCTTTGATGACGTTTGCAAATGAGCGGTTATTGTCGGTGAAGTCCACATCAGCTGATATACCGTGCTCAGGGAGTAGGGAGCAGTGAACACTGCGTAGGGACCCTGTCGAATGGAACGCACCGTCAGAGTAGCAGTGTAGCAGTGCTTCGCCTTCTGAGAATATAGTTCCCAGTATGTATACAGATAGAAGATGGCTGTGTCTCATGTGACCTTGTTATTTGTACACACTGTGACTATACAAATCACAACATGTAAAAAGGAAAATGTTGGCGTTATTTTGTCACTTATTGGGAGCAGTATGCTAGCTGGAGCCGTTTACCTCCAGTCTTTGTGCTAAGCTAGGCTAGCGGTGTGTGCGTCAGACAGAGTTACGGCACGCACGGAGATGAGAAGGGTATGTGTGGACTTATCTAACTCTGGGGGATACGGTGAATAATCTAAAGTCCCAAAAAACATTTTGGGAATGTTACTTTTGAATGTTATCGTAATGTTCTGAAACAAATAAGCCTAGTAACATAAAAAAAATAGGAGAACATCCAACTAAAACATCTTTTTCACTTCGTGACCTATGTAAAAATAATGTTTTTATGTTAACGTTTTGAGAACCTCTCCAGAACATTATCTAAAGTTCTGAGAAAGTTCTCTGTCACACCGTGTTTATGAATCAGGGGAATCTTTTTTATAATGTTACTTAAAGACAAACTAAATAGTAGCCAAAAATGTTGTCAAATTAGCAGCAAGATAAAAACAGTCCAGACACTTTAAGTTATGTGAAGCAAACTCTCTTTTTCGATGCATGTACTGTACATATTATTCTCAACACTATACTGTAGATCTGAGACAAAGTGCACTTTATTTTTAATGATCTATATTGAAAAAAGCCCAATTTATCTGATCTACTGATATAGAAATAGTGGAAACATACTTGTATAGACTTTGACATGCACACTGAAAAAAATATTCTATTCTATATTGAGCCAATTTTCAATAAGAATTCAATTCACCCTAAACAATTTCACAACTGTGTCCATAATTGAGTTTACTGTAATATCTATATCACTGAATACTCAATAACTTGGAAGAATATACAATTTGAACTATATTATATTATATTATATTATATTATATTATATTATATTATTGACCAAATTCCTTCCCATGTCAGGTTTTAGATACTTCTGTTCAAAGAAAGTAGTGATTTCTTCTATTATGATAAACAATCTTCAATTTGTGATTCTGACCACAATAAAATGATTCAGTGATTAATGAGAATCTGTTAATCAGTAATTACGGCCATGTTCAGACACCAGCTTTACACACTTTTTTACATATGTACTTCATTTTTGAGAAGTGCGTATCTGCAATCATCCGTGTTTATGGAAATTCTAAATAAATGTGATAATTAAGACCAATAATAAATGATCTACGAATGACCAGAACATGTTTGCATATTGTACAGTATAATATATTATGTTTACTTTGATATGACAGTCAAGGCTCAAAATTATTGAAATCAATTCTTACGTCATGCATGTGCAGTGTCTCTGGTAGGATAAAGATTATTATAAATAGTATAATATGAATCCAAGTATAGATTTTGTGTAAGGCAGTGAGAGCATGAGGCGTGTGCATGATACAACTCAGTGTGTGTGTGTGTGTGTGTGAACTGTGATTGAATTGAGGAAAGAGCCTTCATCTGGTTCCCATTATGCTTTGTATGAAATACTGTTTTAATTGCTGTAGGTGATCAGTTCATATATTTCAGCGAGAATATGAAACGTTCACTGCTATGTAAATTCTGGCATTATTTGCGAGATCCTATCTTATCGTTTCACACACAGATGCTGTTCAATTTTCAAAGGAATTTTAAAGTCTTTGTGCAATTGAGTTTCACACAGTATTTGGAGGGACAGATCATCAATGCATAATGACTTAAATATCAGTGTATTGCTCACATAAATCTATCTACAAAGATTGTTGAATCGAAATCAAAGACTTCAAAATAGACATTAGGTCTCTTCGGTAGTGTAAAGTATTAGAGTAAATGTAATAGTTACTACTGTATACCTACGTAAATTTTTGGCTACTTTGTAGTTGTACTGAGTATCAAAGATATTAGCAACTTTTACTCTCTACTTGAATACATTTTTGAATAAGTATGTACTCTTTACTCCAATACATTTGTGATGAGTAATGCAATTGCTTACATGTGAAACTCGAAAAATTTGAATATTGTGCAAAAGTACATTTATGTCACTTAAAAGTTAATTTACTTAAAAGGTGAAACTATATATTATAAAGACTCATTACATGCAAAGTGAGATATTTCAAGCCTTTATTTGTTATAATTTTGATGATTATGGCTTACAGCTTATGAAAACCTTTTCAAAATATTCTAATTTTGAATTTAGGGTTTTAATAAGCATAAGCTGTTATTATAACAAATAAAGGCTTGAAATGTCTCACTTTGCATTTAATGAGTCTATATAATAAATTAGTTTCACCTTTTAAGTTGAATTACTGAAATAGATGAACTTTCGCACGATATTCAAATTTTTCGAGTTTCAACTGCATTATATTTTGCAATGCACCAAACTTTTTCTGCAGCTGTTTATTTCTGCTACAAAAGAAGTGATATCGCCATCTTCAGGGCATTGAAGGTACTACTTGTGCGTTCTGCGGACCTGTGTACCTTAAGCTGGGTTCACACTGTACGATTTCAGCTACAATTTGGCCGTCTTAGACAAATTTTGCAAATCCTAAAAGATTCCTCTGATCCCATAGGCTAAAATCTGAAGTCTTTGATCGTTAGTTTGACCGACAGCCGATTAATGACCATTTCAATCAAATTTGAAACGAAATTCTGGCAGTGTCAGAAGATTTGACTCTCAGTCCTGCAGTGTGACTTCTCCTACGACGACCATCAAACATTTTTCTTATTTTTTCAAAACAAGCCATGACCAAAATTAACTTTAGAGATTTCTTTGTAGCCACCATTTCAATCCCGCGTGTTTCAATCCTCACGGTCACTGAACGCATCAATGATTGATGATATAATACTCCGGACAACTTTTCTGTACTCTCGTACAGTCTGACATCAATGACAACTGAGATCTTACAGTGTGACGAGGCTTACAGAGAGGATCATGTTCGTACAGCAACACTCGTAAAGGACTATTATAAATGTGCATCTGGCTTTACTCACCCAAACTTGTGCACAAGGCTACTTTACTTTTAATTGTGAGTGCATTAGCAGTTGCTGAATCACAGGTGTTCATATATGATGAGGACAAACCACCATGACTATTTAATTTCATCAACATTATTTGATTTATCCGTCATATTGAAGAGACCTTTCTGGCTATTGAAAGGTAGAGGCAGACTGTGATAAACTCACATCAACATAGATGAACTTCACACTGTTATTGAACTGAACTGAATCAACACTGAACTGAATTGTCTTTTTACAGCTGCTTTTCTGTAGTTTGCATTATTGATCGTTATATTCCTGTTTATTACTGTGAAGCTGCTTTGAAACAATCCGAAACATCGTATACGATGCTATATAAATAAAGGGGACTTGACTTGAATAACGTCTCCATTTACGGTATTTACGGTTCAGCTGACGGACCGATGGCTGATCTTTATTAGGCGTGAAGGCCACATGAGTAATTTGGATCTTGATTGATACGCGTGACGTTCTGTGCCAGAAAGAGCCTTCCCCATCATCATCCATAGCAAAGCATGATCTATATCTAAACAGTGAGGCCAATTAAAAAGCCATCTTGACTGTGGAGCGAGTCCGTAACCGAGAGTGTGCGGTAGACGAGTGATTGATGCCGTCGCTCACCGACAGACACAACATTCATCTCGCTCACCTGATGGCACCACAGTCCCAGCGTGTCAGAAACACGGGGATCTGCATGAGTTATGTGCTCTGCAGCCGTAGGGTTAGTCATCGCTGTTCTCCGGAAGAAGAGGAAGAAGAAGAGGAGGAGGAGGAGGAGGAGGAGGAGGAGGATTACCGTGCCTGTCTTTGAGGACTCCAGCGTCTTTTCTTCAGGCTTAGTGGTGCGCTGCTTTCAGAGAGGATGCTTTCAGTGCATCCTGATGTTATTCTCCTCTGTGTGGGAATCGTGTCAGAGTTGGAGCCGAAAGCTTTGTGAATGTAGGAGCGAGCCGGCCGGGCGTCATTTGGTTTGATTTCACTTGAACGATGAGGTGAGACAATTAACTAAAGCTAGGGATCTTTTAAACAGTTTATATATATATATATATATATATATATATATATATATATATATATATATATATATATATATATATATATATATATATATATATGACATTAAACAATATGGATCTACTTGGAATGACATTAGAAACCAAACATCAAGAAAGACACATGAGGCACTTCTTTTATTTAATATATTGTACATTTACATTTGACACCTGGCTGAACTATGTTGGTCCAGGAACATGTCTCACTTGGCAAAATCACTGTGACCGGATGGATGGATGGATGGATGGATGGATATCAGATACCTAAACACCCGCTAGTATAGAATAAACATGACTGTTCAGCACAAAGGTGAACACAATTTAATATGTGTAACGTTATGAATTATAATGAAGTTAACTGTTTCAACCCGTTGACACGTTTGATGATGTTTCTTGAGCAGCAAATCATCATATAATAATGATTTCTGAAGGATCATGTGACACTGAAGACTGGAGCAATGATGCTGAAAATACAGCTTTGATCACAGGAATAAATTACACTTTTATATAATATGAATATATATATAAAAATAGAAAACAGTAATTTAAAATGTTTTATAATAGTTCACAATATTACAGTTTTTACTGCATTTGTGATATATCAAATGCAGCCTTGAGCAGATTTAGTTTTTTTTTCTAAATGTTAATTATTGCAAACTTTTGACTGGTAGTTGCTACATACAGCACATGAACTCATTTGCAATAGCTGATTCTTTTGTGCTGACAGTTTGTGGGTGGGTAGTCATACCCATAATTCGTGTCATGGCCGGTATGAATGAGACTGTGTTTACACTTGGCATTAACATCAGAAAGGACGCGGCGCGTTTACATTTGTTATCAAGTGGCCTCTGTATCTGGAGAACTGATAGGATTTCTGTTTCCTGTGGGATATTTGAATTAGGTCTGTAATAGGCCTTTACTACGGACGCAGAAGCTTCAAGTGGCCTGCTAGCGTACAACTACTTTCATTTAGACTTATCAATGGCAGTATTAACACATATAGCATGGGATTTTTGTGGTTTATTCATGTACAATCGACCACAAATAGGGTATTTAATCTACCAATTTAAGTTTCCCAATATTAATCTTGTATGATGAGACAAAGAACATTTTTATTCCGACGCATTTCATGATTGGAGAGTGCGCAAGCATTTATATAGTCTACTGTATGTGTAGTATGCAGAAAACGTCTAAGAAATTATATTAGAACAAGTGTAGACCTTATTGGTACCTTATTAAACCTTATTGGTAAAGATGGTACAAATGAAACAATGCTCTCATTGCTTTCATTCACTTACTTTACTTTCTGAGACAGTCTTAGATCAAATCAAGTTTAAATTAAGGAATATTTGATTATTTAAAAAATAATATATATTTTTTAAAAGATCATGTTAAACGATTCATATCTACTAGGTTTAAGTGCAAAGATTATAGTGTGCAAAGAATAGGCTATATTGTAGACAGAATTGGGCATTTTTTTATAATACACATGCTTAAACAATAACAACATATTATATTACATTTTTTTTAATTCATAGTGTATTCGTCTGACAGTAAAGTAACTTGAGCAGCGTGTCTTCATTTCATTCTCACGACTCTGCTGACAGTCGACACGTTCAGATAATGTTGCACAATTAAAATGAAACACACAGTGTATACCAAGTAACTCTAAATAAACAGTTTTAAATATTGGCGTTTACTGTCAAGTTCAAATATATGACGCCGACGTCTGGATTGCGTTTACATTACACTGAGATCCACTCACAATTCACGCACTACCTCCAAGCATGACATTTCAATCAGAAATGCATTTATGCTTGTCTCTTCAGTGTGTATGTGGACAGGGTACAGGTTGCATGTTAATGGTAAGGTGGATTTTGAACAATAAGGCTTTGGCTCAGTTGAAATGTGCTGCTCATGCTGGGGTTTGAGCTATAGAGATGTTGGCAGCATGTGACCCTGCATTGTGCCATGAATATCACTAACATCATGAGGGTGTCAAGCCGTCAACAACTCCTTACTGTTGGCATTACACACTGTGACAGCTTCCTGGAAAGCTTTCCTTAAAGGGGTGGTAAAATGCCCTTTTCACAAGATGTAAAATACATCTCTGATGTCCCCAGAGTGTGTGTGTGAAGTTTTAGCTCAAAATACCCCACAGATATTTTTATATAGCATGTTAAAGTTGTCACTTTTTGAGGGTGAGCAAAAACGCACCGTTTTGTTTCTGTCCCTTTAAATGCAAATGAGCTGGACACCTTTATCCGCCGGACACCACGATTACCTCACACACACACTAAAATGACAGAAACTGTTCTGCCTTTAATGTTTAAACCGGAGTCAGACACAGATGGAGAGACTCAAGAAGAAGTGACGACATGTAGAAGCAACAGGACGTCTCTGAATGGTTAGTTGATGAATTTATGTTGCTGATGTGGAGTTAACTATCTTCAATTAGCATATTCTGTCATGCTAATCTATAAGTCGCTCGTATAGGAACTGTTGTGAGATGCACAGAGTGACTTTCTATTGCATGTGAAAAGACGGATGCTAAAGTTTGAGCTGACTCACAAATGTGCTCGACTACAACAACTCTTCCTCTTCTCAACATGGACTCGTGTTCCCGGGGGCGGGGCTTATGTACATTTTAGGGTTGGTGATGTCACTAACCCGGGAGGAATGTCGTGTAGTCCCTACCAGCCGTTTGTTGTAGTCCTTTTCTTTAAAAGCAAATTTCTTCCTTTGCTTTGAACTTTGAGCGTTGTAACTTTGCAGATGTTGTTTATGATCAAACAGCAACATTACACACTAACTACAGTTAGAAAAGTGAAATCATACTCAACCACCCCTTTAAATAAGCTTTCTTAAGACAGAAGATTATTTAAGGATATTAATATTTTCATTTTTGTGATCCATCCGTCCATCCATCCATCCATCCATCCATCCGCCAATGCCATTCTGTGAGGATGTAGGACTGGAAAATCAGTCTGGAAATCCTTGGAAATGCTAATGCAAGACTTTCCGCTGGATTTTTAACCTCTGTCTTTGAATATTAATGACATTCAGTGTGCATGTCTGCCAATGAACAGGAGCGTTCCAGATGAAACGTTATGGAGGCAAAAATAGTCCTCCCGCACAGGGCTAAGAAGAGCAGAGCGATATTGAAAAATGATTACAAAACACCCATCCATAATTCATCAAGCATATTGTTGAGGGCGCGGGACTCTTATTATGGCTGCTCTTTAAATCAGATTTGTCGGTTTTGATCAATGTAAAGTCTTCTAGTGACACGACTGAAATATTTGGCAAATATTACTCTGTCTAATGGATAATGGATTAAGACAAGTGATGCCACTGGGGATGAATGTGTAATAGCTGAAGGTAAGAGTACAATCATGATTCCAAGAAGATTTTCTCAGCTCATTCTTGCAAAAATTGTTGGATTTAACTTTGAACAAATACACAGAGCAAACTATAATCATCAAAGATGATTATTAGAAGTTATTGCCATTATTAAGGAACAATGCTTTTAAATTATCTTGAAAGTAAGAGAAATTACATAGATAAATGGGTTTAACAATTGTTAACCATACCATATTGATCCCGATCCTAAATGTGTGGTTACCAATATCTATTAATCTTTACAAATCTTAAAGCACAGTGATTTTGAAATCACAAAGTGATCATTTATGTTATCACTATGTTATTTTAATAACCCATGACTTTTCTCTTTCAAAACATGTTTTAACTGCTTAGGAAGCTAATATCATTAAATCGTCCTACATTTCAGTCAACATTCTTGTGCTGAATGTGTGTATTTCTGCAATTTACTTACAACAAAGTTGAACTCTCTGAGGCCAATGTAATTATGAACATCTAAAATAAGAGAAATGTACTTCTGTTTCGTCAAAATAATGATGTCCCTTTAAGTTCAAATTATTATTTTTAACTGGAAAAAGCATAAACCAAAAGTGCAATTTTATACAATGGCTTATGTAAAACTAAGAATCTTTAAGAGATCCAAATGTGATAAACATGGTGATATGATTACAGTGACTAATGTCCATAACCCAACTTTTTGGATTTTGTGTCATGAAAATGTTGAAATACTGTTCTTTGTATAAATAAAAAAAAAAAAAAAAAAAACACACTATGACAGACTAATATTCTTTAAGTGAGGCTGTCAGAGAAAAACCCTCATACAATTTTTACTATTCAGGAGAATGAAAAGCTAAAATGGTGAGATCTGTCAGCCAACAAATGAAGCTCACTTATTGTTGATTGTATCTCTTTCCATTGTACGAAAACTTTTTTGTGTGTTGAAATTACACATTTAGCTACAAGCACGATTACTTTTAGCTATGGATTTCTTTCACCTCTGCTCTTTAGGCTTTCACAATGCCTTGATCGCTCATTTTGACATTCGTACAATCACTTAAATGGACTGTTTGCAGGCAAGCATGAGGTTGAGCCTCAAATAAAACTCTTTCGACTTTCAGAAAAGCTCTGAAAAGAAGACGGCCATCTCAAAACATGTCAACCAATATTGAAGGATCTTTTTTATAGACATTCAATATTGGAATACTGTACATGCAACAATAACTGTCTTTGTGCTTTATCGATTGCATACTTTAGGCTAGAAACTCTGATTTAAAGATGCAAATGCTTGTCTGATGCATTAAGCTTGTTGTACTGTACTTAATCTGTACTTAATGTATGTTTCTGCTTGACTTTCACAGTAACAAACCTTGGTTCTCAATCATAGCTATAAACATGGCGACAGTTTAACTTTTACAAACTTACTCAGCCAGGAGTGTATTTCCCGTACTACGGAGTAACTCCGGAGTAGCGGTAGCATAAGCCATCAGGCAAGTGCTATTTAAATAAACTACTGATGTACTTACAAACTTTCCAATGCCTCGTTTTATGAGAACAGAACCTATTTGTACTACTGTAGAAGTTTGGTACCATTCTGGGCGTTATTAGTGGAGTAATTTATTAATTATTATTAATTGGAGAATAGCGCCTACACTAAGCCATTCAACTGATATCTCTAAATGAGCCCTAACTTTAATAATGTTTGACCAAGGGAAAAAAAAAAACTTATGGGTGTGTGTGTGTGTGTGTGTGTGTGTGTGTGTGTGTGTGTGTGTGTGTGTGTGTGTGTTTGGCTCGAGGTCATGGTGCAAAGGACCCTCGGTTTAAATTACTCTGAACCATCCCTTTAAGTCCACATGTCATGCGAACAAGAAACTCTGCTTCTAACCACAGGTCAAGAGCTGTCGCTCAAACACACAACTCTGCGATGCTGTTTACGAATGTTCGTTGGAACGATGGTTTCGGGAAACACCGATTCGTTAAACTGCTGATAACAACGAAACTTGTGACCATAATTGGCTAACGATTGTTTTGGGAAACACCGATTCGTTAAACTGCTGATAACAACGAAACTTGTGACCATAATTGGCTAACGATTGTTTTGGGAAACGCACCCCAGATTGATACTTGGTTTGGTTCAAACCTTAAATGTTGATTTAATATTAATTATTAATAATATTAATTTTCCCAAAGACAAAACCATTAATACAAAGTAACATGAGAAATTGACTAGTGAGTAGATGAGTTTACCGGTTCGATGTGATAATGTTTAATGTATAGTGCCATTTAGACACTTGTTAGCAAACGCTCTTTTCAAGACAAGTAAAAGCTATATAAAAAAATCACAAGGGGGTCTACTGATCTCTTTAGAAGAATAAAACATGAAAACATCTTGATGTCTGTTCACCACAGACCTTATTTCAAGCATTTAACCAAAAAACCCATTGACTTAACTTTTTTTGCCCTACAAAAATATGTCATCCCTGTGTCTGAATAATACGTAGGTCATTGTAAATCAAGGTATCTTCTAACAATAATTTTTTGCCTTCTGGTGAATGGGATACTCATGCGGCCATTCGAACACTTCTGGTGGCCATTCAGTGGAAGATTACGAAACAATCACACACTCAAAACCCGTTTAACTTTGCATGCCCAAACCATAATTCTACATTTAGCAAATACTAAGGCAAGTACATAGAAAGATGTGGAGAGAATTGTAAGACCAAGAGAGAAAAGCGTGTCCCAGGGGCGCCTTTGTCAGCGTTTTTTGGGAAGAGGCGAATGAGACCCCCAGGTGCATGCTGGAGTTGCCCTACTTCCAAAAGCTACATCTGCCTATTGTTTGTCCTGGATTTACTAAGAAGTAAGCCAACAGCACTCACAAATCTCCCCAAATTTCACACACTTTTCTTTATTCTGTTGGTCTAACATGGGACAATGCAGCTATAGCTTCTAGATATTCATTTGTAGTGTCTTTTAGTCTTGGTCTACTGTAAATAAAACCATGCATTCTGCATTAGACAGTACAGATAACACTGCATGCATGGTCTGTCTGAAAGCGGAGGAAGGTGCTGCCCGAGTCTTGCTCTGACCTATTTTCCCCAGCCCTGCCCAACACTTGCTGTGTGGAGCTCTGAAATAGCTCAGTAAGAAAAGTGGTGCAAGCATTTCCATCTTGCATAACAGGCTGACGGTTCCTTTGGCCAGCCAAGGCACTGAGAAGCAGTGCAGTGTACACCGAGAGTAACACAAGCAGGCGGATAATTGCGTCAGGGAGTTTTCAGACTGTTGTAGTGCCACGTTTCCGCAAAGTGCTGTGAGGTTGGCAGGCTTTTTCACCAAACGCTCTTTTTTTTTGGATAATCTCAGCAATGCTAGTATGTGAGAGCGTATTACATTGACACTACATGCGTGTGAAATTCAACAGCATCGTTTAAGGGAGCGACAAGCGGGCTACTGTAGCTTTATGTTGAGTCGCTTTGTAGAGTATGGCAAAGCGTAAAAAATGTTAAACAGTCATTTACGGTTCTGTGTTTATGCAACACGCTATCATGAGCGAATGGTGTTCTGCCAACAAAACAACATCATTTTGCTGATGTTTTCCCCTCATTGGATTTAATAGCTTTTAAGTATCTTTTCCAGATGTAGATTTTTTTTTTAAATCATGTTATCCTGGCATATTCTGCCATGTACTCTATCACACAAACTTATGTAATTCATTCAGTGCTGTAACTAAAATATCTCTACATAATGAAGGTCTTTGGACACCCATATTCTGCATCCAAACTAGGTGTGGGAAGCATATAATTTTACACTACTTAGGTGTCGGTATTATTTTTTTTATGTCTCTTTTGCTCACCAAGGCTGCTTTATTGTATTATTGAATTTTTAAATAGCTGTTTTCTATTGTAATGTTTTAAAATGTAATTTATTCCTGTGATCAAAGCTGAATTTTCAGCATCATTACTCCAATCTTCAGTGTCACATGATCTTTCAGAAATCATTATAATATGATGATTTGCTGCTCAAGAGACATTTATTATTATCATCCATGTTGAAAGCTGTTGTGCTGCTTTAAACTTACTGACTTTAGATCCATGTATTAATGGCTATTTTCGGGTAATCCGTTGAATTAAATACTTTAACGCATCTCAGTTGATTTTTTTATTTATTTCTAACTCTATGGATGAAAACAAAATATGCCATATTTGAAGTCTTGTACATGGACTGGATCTGGGTGGAGAATGGCAGTGTGTCAAAGCTGGTTTACATCCTGATAAATGTTCATTTCCATGGTTTGCTCATAGATGAATCATTCATAAAGCAATCGCCAATGAAAGCATTCTGCATCAGGGCTGTTTTCTTTCTCCTCTATATTCTCTTTTATAACATGAGATTATCTATAGCATTATTTGGACTGGATACAGTTTCTAAACTGTCATTTTATGTACTGATTGGGACAGGATTGTACTCTGGTCATGTGTTCTGGATGTGCATCACCAAACCCATTAAAATAATCAAGACTTATGTATGTGATTTAGTTTTATATAAATTATATGATTTAAAATTATTACGTATACCTGTCTCCAGCAGTCAGTCAATAAGGATGACTAGATTTATATATATATATATATACATATATTATATATTTATTTTTTATATCAAATGGGATGCCAGCAACAGGAGAAGTTTAACCTTACAACTTTTTTACACCCAAATATATTAGTTTTTCTCAAATTATATTTATGGCTTGGTTCAATCCATACATTTTGATTTAATATGAATGAAAAACATTTCTCTTCCCAGTCCAAAACATTCATACAAAGTGAAAAATGTGTTTATTATAAAGATCAGATACTTAATCAATACATTTTCTTTAGACATAAGCCTAATTGTTACTTAATTTAGGTAAACAAGGCTTTTTACAACTTAATTTCACCATAAACAAAAACAAAATTAGCTATGATATGAAAGAAGAATTTCCCCTTGAGATGAAACCATATTTTTTTGATTAGACTGATTTAAATGACAAACTATAACTATAAATGACATAGTTGTTTCACTTTTATCGGCGTATGTGAAGAACAAAATAAATTGGAATTACAACATTTGCAATACTTAATTGTAATGTGTCACCCGTGAGTATTATTACCAATGTTTTGTAAAAGAAATGAAAAGGATTACAAGCAAGTGTCTTTTAAACACAGCTGTGCCTAAGCTCAGTGAACAGTAGTCCCGTCTGTATTAGTTTTATTCGATATGTGCTTCTGATTGTCGTGATATCTGTACATTAGCACTTTAGTGTTGTTGGTGGCGTTGTTGTTCGGCTCACTGGTTTGTGGCTGAAGGGTTTGTTTTAAGCGTGAAGGGCACTGGAATCTGTCATGCCTGGCGTGCCCTCTCTGGATACATCTGCCTGAGTGCTGCAGACCTCTCAGGATGTGTGCGAGAGACGCCGGCTGTTGTGGGCTAAATAATCTGAGTGAATGTGAACGTGCTTGAGACTCCATAGTCCTATAGAACCGGCGACATCAGGGGATTTCATTTCCAAATCTCTGACATTCACAAGCTTGCTAACCACTAATCCACATCTGTGCAAGGCAACCCATCACCCAGCTGCTGAGCGTGCAGTGTAATTGTATGAACGGCTGACTGAAACATTTTCTTCATCATCTAAAATATGAGAATTTGAGAGGAAGAATCAATGTGGGTTGGGAAGGAAGATTCAAAGTATTTGTTAGCATGTTGCTATGCAGTTGCTAAGATGTTACTCTCGCAAGATCAAATATTTGGATACTCTGGATTTGTCTTTTTGAATGTCAGTGTAACTCGTCTCTCAGTTTGGGTCGCTTATAATGCAACATGCACATCTCACCAAATTCGTAATGAGAACTGTTTATAAATCTTTATTAGCAATTAAGCAGCCAAGCAAATGACTCTGTACTGCAGTAAAGACAATCTATATCTATTTTAATCATGACTCCTGATGAGTTTTAGCATGTTTATGGATATAGCCGTGTTAATGTATTTGGTCTTGGCGGACTGGATGTGCTACGCTGCTTCTGCATGAATCGACATTCATAAATCCCTTAGCAGATCTAGGCAGGTGGAGCTGGGGGAGGTGGAGGGTTTTAGAGGAACTCTAACTCTCCAGCAACCAGCAAAAACAGATCCAGATTATTTAAAGAGGAGCTATTATCCAAAATTCACTTTTATAAGATGTTTGAACACAGATGTGTGACCACAGTCTGTGTAAACAACCAGCCTATAATGGTAAAAATCCATCCGCTCCTTTTTTTAACCCCTTTAAATCATTAACAGTCTCTCCAAACTAGCGGCCCATGACTGGTTAAACCCATGACTGGTGACGATCTGCCCTATTAGCATAGATCCCGCACTGAGTGAGCTGCAGCAGTCCGCCATTGCATCTGAGCCACTGAGGACACCGTGGTTAAACTCCAAAACAACTACATAAATTCATCAACTACCCATTCAGATACTTCCTGTTGCATTCTAAGAACTTCTTTCTCAGTCTTTCCATCAGTGTCCGACAACAGTTCGAACATGTCAGGTTGAACACTATCACTGACTTCTGACATTTTGGCTGCGTGACATTCCCCAGTCTAATTGTTGCCAGAGAATCTGAAGCATGAACTGTAAAGGCTCCGCCCCCTTCAGGAAAGTGGGCCGGGAGCAGCAGCTCATTTGCATTTAAAGGGACACAAAAACAGCATGTTTTTGCTCACACTCAAATAGGGGAAAATTTTACAAGCTCATAATAAATTATCTGTGGGGTATTTCAAGCTAAAACTTCACAGACACATTCTGGGGACACCAGAGACTTATATTACAACTTGTGAAAAAGGGCACAATATGTCCCCTTTAATTGTTGAGCAAGCAATCTCATTGGCTGCAGAATCAGCAGTGGCCAATTAGCTTCTGTCGTGTAGTAAAATTGTGTGATTGCTAGCAGATTGCATGTAAAGGACCCACATCAGTCTGCTCAATCTAGAGTTTCATGACTTAACTAAATACTTATCCGTATAACATTTTTTGTCAAAATATGGGAACCCTATTTGATGTGGCGCCAGTAGTGATGAAACCCTAGAAATTCCCCTGCAAACATTATAAGTCCCAGTGTTGGAACATTGCTCAACCAAAAAGATCCAAGGACCTATTATAAAAATAGTGTTAAGCATTTTTTCAAATCACTAATCCTAAGTATGACCAATAGTAAGTTTGCTAAGTGCTTGCTTAGCAAACACTTGCTTAAAGCAGCTTCACATGAATCAACAGGAAAATAACAGTGTTAATGTTGTAAAATTAATCAATTATGAAATTTCAGCATAGTAGCCATATAAGACAATAGTGTCATCGTTATCCAGCTCAAGTCAGTTCAATGTTTATTCAGTTCAGTTTTGCAAAGTATATCAGTTATGAAACAAAGTTCAATTTAGTTTTAAGCAGCTCTACAAAAGACAATTGTTGTCATCCACTTCAAGTCAGTTTAAATTTTCTTCTCATCCGATGGCGTCAGTGCATTTAAATCGATATTACTGAATATTAATTGTCTTTTAAACTAAAAATAACAAAATCCATCATGTTGTTGTTTTCAGAATGAGAAGTATCAGAAGCTGATGTGTTTCATGTACAGGTCATAGGCATGAAGGATGGTTCCTGGAGTGCGGAGGCATGTCGTGTATTCTCTCTCATGCACAAATGCGTTGACATGGCTGGCTGCTCCCGCTGTGACGGGCTGAGGTTTGTTGTGGCTCCGCCCCCAGTGCTGCTGGTGTTGGCTGGCTCTGGCCGTCAGTCAAACTGCAGGATGGTGTGCGGCTCTAGTTGCGTGACTGCTGGGCAACACCTGTCACACAGAGTGTTCCTGTCTGAGACAGATATGAACTGACAGCTCGAAGGCTCTCTCTCTCTCTCTCTCTCTCTCTCTCTCTCTCTCTCTCTCTCTCTCTCTCTCTCTCTCTCTCTCTCTCTCTCTCCCTCTCGCACTTCCTCTCAGGCCTTGATTGTAATCTCAGGGTTTGCTGGTGTATAAGAGGAACAAAAGGACATTCCTCCATCCATATATCTACAGTATAGTATAAGTGTGACAGGATTATAGTATTATAATATTGATAAGTTATTGTCCTGTTGTTTCAGTGGCGCCTGCAGCTGTGCACAATGTGCACACTTTGTTGGCTATGTGAAATCAAAACTCAAAATGCATGGCCATAAGTAGTTTAAATAACAAAAAGTGTAAATCTTAGCGTTGTTTAGTAATGTATTAATTTTTTTATTATCATACAGTCACTCAACCCTGCATGACATTTACATACAATCTTCTTTATATTTTTCTCTGAGCTAGCAATAGCATATCATCAGTGTAACAATGAAAAGTAATGCCATGCTTTTTAATGACATGTACAGGGTGAAAAGCAACGGTCCTAGTACTGAGCCTTGCGGTACTCCATACTGAACTTGTGATCGATATGATTTCAGTTTGAAAAATAACTTGTTTGACAACACATTGATGTATTCTTGAAGATTCAACCTGCAGTTTGAGCTGCTGTTCATACATTTCAGGACCCCGGACAGCACCTCAGAGAGAAAGCCAATGACAAACACTACAGTATATGTGTTACTGCCTTGAACAAAAGCCAAATGGATCATACTGCATTAGCTTTAGTACTAATCACCATCACCTTTAGGGACTTCCTAAAGGCCTATCAGTGTTATTACCCTGACATTACCAGTCATGTTGTTTTGTTCCCTCCAAATGAGAGTATCAGTATAACCTCAGACTGATGATGTTTAGTCTCCCATGAGTAGTGCTTTTCTCAGATGATGGGGCCGGTGGCAATCTCCTTGTTTACAATCATATGGCTCCGGCTCAAAAGGTATCCCCTGATTTTCCATTTCCATTTTTTTCTCTCTCTACAAGAGCTTCATAATTGGAGGTTGCCAGGGCAATACTGGACTGAAAATAAAGAGGAAGACAGATGTGCATATGTGATAATTAACTCCTTCCCAATGAAGAGTCATTGGCCTGTAAGGCACGATATATCGCGCTGCCAGCCCGAGCTAAAGGGCATGTGTTGGGAATCTCACAGTGGCCAGCAGCATGCTAATGTCACACTTTTGATGAGGAGACACACTTCCAAAGTGTGACAACAGCTTCACCCTTGGAGAAAGGAGAACAAGAGGCAGACAAACAAACCAAGAGCGACACAGATTGAATCTTTAATAGCACACGCATGGGAAAGATTTGTCAGTGAAACAAAGCAAGACCTCAAAGAAGACCTCAATGCCTGAGCAGTATTCTCTGCCGGGATTATTCTGAAACGGGCTTTTGTTTATTGGCCGGCTGTCTTCAGCGTTCAGCGAGAATCATGCACACTATACCTAATTATTACATTAGGAAACCTCTTGACAAGGGGAAACATAGCTGCATCTGCAATTTAATTATTTATACATTGGAAGATTTGTAATTATCATCCAAATATCGTTTTTGGTGCACTTTGCAGTTTTACTGAGAGTTACTGTACGCATAGGCAACTTTTTTTTTCAAAATTAAGTCAAACTAATTTCAGAGCAACAAAAAAAAAAGCGTGTTTTACCTCAATCTATCATAGATTTTACATTAAAATGCAACCAATGACAATCTCTATAGCTCTTTTGGCGCATTTTGCTCTCAGCGACTCTGAATGGTAGATTTTTTTTAACAGAATCATGTTTTTTTTACCAGTTTTCACTGTTAAACACAGTTCTTAAAAATAAGTTGAAATAATGTGAATTAATGGCTTCAACAAAAGCATATTCACAGCCTCAGTTTTATAAGTTATCGTTAAAAATTTATTTCTGAGTTTTTACTTGTGAATTCTATTTAGATCACACAGATGAATACAGGTTCATCAACATAGGAACGAGAGTAAGAACTAATTCACATGTGGACACACCTATTGAGCAGAAATATTTCCTGAGAACCTTTTCTTTGCACATATATATGAACAACAATCTAAACACACAATGTTATATAAGGGCAGTCCTTGGAGTAGCCAAATATGAACCATTGCCATTCTGTCATGCTTTGTTCCATGTAATGCATAAGATCCTACTCGGAAATACAATGTGCACTTGTCTCTCTGCCCTGGCACGCTGCACGTCTTTTGTCCTATAGCAATTAAAACATCTTTGACAATGGCTGTTTCTTCAAGCACCGGCTTGAAATACACCCTGCTCTTTGACACGAAAACAGGAAAAAGAATGATATTTCCTCTTTTACTGCAGCCCCATGCTGAGCAGAAACAAAAAAGGAAAGCAAACAGGAAGAGCTCAGAGCAGAGAAGACAAGAACTTGTGAGGGATATTTTTAACTGTACGATAACAAAAATAATAGGAACCTAGGCACAAATAATAACATGACAACACTCCCTTCAGCCTGCAAGACAGTGTGTGTGAGGGGGTTGATAAAGAGACAGTAGCAGAGCGTGACTGAGATGAGATGTAACACAAGCTGATAGGGCAGGGAAGTCAGTTTACTTCACCATTCCAAAAGAGAGAAAGGAGCATCACATCTGGATGGAGTGCGTCTGTTACAGCTAATGTATATTTTCTTGGTAAAAACCCAATAAATAAAAAGAAATGTCACTCACACTTTACATTATGTGTTTTTAACTATGTATTTACATATTATGTATTTACAATTGTTAGGTTCAAAGTGCTTAAAGTGCTCATGTTGTATTGCAAAAACACTTTACACTCTAAAAAAAAGCTGGGTTGTTTCAACCCAATTTTGGGTCAAATATGGACAAACCAAAACGTTGGGTTAAACATGTAATTATAAAATGGAACCCAACGGCTGGGTTTGTCCATAATTGACCCAAAATTGGGTTGAAACAACCCAGCATTTTTTTAGAGTGTAGCTGCTATTGGTGTGTGTTATGAGTAAGGTTTGGACAGGTTTACTGGTATGGGTTGGTTTAAGGGTGGGTTGAGAAGACAATGTTGAGCAGGGATGAGTCAGGATTGGCCTAGTTTTGTCACGCAACCAGACCTTCAGACTGACGCCAGACGTTCTGGAGTTCATTCATTGACCAAGGACTGCCTAGAGGACATCTGACTGACATGTAAAGCAACCAATCATAGTTCGTTTTAGTCAGAGTCAAGTTTAGGGGCGTGACAATGTAAAGTCAATGTCCCCACGGTGTTTCTGTGTAATACTCTTGGATGGCCTTTAAAGAGTCTATGCCATGAACTTCACTTACTTAACATACTTTTGAAGATCCAATGTTTAGTTGATCCTGATAAGTATTCATTGTCACAGTTGTTAACAACTGCTTCTTCCATGAAGGGATTTGGTGTCACCAATCAGATGCCAACTTTGAAACTTCCCAAATGTTTCCCATTTTGTGTGCCAACTTCAGTGCATCAGATGTTCAGTCAGGATGACATCTGAGGCTGAGACTATATCTGTGTTTACGTGGACCCTAATAATCTGTGTGTAATCGGACTAGTAGTATAAAATCAGGAGTTCAGGAGATCGTCAATGAGCTGGACCTGTTTTAACATAATCTACAAAGGCTCCTTTAACACTTTATTAACCCTTCTACAGAGTCTTAAATCCATCCCCTTTGCACTTTGCCACTAGTAGCCTAGTTGTTGAGGAAAGCCACTGACTAGTTAATTAAAAAAATATGCAGTTTTATACATCCCTATTGCTAAAGAAGCAGTCCAGTTATATTCATAGTAGGTAAGCGACATAATAACAACATTAATAATATATTGATATCACCAACAACTGGTGAAATCAAAAAAATAACTTGAAGAACTCAAGGCAGGTCATCTTTAATAAAGTGATATCTTCATGTCTTAAAAAATATTCACAGTTTTCCCATCAGTGTTTTATTTTTAAGTTGCCAGCCAACACCAGCATTTTTGATCATATTCACCACTTTCATGGCCCCCGGGATATTTTATTGTATGAATATGTAAACAGTCTATTGGCTATATCAAAAGAAAGAACAAAGCCTCTTCTTAAAAATAAATAAATAATCCAATATTCATTCTTTTTTCATCAACGCTTGAATGTGGGTAAGTTTAAAAAACAACATTTCGAAGAAAAAGCTGAGAAAACGGTTTTGTCAAAGAACAGAATCAGAACGCTGATCAAAACATCGAGGGAGTAGATCGAGTTCATCAACACCCCAAAGCTTCACAGTTTTCACCTCTTTGTGGTTTCAACATTTTTCTCTGTAACGTTAGCAGTTTTGATTGATATGCTGTTGAATGTTTGATTATCAGCGTAAATGTGTGTAAGCAATCTTGTATCCACTGCTCCTGGTTTACGCAGATCTTCTTCTTTGTTTGTCTTTATGTCTGGAAATACTGTTCTCTGTTCTGTTCTCCAGACGTGGCCCCTACCGTACAATAGTGAAAACACAGATTACCGGAAAAACTTGCCAATTGCAAGAAAGCCTTGTCTCATTAATGACGGAAAATCTTGTCAATGGCAGGGAAAGAGTTAAAGTCACTGATTTGATGACAGATAAATAATATGTCACAGTGACAAAGAGGACCACAATGAACTTCTATTGCTTGTTAATTTATAAATCCAGTCCTGAATAGGGAGTTCTTGTTATTGGAAAATATAGTCCAATGGCTGCACTTAAAATCTGGATATTTACATATTTGGCAAATGGTTTTATCCGAAGTGACTTACATTGTATTCAAGGTATACACATTTTTTTCTTGTTCATGTTTTCCCCGGGGATTGAACCACCATGACCTTGACTTTGCTTGTGCCATGCTCTACTGTTTGAGCTACTGAACAAAGGAGAGACTGCGAAAGGGCAGGACCATTTGCTTTGCACATTCAACAGGGGCCATGAGAGGCATGTTGACATTTCTCGAGATTATTTTATCCATTCAGTATGCAAGTAGTCAATAAAATGGATAAATATAGCATGTGAGCATGACTGAAATGAATACAAACGTTGTTCTGGCTCATCACTAGACTCAACTTGAATAAAAAACTGACCAGAACAATGCTTGAATATTTTCAGAGCAAAACAGGGACAGCCCAGGGTTGTATTTTCTAAAAGCATCATAAGCCGAAGTAAATCACAGAAATAGCCATACAAATATCTGGCTATTTCTAGTTTCCCAAAAGCATTATAAGAACTAGAAAATCAAACCTTAAGTGGTACAAATGTTGCGTTTTGTAGATCTCGTGTGCTAAAGTACACTGTAAAAAGTAATTGCTGAATCTACTTAAGAAAAACTAGTGAATTTAACTTACTTTGGAAAATTAGTTGATTTGACTTGATTAGACTGTGTAATGTGAACTTTTAGGTGGATGCAATAGTTAAACTAAACAAATCTAGTACATTGTACTTAAGATTGTTAAGTGTATTGTACTAAAGGCATGTTTACACAGTTGCAAATTTCTTAAGCACAAAATTTGCATAGTATTAATAATAATAATGAAATTAATAAAAATTTAGTAAACACACAATGGTTGTTAAGTTGATAATAGCTATATACATTATATATATATATTTGTTTTTAATTTTAAATACATTTATTTATTTTAAATGAATTATTTATAATTTTAATATATATATATATATATATATATATATATATATATATATATATATATATATATATATATATATATATATATATATATATACACATGTACTGTACATGTGTATTTATTCATTTATTATTTGTTCTGAATCTTTTTTTCCTTTGCGCTAAAATATGGGAAACTAGCTAGATTAAAGCTTATAGCAAGCCCATCAGCTGCTGCTGCTTCACAACCCATAATATTTTTATTAACAAAGCTTGATATATTTACTGACCGTTGGTTAAGTTTCAGCATCAGACGAAACTGCTACTCTTAAATTTCTTAAATGCATTTTCGTCTCGCGCATGCGCAAGCGCAATTATTTGGGACGGTTTGGGTTTGAAAATAAGACGACGACATCGACGACGAAGATCTTCAGTTCGTGTTCGGGATCCGGCAGCAAAACTAGGTATGCTCTTTAATAACTATTTATAAACCTAAATGTCGTTGTATTGCGTATAAAAACTTAACTTAAACATAATTTAATTTGCTCATTGTGCAGTAAGAGGAAAAGTTGAGACCAGTGGCTTACTAGCTAACTTAGGTAGCAAAAATCCTTTTTTACTAAACACTGTTTTTATGTAACTTACAGTTTGTAAGCTATTTTAATCGGTTGTAAGTTCGTGGTTATCATTAAAATTATGTAAAAAACTGCGGCCTATGTTACTTCACGAACATTGCACAAAGCTCTGTGCGTCTCATATTGACGCTAAAGGGTGCCATGTGCGTTGGATGTAGACAATTTGTCAAAAGCGTCAGTATATGACGCCCAAGGATGAGAATGCGTTGAACATTCTTTCTAGAACGTTCGATGCTCACGTGTCTTTCACATGGAAATGAACAACAGATGCATTGATTAAGTTATGCGTAACGTTAACTAACAAGCAATTATTAACTTATTTTGTCTTTATTTTGTGAATGCTTATTTTGGGGACTTAAATTCATGCAGTGGAACATGAATTCTACATTTGCCTTGCGTAGAAAGAAAGAAATTGATAGAGAAGAAGCCTGCTGTGAAGAAGAATACAGTGGAAAGGTGGCCAGCCCTCTTAACACAGAGTCAGGTGAGTAAATATTCTTGTCTTTATTGGTTTCCTATTTCATTTAATCTTTAACATTTTCAAAGCAAATTGTAATTGATCATTAACCACTTTTGATGTTTAATTCATACTTAGACATTTCAGTGAAAAGTGATTGTTTAATGTCAGTTTGTCCTACTTAATTTTTTTTAGATCCTGGCAGAGTTTAGTCCTGTATCTGGCAAAACCTGCAAACTGAATTCTTTCAAGAACTGGACAGATTCACTCCACGTTTCATCGATATCTTCAGGGCTAAAGGTAGAGACATTGGCTCCAAAGTAAGAAGATTCTGCTGCAGATTGAAAATGACGTAAGCTCCTCGACATATAACAATTATTTTTCGATAGCAAAATGAATGTTGCTTTTGCTGTTGTTGTTTACTCTGTGTTGTGTTAGTGTCATGAGTGCTATATTCAATATACATTTTTATAACTTTGCAGAAATCCAACATCAATGCGGGACAATGGCCGTTCTTCATGGCCACTCCTCTTCGGGGAGGACCCCACCGATTTTTACGGTGTCTTACATGTCTTATGTTTTGTAAGTATTTTCTTTTCTGATGTGATTCTTATTTAACAGGCAAACTGTTCTTCAAACAGTTTTGAGATATGGCAAGACAAGTTATGAAGGCAAGAAAAACAGTCAGGGCACTGAAATGAAGAAAGGGATAGAGAAAAGAAAGTGAAAGATAAATTAAGAGTTTTAAAAAAAAGACAGTAAGACAACAGTAAGACCTATTACATAAAGAAATGAAATATTGTCATAATTTACTCGCCTCGCCCCCTGCATGAGTTTCTTTCTTCTGCTGAACACAAAAGAAGATATTTCGAAGAATGTCGGTAATCAAACAGATTTTTTCCAACTACTATGGAAGTCAAAGGCTACTCTCAACTGTCTGGTTTACCAACATTCATCGAAATATCTTCTTTTCAGTTCAACAGAAGAAACTCATGCAGGTTTAGAACAACTTGAGGGTGAGTAAATTATGTCAGAATTTATATTTTTGGATGAACTATCCCTTTAAGAGCGCATACTCCCATTTAATGTTACACTAAATTAATAACACTGTATTATGTCTAAATGTAAAGGCCTTTTCAAACATGACACAGCAGTGGATGCAGGGAGGAATACATACATTAAACCACTGCATGAAAAGACAAATAAAACTGAAGACCAGCTATTTAAATTAAAACTATCAAAAAATCTATTGTCTTTCTTTCAAATGTTTTTCATTCATTTCTTTATGTAATATAAAATGATGATAATGACAGAATTTTCATTTTTGGGTGAATTATCCATTTAAAAAGAGGTTTTGTGGCTTACTTTGACCTAATTTTTGTTATATGCTATTCCCATTTTTAGGACTGTGATGACAATGAAGACATTTCCCACATTGGAATAGGTATTCTAACAGTGATTCCCGAGGACTCTGCAACCGTACCCTACTCCCTGCCATACTCTACTCCCCATCAAGATGCCACAACAACGACAATAATTTTGTAAGGTACAGCGGTTGTGGATGAACTTGAAAATTTATTTGAACTTGAAACTAATTTATGCTCTAAACTGAAGCACTGAAGAGCACATTCCATATTTGCCACAAAATCCATATTTTTTCCATATTAAGTTTACTTGATGTTAAATTGGTTTTAGAATAGAATTTTATTAGAAGATAATTTTAAAGAGAACTGTAGTAGGAAAGGTTCTGTACTAGCCTGGCTTCCTATGTACTTTCGCTCAATTTTAATTTTCCTTCAATACTACGTCTGGCCTTGCGGTGTATTCTTACATTTTCTCCTGTCAAAAATGTCTTGTTTCTCCAGTTACATTATCAATGGATAGTTGCTTTTTTTTCTTTATTTATGTGTTCCGTCTTTAAGGGGGCTTTTACACTGTGCTCGTTTGCTGCGGTCCGAGCACGATTGTTCCCGGCGCCCCCCGCAGCGTTGGTCTCACACTCAACTTGATTCTATCGAACCTTGGTGCGTTTGCGTGCATATTACGTCATCCCAAACGTGCACGATGCATGATAGAAAACAGAACGCGGATCAATATATTGTGTTTTTTTGTGCTATTATGCGCAGCTGAGTTACCAACACATGTTTACTGTGTGTGTGTCACATAAGGTGGTCTTTTGCTGCTTGCAAATTCTTTTAAGGATATAGTGGATTTCCAAATTTGTTTCCCTGATTTCACGCGCTATGCGCAAATACACTGCAGGCTCACTCGCGCTCGTCTTATCCAAGGTAAATCGTCAACACTATCATCCCTTACATGTGTTATATTTAACTAAAAACATAATAATCAGCTAAAAAGCATGCGCAGGTCATTTTACTTCCTGTACAAGCGCTCCCGAGTCCGTGTTGCTTCCACATTCTACCGAACTCAGACCACCTCCTCCAGGTAGTCTCGGGTTTGGTACCCCAGTGCGCACCTGGGTCCGCATGACAGCGCTCACATTAACGATTATTCATGCGAACCGTTCCCAACTAAACTACCAGTGTGTGAAAGCCTCCTTAAAATTCTCCTCAACGTGCATGCAGTGTAAATAAAGCAGCTACATCAATGAAATAGTAAAGTTAGTCCACGGTCACACACCCATGCTAAAATAGAAAATCTGTTAGATTTCATTTATTCAAATGTTTGTTTCTGAAGTCACAATTTACCAAAAGTAAAATTGATAAAAGGGGGGTAAAAAGCCACTTGCATTGATAATGTAACTGGAAAAACAAGAAAAATGAATGTCTGGTTTCAATTTTTAACTTTTCTATTTGCCTTATATGGTCTGAAAACTGAATTGTGAAGTTAATTCACTTAATCTTTGTATTGTCTTTTTCTTTTTTTTCCTTGAGTGCAGTATGTGTTTTTTTCTTTTTCTAAAATGTTGTTGGCAGGCCAAGTTGACGGGCATGCCTTAAGTAATGTCTCAAATTAATATTGTTTTATCGAGCAAATAAACATTCTACTGTTGTGCCAAATCTGTTGTCTGTCTTTATATTCTCAACTTAGAATTTTGAGTACAACTTGCTTGAAAAATTTAAGGCAATCAGTTTCCACACATCCCTCTAGTAAAATGAACAAGCAGTCATGTTAAAAGAACTGTTTTGTTTGAGTTAAGCTTACAAATCTCAACTTAAATCTGTAAGTTACCTAAACTTTTGAAATTGAGTTACCTGTACTCAAGTTTTACGGCAACCTCTACAAATACACAAGTTAACTTTACAAAGTAGTAGAGAGTAGTATCAAGTCAAAAATGATGACCTAATTTACTTACTAATTTTGAGGCAATCAGTTTCCACAGCTTTTCTAAGTAAAGTCAACGTATTACTTTTTACAGTGAAGTAGCAGTTCAAGAAGATTATCTAAGGTAGATAAGCGAGCCACACAATGACATTAAGATATTCCCTTATTTCAACAGTTGTTGGTGATATTAGATCCTTGTAGGTCTAGTGCTCTGTGTAATAGAGGTTTCTTTTTTTTTTTTTTTTTTTCAATGGCATTTGGGATATTTAAAGGGAAATTGTCTAATGCATTTTCAAGGCTGCTAAAAAGGATGATGATTTGCAGCCATGCATGAAAAGCAGCCATATATTTCACCTACTGTTTACAAAATAATGCAACAGTACAATAAGTACTGATGGACCATGGTGTGAGATATTTAGAATTTCATTTCATACATTTGTTTCATTAAGTTACTTAACTCCATCGTTGGATGTGTATGGATTCACAGTAAATATCGTTTGATGCATCTTCATTCATTTTTTATCCATGTGTTAAAGATATCTTGCCACTCACTAAAGTGGTCCAAAAGTTTGAATGTGGCAGAACCCAGATTTTAACATTCTTCATGAGACTCATGACCAATATGATTTGTCTCCATGACAATTGGGTAAATTGTAGGGATGCTCCGATCAGGATTTTTGCAGTCAATACTAACTATAATTTTTTGTTGTCATCATGATTGGCCGATACCGATCATTCAAGCGCTATAAGTGATAACTGTTTTTACCCTGTTTTTTTTTTTTACCCTGAAGGCATTTTTAATAATTTCATGTGATTTTTAAGTGGCATACTTAAAAGTAATGGCTTACATCTCTACAAAAAACAAGGTGTCCTCAAGTACATGGTCTCATTTAATAGAAAACCCCCCCAAAAATAGAAGAAAATTGAATTTGATCATGTTTGGAGGCTCATGTTACAAGACTGCTGAGAAAACCCCAGAAAAAGTTATTCAATTTATTGATTTATTTCATTATTATTATTCATGCTTGACATCATGACTATCTGAAAGTATATATGATAGGTCATAAAATAAATTTTCGTCTTGTTCACGATCATGTCAACTGCATCTGGGACAAACTTTGAGTTGATATCTGATATACAGTATATATATATATATACCACAACCATATTTTTTTTTTGCAAAGAATAAGCAACAAGTAATAAGATTCTGGTAGATGCGTGATGATCTTCCAGCGCTCCAGCACTCATGGCACATGGTAAATCAACCCAAGCATGCTGTAAAACAGTGTCTGATTGGTCTCTGCACATCGATCCATCCCACTATACCCGAGATTCAGTTTCCTGACGCTGATCGCGACGTGTACGGACGTGTAATGTCCTATAGCTTTAGCCAAGCAGCATGTCATGTCACTTCACAAGGATTTTCTCAAGATGTTTTATATGAGCTTGTTTGAATCGAGACAACCTGCTCTAAATAAAGATGTGTAATTTACTTTGGTTTACTTATGTTTCGTGAAGTTACAAAGCAGAATGTGGCACAAAAGCCTCCTCTGTTTACATGTATGTTTACGTCAACTTTTTACGGCTTTACGTAATCATATTGCAATCAATTCATGTGATTGGCCAATTTTAATGACTACCGATCGAGTCATAGAATGTGATTATCGACCGGTATAGATCTGTGGACGATCGATCGAAGCATATAGTAAATCAGGATAAAGCGGCTGTAAAGCTGTAAAGATGTTAGAATAACAGACACATTGTGAGAAGGTCTTGCAGGGATGGATGCTCTAGCTTTCCTCTTTCACTGCCCATTTGAACCATCTGTAATCTGCCCTGAGGGGTTTGCCCTTCAATGCGCTTATGCAGCAGTTGCTTTGTTTCCTTGATGTACAAGTCAGGGCATTCTTCATTGCACTGAACTGTATATACAATATTGCTTTGTGTTTTGGTGTTAGATCCTTTGGGTGTAATAGTTCTAGTGTGCTGAAAGGTTTGAAATATATGGGGACATTGTGTTTGTTGAAAATCCTCTGGAGGTTTTTCAGATTCTCCAGTCATATACTGTGCGGAAAGATGATATTGTTGTGTTTGTTTAGCTGTCCTTTTCTGCCCGTTGCCAAGCTTCTTGTGTGTGTTTACTGTTTGATTTTCTGATTAGTTTGGACGTGAAATAATGTTTTGATGACAACAACCTTATTTTCAAATATATGACGGGGGATCTCCAACATAACCCTCAAGTAAGTGCCTAGAGATCACAGAGAACTGAGGGAGGAAATATAAATATCATGAAAATACACCAGGGATCGAGTAATAGGCTTAGAAGAGGTTCAAACTTTAAGTGGTGAATGTAAGATAAGGAGCCAGGTGCATGATGTTGAATTCCTGATCCTAATGCTGCAATTTAGGGTTTCAAATAGTGTACAGTAATCCTGGTCACATCACCATTAGCATAAAGCTTGTACACAATATTGTATTTATAGATTATACAATCTACTGCAGGAGTCTCAGAGTACAGCTATAATGTGATCAGGCTCAAGCAATCTTTCATTCTCACTGCTACTAGGCTTGCTACTCATAACTCACGGCCTAACTACAATCAATTTATTAAAACCTCAACCAAAGACCAAACATAAAACTTGCTGAATGTGATGGCTAATGTCAAGGAGGTACACACCTCCACTCCAGTAGATGTGACCATGACATTGTTCACCTTTGGCCTCTGTATAAGTGTCTAGTCCTGCAATAATTACTTTAAGTTTAAACGTTGTTTCTCTGTGGACTGATCCGAGAAACTCCAGAAGTTTTGCAAAAGTAAGCTAGTTAGACCGGAAATTATGGATTTCGCCTCCTTCTTAATCGCCACGACTCCATCTTAACTGTCCAGGTGAAGAATGCGCACAGCCTTGAAAGTGTCAAAATGTTGAAGGTCTACATGAAGGTCTTGTACAGTGCTGCAGACATGATTAGATCTCCAGAAAGGCTTGTGGAAGCTTGGCACCCTCAGACCCTTTGGTCCTCTTCCAAGTCCACATTTTGGTGACGTAATGTCCTTTATATTATTGGGTAGCAGTTCACCAGTGCAGCAGGGTTTTCAAAATGGCACATTAGGGGCAGATCACGGACATTTCTTAACATTTATATAAGTCACTTTTTAACCACAGTTAGGAACGACATCACAATATAATAATTCTGCCAGACGTTACTAATTGAAATGGAATTGAAAACTGCTTGACTCACATAAGACTCTTCTTCTTCTTCTCTTGAGACAACCAATCGTATCCTCTTTGATGCTTTTGAGATATGTACACTCTCGCTTAGAACAAAAATGACCATTATTTAAATGGTCTAAATTATCTACATTTTGAACACTCAGGCATGTGCCCGAGCATCAGACTTTTCAGACTTTACACTTGGTTAAATTTCTTATCCGACCAATATTTAAATTCCTTAACGGAAAAAAAATGACTAATATTTAAATCCCTTAATTGCCTTTGAGTGCTCAGTCATGTGAGTCACTGATATATGTGCTAGCCAACACTATAAATACAGTATAGCTGGATCTAAATCCTGAGGAACACTTCTATCATCCTTATATACTGTCATAGCGCCCAGCCCTGAAACGTGTCCCATGGTAAAGTGCAAGGCATTATAGCCTATGTGAAGTGCTATACATATACATTTGACTTGACTTGGCAGCACCCTTCTGAAGGACAGTCTCCTGGACTTACAGGCACACAAAGGCCAAGTCTACATCAAGTGTGCCGCAGCATCCAGACGCGATGCCCAACGTCTCTGTCCCGCGGCTCAGACTCGAACTCTCGGAGGTTGTGGTTGGGAAGAGAATGCTGGCAATTCTCTCGACCGCCGTTGACAAGACCTGCCATCTGCTCCATTGGACTGTTATTACACAGAGGAACGCGTTTAGCATTTGGCTGCTCCCTTCACAGTGTGCTTTCATACTTACTGTTTTACTGCTCAAGTCTGACTCGAGTCTTTTCTGCTGATCTTTCTACCTGCCATTTTTGCTGCAGTAGTAATTGTGCATGTTTGATTTCATACATCTGTATGAACTTGTTATTGTTTGCATTTTTATTTATGGACGAGTCAAAGTTCTCAACTCTATAACTCTATAAACCGTACTTTAAGTCCTCTAAGGCCGGTGACACACTGGATGCATGGCGTGAGCGTGGCGTTTCTGTTGCGTGTTAGCTGCGTGGCGGCTGCGTTGCGTTTTCTCTGTCTTTACACACCAGAACCGTGCTTGACGCGGCGCTGGCGCGCTGCTGCTGCTGTTGGTGACAGAGGGACAGAGTAGGTGACAGAGTTTCTCCACCTCTTCAATTAACCTGCCGTCGTCCATCATTGCAAACTCAAAGTGTAGCCTACTTGAAAGTGTCAAGTCGCGTGATTTGGATCACCCTTGTTCACATATGGGGAGAGAGTTGTGGAAAGCTATCCCACTTCATGTTAAGCATAGGCTACATATAAAGCCTACTGATAAAGGACACCGTCAACAGTAGCCTATTGACGGCAAAATAGACTATGTTTGACAGCTGCAATATTTGAAAATCGATAATTAATTTTTTTGTTTTTTAAATTACATTTATATCTGAATTTATGTCAACCTATAGACTTTCAAACATCAAAATGTCATTAATTAATATGTATTTGTGTACAAAATGACATATAAACATATTTTCCTATTTTATTTTGCATGGAAACGCTTCCAACACACTTGCGTGTCGCGTGAAAAATAGGCGTCGGTTCTATTTCTAGCATGCACGCGTTTTCCCGCGTCACGCAAGCAGTGTGCAAGCTCTGTGCGACACTTCTGTCGCGCTGCACTCCACTATATTCCTATGGGTGACGTCAAGCGACTTTGACGCGCTCGCAAAGCATTCCGGGAAGGCGGTGCTTCATTTGAAAAATGCCGCGCGTCAAAAAGCTGGCCGATGCACATCTTTATGCAAATGAATTCCGTTGAACGCGAGGCGTCTATCCAATAGAAGCACGCACATGGAGACGGAGGGAAGTCTCTCGCGGGTCCTTTGTTTTTGACTGGCCGCTGGCTCAAAACCACGCCCATAGCGGTAAACTAGAAGAACGCCCATCAACGTTCACATGTGGGGAGGCGTTGCGACACCACACGACATTCGTGTCGGACAAGTGGATCAGTACCGTTAACATGGGAGCCGAAATAAAAACGGACACGCCACGCAGCTGAGATGCTTACGCCACGCATCCAGTGTGTCACCGGCCTAAATGTTAAACATCAACACTTTGCTGAACAACCTTTTGCACACAATCTACTAACAGTCCTTCTGTCGTCTGATTGATAGTTTATGCCTTTTTAGCAATTAAAAGGTCTTTTAGTATACTTGAACAAACGTCTATCTTCAGCTCGTGCGTCACGTGTCTTTTTTTGCTTTGAAATATGCACTGATTTTTATAAAGTAAACAGGAATAACTTTTATATAGTTAGTAATATTTCTAGATGAACGCCTACTGGACTGAAGCAAATTAGGATTACTTGATTATCCATATGTTTTTATTTTTAGAAAAAAATGCCTCTTTTTTTTCAGTACCTTTTCCCTTTTATGCCACAGCTAAGGACATTCGTTAAGTACTTAAGAACTTAAGGCTACGTCTACATTAATCCGGAGACATTTGAAAACGGCGTTTTCGTTTATAAACGCTCTCCGTCTACACTAGCGTTTTCAGGCGTTTTCGGACATTTCAGTGTGGATGAGAAACTTTTGAAAAACGCCTGAAAGCGCTAAATTCACCTTTACAGCGCATGCGTAAAACCCCACAAAAGATCACTGATATGATTCAGATGGAAAAATAAATAATAAAATTATTGCGCAATTCTTCTAACAGGATAATTTTATTTAGCAAAATATCTCACCATTCACTGATGCGCCCAGGTCGCACTCAGTCACCGTATGTTTGGTCTAAAACGCAACTAATCTCCTGTATGCCGCAGGACAGCAAATGTGAGTACATTTTATGTCATCTTTGCAGTACTGTGATATGAAGAGTGTGCAAAGTAACATATTTTAGCAACGGTGTAAAAGTGAATAGCACATAACAGGCACAATACCGGTAAACATGAATATCTATGGTTACAACATGGATCACATGACTAAATTACGTCATCGTTTTCAAATACCTCCGGCTTCACAGTCCACACTACCACGCGAAAACGGCGCTTTAAAATTTATCCGCTTTGGAGAGCGTATTCCAAAAGCTACGTTTACGGTGACTTAAAACGCTGTCTCAGTGTGGACATAAGGCCAAAACGGAGAGAAAAATATACTTTTTCCAACACAAACGTATTAGTGTGGACATGGCCTAAGTGGCATATGCATTCATAACATATATGTATTTAGTTAGGTGTAGCCTACTGCTGGTTTTATTGCAACCCAGGCCTTTGGGTATACCTGACTCATGGTGACATGTCTGCAAAAATGTATGTATACATACAATTCACTGCAGCTTCCTGCTAAAATAAAAAAACACCAACAACTTTAATTCCTTATCACACAAATAATGATTACAGGGACAGATTATTGATTAATAAATGCTTATTTTGTGTGGATCCTTTACAATGTTATGACCTCAAAACGCTTTGACTATAGTGCATCACTGTAAACAAATTAATTTTAAAGTTTGCATCACATAATCATCTCCATATGTTTGGCTTTTCTGACGTAGTAAACAGCTTAACTGATACATCACTGCACTTTTAATGTGAAGGAAACACATAAAAGAGCTCAAAGTCTTCTAGGAGCAAGCAAAACTGGCAGGGTTGAATCAGTAAATGCATTTTCTTATCATATTTGCTTTTGTTAACACTATCAGTTAGATTTAGTGCAAGTTTTAGTGTATGTGGTACATTCATTTCAAACGAGATTTAACCCTTTAGTGCCACTCACCGGACATTTTATTTCCAAACTGCCGTGATACACACACAACCAATCTAGTAAAATGTTGCCACAACTGTTTAACTGTTTCAGAGAATATTTAACACGCTATTTAGTACCAGTAACTGTGAATTGTGCTACAAGCAATGCAATATAATTTAGCAAAAATTTACTGTTTTTAGCATGACATCTGCGACGGAGAAAAAAACAATATTGCCTAAAGCACATGTGAACGTGTCACCTGCAAAGTGCAGCAAACTGTACCCGGAGCAACAGATTTCAGACATCTTTCATAAATGTCACATATTTCCAAAGATCCTGGGTTGTTTTATTTATTGTTTTGTTCTTGTCACTTCTTTATTTCATTTCTTTGGGATCTTATGAGTACATTTAGTACAGAGTGGCACTGTTTGTTCATTCCACACATGAAGCGCTCGAGCACTCTGGTTTCAGCTGTAATGAATAGAGGAGCACGGAGGAGATAAGGTGTGTGTGAGAGTGTGTTTGAGAGCCGCGAGCTCCCCGGGGAGGCAGAAAACTATAGAGACGTGATCCAGGGACTGCCACCGTCTGAGCGTCTGGCTGCTGGTCTAGTCGAGTCTGGCACAGTCACAGAGAGAAGCACGGGAAGGACGGGGACAGTCTCACTGCCATACAGAGATATCGGGGGAAATGCTGAAAGGGGTCACATGATAAATCTGATTTGCTTTGATCTTTTGAGATAAAAGCTGCAAAAAATTGCTCATTTTAAAATCCTCAAAAAATGGGAGATACTCAAGATATTAACAGAAGATTTCTTAAAGGCACAACAGCTGAGAGAGAGAGAGAGAGAGAGAGAGAGAGAGAGAGAGAGAGAGAGAGAGAGAGAGAGAGAGAGAGAGAGAGAGAGAGAGAGAGAGAGAGAGAGAGAGAGAGAGAGAGAGAGAGAGAGAGAGAGAGAGAGAGAGAGAGAGAGAGAGAGAGAGAATGGAATTAAAGAGTGTTAATGGAAAAAAGAAATTATGACAGATTTTAGCACAAACCGGTGAAGGCATGGGAGATAAAAAATGTACTTGCCCTATTTACTTTGTTAATAATACTCAACACGATTCTGTGCTGCAAGCAGTGTTGGGGAAAGTTACTTTTAAAAGTAATGCATTACAATATTGCGTTACTCCTTTAAAAAGTAACTAATTGCATTACCTAGTTATTTTTTTAGAAAAGTAATGCGTTACGTTACTTTTGCGTTACTTTTTTTCCCACCTGGGCTGGCTTGTTTTTTTTTTTTATAACTCTTACAGCTCTTACACTGTGTAATGAATGACAGCGTGCGCTTCTCAGCCACTCCAGCAATGGACGCAACCAGGAAAAACTATCGGTATATATTTTTGCCGATAACGATAGTTCCACCAGTCAACTATCGGTGCCGATTAATCGGCAAAACCGATGAATCGGTCGACCTCTAATGTTTTATTTAACATATTTAGTTATTTTGAGGTTTGCATAGTATTCTGATTCTGCATTTCACTGATTATATTCATTTTGAGGAATATTTAATATTTTTTAGTGCAAGTGAGATGAGTAAATGCTCACATTTAGTCTAGAACTATAAACATCATGTTCACACACACACGCACACACACACACACAAACACACACACTTCGATTTGTCTCAACATGAGGACAGGAGAGCTGTCAGTCAATAAATGGGAAAACAAAGTAACTTGCGTTACTTATTTGAAAAAGTAACTCAGATATTTTGTTGTAAATTTTAAAAGTAATGCGTTACTTTACTAGTAACTTGAAAAAGTAATCTGATTACGTAACTCAAGTTGCTTGTAATGCATTTCCCCAACACTGGCTGCAAGTTATTCCAAAGAATCATCAAAATAATTTTTCATTGAAATGTTATAACTTGCTCCACCTCTGAAATAACCACATACTGTTGCAATTTAAATTATTTAAATTATTTTTGAATTTGGAGCCTTCTAGACTGAGAAAAGCCAGAAAATGTATTTGTGGCTCATGGGGATGAAAGACAACAATGCACTTGCTTCTAGTGAGTCTCCGTGAGTCTGCCCGGGATTTTGAGATTAACAAAAATGTCCAGGATTCGTTTTTTGCGTTCTACAGTCGCCATTCCTCATGTTTACTGCGGCGAGCGGGACGAGACTGACGGCCGCGGGAGAACGGCGCGAGGCCGGTGGCGTGATTACTGATGAGCGTCACCTGTGAGACGCACCTGTGAGACGCACCGGTCTCGTATCTCTCACGGAGGAGCGGGAATTTTCTTAGCAATGTTAAAACGCACATTAACCGATCACTTATAGCGTTCATGTAAACACTACTTTCAGTTTCACCAATCGGGATGAATTCAGTTAGATTGAAACAAAAGGTGTGTGTGTAAACAATGAATGGCGACTGCAGAAAGCAAAAGCCGAATCCCTGACTTTTTGTACGATCTCGACGGCCGTACATGTCTGGGAAAAAGAGGATGGTAACCGCTACTACTCCGCTTTCTCCACAGAACAAGAGCCTGTTAGCTTAGCTTCCAAATAAAAGATGGCTGACACTATTTGTACATTCTGTGAGTGAGATCCCCCCTCTATGGGCGGGCTGAAAACATGCGGATCTAGTGCCTTCTACTGGCTGTAGTCTCTAGCCTCTGGCCAAAAAAGCATCCGATGACGCAAAATTACGATTTTTGCGTCATCTGAGGATTTTTTACAGACAAAAAATACATAAATCTCAGGGGGACATGAGGGAGGAAAGCATGGTAATTTGAAAATACTACAGGTTTTCAACTGATACAAAGCTTAATGCTAAATCCTGAAGTATCCCTTTAACCACTCCTCTCAAACCGTTAGTCTGCTATGAGCGAGAGATGGAGAGGAGGAGCGCTGAAGTAAAACCCTGCCCTCGGTTTCCCTTTCACTTGGAAATACTTTAAAGGTTTTAAAGGTAAATTAAAACTTTAAAGGTGCATAGCGCAATATTCTGAGTTTTTGCAGAACTATGCCACCTCTGGCGGCAAGTGAAACTGCAGTTGTGCATGGACCACACGCACGCTTGCACGAGCACGAGCTGTTCATAACCAAAGGAGCATCAGCTGCAAATCTTTTGTTTACAATCATAATGTCTTCAGAGGTAATAAAGTTATACATCTGCAAGTCATTTTAAATATATGAAAGGAAAGGCAATTGAGTAAATTACACACTTATGTGTGAGGGAAAAACGGGGGGAGTAGAAAACTTCGTTTTTTATTTCCATCTATCTCCATGTTGAACTGTGTTATGTGGTTACTGTATCGACTTATGATTGTATTATTATGGAAACACGTTCATGAACAATATAAGTTGTTACTTTGTAAAAGCTCAAAGCTACACAGTCGGTCAAAAAAGTACACTCAATTGTTTCAAGGTAATAAACAATTAAATGGCACTATGACGTTACCATAAAAGCCAAACAGGCTAATCCGCCGAAGATTTGCGGGGGTTTAGCCTGATTTATTGATCTGCTAAGTAGCATATTCCAATAACAATACTGCCTGAGTCCAATTTGGCCCTTTTGGTTGCACTAGACAAAAGTTTTCTTTTACGTGGAGTTTGCGTTGGTGTTTGAAATGAACTACAAGCAGGTCTCTCAATCAGTCCGGCGAATGCACAAACCTGCCAGACATAGCTATGTGAGCGTGCCGTGAACGCGCATGACGTCACGCCCAGTCTCAAACTCCGGCCCGAAGCCCTCTTATAATATTTTACTTTACAGGATTATAGAGACAATCTCAGGGATCAGAGAAGGGCTCATTCAGCCCATCAGGCAATTGTTTAAGCATGTATGGGTTAGAAAACGGGTATTTTTAACATGAAAATTTGCTTAATGCACCTTTAAATCATGTTTTAATCAAAGACTTCATCCGGATCGGGTGATCAAAATACAGACGGAGTAGATCGAGTCCATCAACACCGAAACCAAAACGGAAGTAAAGATAAACCTAAAAAGCAAAATGAAAATTGTAAAAACTAATAAAATGACAAAAACAAAATGACTAAAAATACACTGAAAATATAAAAATAAACAATTTTAAATATTCATAAAACTATAATAATACTGACATGAATTAAAGAGTAAAAAATACTATAACAAATGTATTGATCATAAAGTTGGTCAATGCATTACTATTGGGACCAGATTGTAAAGACCCAATAAATGATGATCTGCTCAAAAAGCCTCTTCAAAATGGCAAAGTCACATTCAGGTCTGACTCTGTTGTGGTTTAAAACACACACTTTCATGATCCAGGTAATGCAGCGGGCGACATGACTGCCAGACCTTGTTTCCTTATTGTATTACAGTTGTGGATTCAGTCTTTCTGTGAGAATCTCAGCTTTTCCAAACACACTGCACGGCACACAGACGTAGTGTTTGAGAGGGTCATCTCAGGTGAACGCTGGAGATGTGTGTGTGTGTGTGTGTCTCGCATGTGTGTGGGAGGCTAATGCTGCAGGCGCCGAGCTTCTCCAAACCTCCATCTGTTTACTTCAAACTGTCTGCGTCCCGTTTGAGTCTTCTGGACACACACACACACACACACACACTAAAAGATCTGCAGCTCATTAAAAGCTGATGTATACTGAATATTACAATTATGGTTGTTACATATAGTTAAATATTAACTCATTAATAACAATAATAATGTTTTCGATCAAAGATCAATCGGTTTATAAAAAAAAAAAATGTGTATGTTATTAAAGCTGCTGCAATGCTTTGAGTATATAGTATATATATATATAAAATATATTTTTTGAACATGTTCCCAAACGCTGTCTGCCGTCTTTCAGAAAAGCAGGTTGTCAAACTCGTGTCATTTGAGAAGGTTTGCTGAATGGCTTTTTTTTTTTTTTTTTGTCTCAGAACTATATCGCTCTTTATGTAAGGTTGGATATGAAATATCAAACTTTATCTGCATAGTGTATACAGTACACTCACATAAAGTGATATTATAGTATATCTCAACTGCTTGTTTGCATGTGTCATCGCTCAGCTCTAATCTTCTAAATGTGATTATAGGGTTTGACTTGTTCACTTTCTAGCTCTGTCACAGAGTCATGTGTGTGTTATTTCTCTGTTTTCATTAATATGTGTCTAGTAGGACGAACATGTTATAACTTACATTATAACTTAGGCCAAAAAAATTACTCACAGCTAATAATATAATTATGACATCTTGGTTATTAATAAATCTGTTCATCTCTGTAGAAGCAGAATCTATCAGATAAGGGTATCTGGTGTGTGTGAGCGGCAGTGGTGTGTGTCCCGTCAGCGAGGTGCCCGCTCAGGTCCCTCAGACGACGGGCAGGACGCCAGCGGGAGGAGCTCAGGCTGTGCATGAAACTGATGCCTGTAAATGTTTAGCACATACACACATCTGAGCTGTGAGTCTCTGGGCATCGGGTTTTAGTCTTTGAAATTTTGTCAAGGCTCATATTGATCTTTTGCACTAAAGGCGTTTGAATGTTTTTCTTTTTTAGATATTCACTTATACCTAAAGATATTGAATTCAAATACTGCAGGTCTGATTAATATTTAAACAAGTGAACATAAAACTTGGACGTGATTAGGGTACAAAGTAGGGCTCGATTTTTATTTATTTTACTTTTTACAATTAGCAAGGAAAGGCATTAAGTGAAAGGCATCACTTAAAGGTGCAGTAAGCTATTTGTGAGAATCATCATCGAACACTAATGTTACTCACGTACGGAGCAGAAACCACACAACCTCCGCGTCTGTTTCCAGGCCTTCCCACTGAGGTCTCTCGCGCTGGAAAGCTTTTCTAATGTTAACGCGAGTCCTAAAGCTCTTGCCTGATCATAACCCTTCTTCTTCCAGTGATATTTCTCTAAGCTTTTCTCTTTTGTAATGTCTCTCAGCCATCTCTCTTTCTACAGTCTTTCTTCAAATCTCCCGCTTGCTCACTCTCTCATGCACTTCACAATTTCAGTAACTCTGTTCCCGCCATTGCATGTATTGCATATTCAGATATTCAAAAAACTAAATATTCTGGGGGCTACGAAAGTTTTGTGAAAATGATAAAAAATACTTCCACTGGTTGGCAAAAAAAGAAAAGAAAAGAAAACTCTTGTGGGAAAGAGTTAAAGGATTAGTTCACTTTAAAAAAAAAAAATTGCTGATAATTTACTCACCCGATGTCATCCAAGATGTCCACGTCTTTCTTTCTTCAGTCGAAAAGAAATGTAGGTTTTTGAGGAAAACATTCCAGGATTTTTCTACACAGAATGGTCTTCAATGGCAACCATCTATCCCAATGTTCAAAAGAAGGTTCAAATGTCCGTCTCAATGCTGCTTCAAAGTCTCGACACGATCCCAGTCGAGGAATAAGAGTCTTATCTAGCGAAACGATCGGTCATTTTCAAAAAATAAATAAAATGTATATACTTTTTAACCACAATTGTTCATCTTGTGCTGGTCTGCGACGCACCATGCATTACGTTATCACATTGGAAAGGTTACGTTCACGTCATCTGTCTAAGTTATTTGTCTGTGATCCAGTTTAAAAAAGTAGGGAAGGGCGAAAAACTCCATCTCATTTTCTCCTCCAACCTCAAAATCGTCCGACATCTTTGTTTTAATTTATTTGTATTATTATTTGTATTATTTTCGTGACCTTTCCAACGTGATGACGTAATGCGTGGCGCGTCGCAGAACAGCACAAGATGAACAATTGTGGTTAAAAAGTATATAGATGTAAAAAAAAAAATTTAAATGGCCGATCGTTTGTCTAGATAAGACTCTTATTCCTCGACTGGGATCGTGTCGAGACTTTGAAGCTGCATTGAGACGGACATTTGAACCTTCTTTTGAACATTGGGGTAGAGGGTTGCCATTGAAGTCCATTCTGTGGAGAAAAATCCTGGAATGTTTTCCTCAAAAACCTAAATTTCTTTTCGACTGAAGAAAGAAAGACATCTTGGATGACATCGGGGTGAGTAAATTATCAGCAACATTTTTTTGAAAGTGACTTAATCCTACTAAACTTAATGCAGAAATTTGTTTTAAAATAAATTTTAAATTGTATGTAGTGATCAACATTATGTCGACAGAACTCATCACAATACTATTAATGCAACTGAAAATCAATAAATCAATAAATTAGACCTTTTAACTTGTAACCATGCATTTATTTAAGTTGTGGTAATAAATCCCATGAAATTTGTGTCAGAGTGATATTAAAATTGGCACAATATTATGAGTCCCGTTCCATGTTTTTTGCAACTGCTCCTTCTGAACGGCAGCCGCCTGACGACGGTTACCGTGATCTTTGAGGGAACGCAGTTAAATCATAGACACACACACACACACACACACACACACAGCTCCTGCATCTCTAAACCTGTACCGTGTTGGAGTTTGAGCAGCTTTCCGGTGAATATGGCGGACCCACTGTGTGCTTCCACAAGCATAAATCACCCTCACCGCAGTCAAGTCTCTCTCTCTCTGTTACGACTCTCTCTTTGTCATGGTTCAAGCCTCCGTTTGCTCTATTCTCTGAGGATTATCTGAACGAAACTGAATTGAACGCAGCTCGGCGGAATAATAAGGCATTCAGCTGGCCGGCCTGACACTTGGCGTGTAATTAAGGGCCTGGTGCTGCCGTTTGATGCCAAATGAAAGAAAATGGCTTGGCTCTCTCCTGCTGATTGCTGCCTGGCATCTTTCACCTGAATTTCCCGGCCATCCCGGCATTGTGCAGCCGATTGCGAGTGCGTGGGTAATTGCACAGCGAGTGGATGACGGCTCCCGTAGACTGTGTGGCACCGCATCACTGCTCAGGAAAAGTAGCGCACTACACACAGGCTTCATGGTGTGCAAAATAAGGCGGGTCAGATGACTTCGAGAATCAGCATTAAAGTGGCTGATTATAAACGTCATTTAGGAAAAACGGCAAGAACAGAATGTGATCACATGGATAGTGAGCGGCACACATTTGCTGTTCTTTATGCTAACTTCATTGGGATAAATTAAGGAAGTGTTCATGGAGAAGGCAATCCCATAATGCAAATGCACTCAAATTTGGGGCATGGTTTCACTAAATTTCAGACTTAATACGGTAATAATGGCCAGTAACACGCTGGATTAAACATGAAATTTTGACGTAGAAAATCTGGAATAGTAATATTAAACACAGTCTAATAATCTTTGTTTTATTCACAACTTCAAAAAAATCTTTTGTACAGTGTATTTGAGCAAGAGTTGAGCATTACTAAAAGCTTATATCACACTGTAAAAGTGTAATCTGCAGTTGTTACCTTGAACAAAAAAAGAAAGGTTTGTTGTATTCATTAATGCATTCAGATTGTGTCAGTTATGTTAAGTCATATTTTTTTATTTGATTAAAACCAGCTCATTTGTTTTCTTTAAATGTAGAAATGTACACGACTTCTTACGGTTTCATTAACTTCCTTGTCTTTTACAGATCTGGAAATCATAATTTGAAACCTGATATTTCCAGCTTTCATGGCTGTGAAAAAGTAATGTTTTAAACCTGAATTGTAAAGGCCTTTAGAAGAAAATCAAACCTAGATTGTGAAACGTACACATGAATGCATTTCAGCAAAGGGTTTCCTAAAATATTATCCGAAAACACCTTCTAATTAAGACAGTCTCCACACACTCTTAACGCAGATTTAGACAGATGATGATTCCTCACATCGTCACATGAAAGAACCTCAGATGCCTTTATAAGACCTCTCACAAGCGGTTTCATTAAACACTTTACTAAAATCTGTATGTTTGTGTGCTTTCTCTGTGCGTGTGTGTGTGTGTGTGTGTGCGTGTGTGTGTGTGTGTGTTTGTGTCTGTGTGTGTGTGTGTGAGTGTGTGTGTGTGTGTGTGTGTGTGTGTGTGTGTGTTTGAGAGAGAGAGTTTTCATTGGTTTGTGATCAACACAACACCTGCAGTTATGTACAGACGAACTAAATAAGACATACACATAAACAAATGGAGGAAAATTGTTACATTGCTGAATCTACTATGTGCCTTTTGTTGTCTGATTGATAAGTGGGACTTTTTTTTTATCCACTGAAAGTATTTTAGTATAATTGTGCAAACTTCAACCTTCCTTCAGCTCGTAGTTCACATGTCTTTTTGCTGTGAAATTTTTACTGATTTTTATAAAGTGAATTTTTCCAGATGAACACTTACTGTATTGAAGCAACGTAGGTTTACTAGATTATCAATACATCATTTTTTAGAAAAATCATGTCCAAATCTAAGTATTAAATAAGGTACTCAACACAAAAACACACAGTCCTTGAACGGAGACGTTACGTCCACTGAACCACCACTGAATGGCTGGGATCCCTGTCTCGGCAGCGTAGGTATGACTCACTGGCCGATGTTCATGGTCTCGCTTTGTTACCACTTGGAGGTGATTAAGCTCCCAGGCCAGACCCCAATACGTCAGTGTGACGTAACATCTCCATTCCCTCCTTCAGGGAACAGGGGTTACATTAGTAAGCCCATTTACATTTATTCATTTAGCGAAAGGGTGTGTAGTGATGACGCTGAAGCTGAGATTGTTTAGTGGAACGGTACGTGATGCGCTTATTTATGATCCTAAGCCCAGTTCACACAGCACGTTGATCCTGAAAAATTGGCAGAAATATTTTGTGAACGCAATTGATTGCGTTTGATTCTGGGATCAATCCCGGAACGCTGCCCTGTGTGAACAAAGCCGTAATCAATGGCGTAAGGGTGTGTCGTAGAGATGACGATGAAGCTGAGATTGTTCGCCAGCTTAGTGGAGCGGGACATGATGCGCTAGTTTATGATCGAATCAGAAAAAAATGCACAAGCGTCGAGAGAGAGAGAGAGAGAGAGAGAGAGAGAGAGAGATCGCAGATCATAGTCAAATTTAAGACGCTGTGGAGAAATTACATGTCACATCGATGCCACGTGTCTTTACAGGATCTTTACGGGATGTGTGTGAACTCTGGCAGTGTTAATGCACCAAAATCAAACGATCCCGGGACAAATTCTATGTGTATTTCCTGCAATCTTTGTGTGAAAACGGCTCTAGACATTTTTACACCCTGTTTGAAATTTTCATTAAGTTTTGTTCACGGATTCTTTTTTGCATGCTTTATGTGTGGTTTCCTGGTTTATCATTACTGAATTCTGCATGCCATGGTCTCGATTAGATGTTTTTCCATTTGCCAAGTTCTTGATTAGTTAGTGGACCACAGCACCTCACTGGAATAAATGACATTTGGCTCATTAACCCATTCTAATATGTTCAGTCAAATTCTAATTGGAATCCCTAAAGGCGTTTGTTGTTTTGTAGCATGGAAACTCACAACATTCACAAGGTTGAGGTTGTCTGTGGATCGATTATAAGGGCAAAATCAAGATGAATTATGACTGCTTGTTAAAATGAATATGTTTTTTATTGACTGAATGTGTTTTATTTTAATGTGACAGCGTTTGTTCATTATTTTAACCTGGTGCTGCTCGTGTGATGGTCACATTTTTTTTCTTTTATAAATTCAATTAATGTACTTTATTTTAGTTCAATAATGTTTTTTCTGTCATTTTTTAAATTTTGAGGGGATTCTATGGCACTAAATTATATTTATGCAGTAGTTATAATCCATTTATTACCTATTAACCATTTTTTGAGCATTTAGCTGCAAATTAAATTTCCAAATTAAACTACTGTAAACCTTGAATGCTTTGAGCAGCACACTTAAGTTGCATCTCTTTTTAAAGGGTATTTTAAATTTAGCAGATTATTGCTGAAGTGAAAAAGGAAAAGAATGAAATGAAAGAAAGAAAGTTATACAAGTTTATTGTTGTGAATAATGCACAAAAAGCTATTTTCAAATTTGATATGAAATGTATATTTTCGAAAACATGTTTTACTCAAAGAAAATCAAAGCAATAAATCTAAACTATATAACTTTACAAACACATTTTCAAGATTAGTAATAATTTTATTATTTTTTATTATAAAAAAAAAGAAATGAATACATTTTAATTTAGCAAGGACACAATGAATTTATCAAAAGTGACAGCAAATAATTTTTTCCATAGTTTTTTTTTTACAAAAATTCTATTCATCAAGGAATCCTGAAAAAAGTATCACAGTTCCACAGTTTCCACAAAAAATATGAAGCTGCACAACTTTTTTGAGCATTGATAATAATCAGAAATGTGTTTTTTTTAGCAGAAAATCAGCATATTAAAATTATGCTGAAAATTCAACTTTGATCAGAGGAATAAATTACATTTTACAATATATTCACATCAAAAACAGTTTTAAATTACAATAATATTTCACAATATTAAGTTTTTTACTGTTTACTTTTGATCAAATAAATGCGGTCTTGAAGAGACTTCTTTCAAAATATTAGAAAAATCTCATGGACCCTAAACTTTTGAACAGTAGTGTAAACTCACAAAATCATGATCACATTCCACCCCAAAATATAAAGGAAAAAAAACATGATTTTTTTTTAATGATTATTTTATTTCAGATTATGAACATGTTTTTAAACCAATATAATGTGTTTAATAGTTTCATTTTCCAAATACGTCCTGCTTCTGTGTGTTTTTAAAGTGTTTTCACAGAGCAACACGCAGGGAGCCTTGCAGCTCTGATATTAAGCGTGCTATCGGGCTCCCGGAGGGGCCCTTCATTGTCCCACCACACTCCACTGCAGCACCACTAACACATCATTTGTTACCACCCGCTTCACTGGTTTTAATTAGTGTCTCTGAATGCTGCCGCACAACAGAGGCTCGAAAAAAATCAAACACAACTGCTCTAAATTTGTTTGTATCTGCTCCAGTTTCACCACACAAGATCCTCCCTTCACACAGCCAAATACACACGAGCTGTTTGAGTTTCTCATCTTCCTGCAACATATTTTCTCTGTCAATATCACACTGTAGCTGAGCTCTACTTCACAACAGACGACATGTTCTTGTGGCAAACGCAGTGAGGAAGTTATATGTCATGTGACTAATCCTGCTGGTGTGGAAAAGTTAACATGAGCTAGCAATCGTGTGATTTGTGAAGTAATGGGATCTCATGACCTCATGGGGTCTGTAATCATGTCTATTATGTTTTGAACAAAAAGAAGAATCATATGGAATATCTTTTTTTATGTTTTTTTGTTTTTAATAAATCCTTTTAAAAATGTAAACTATAATCACGATCATCATTGGAAAAGCAGCATGAATAGTCGTGTTTTTTTGTGCTTGAATGTGAAATAAAGCTCTTTAAAATAGAGCTGGAAAAGGCAAAATTGGTTAAATGATCAGTCATATTCTATAGGAAGAGGTGATATACTGTAGCTAATGAGCTAATGAAAGATCAGAATTTACCAGTGATTTCTCACTTATTAGCAATAAAATTAAGATGTGTATGTGGGGAAGATATTAAAGCTGCTACATCGCTGCATTCTTCTGTGCGATTTGCTTGTTCATTTATGTCTATACTAACAAGTTTAAATCTTTTCATGTTTCAGAAAATGAAATTGGAGGAGGTGTAGTGACCTCTTATCAGTCGCCGAACACAGAGGGCCGTGGGCCAAACAGAGGTCTGAACCAAAGAGCAATTCAACCGGCAATTACATCAGGTACCACTGCAAACTGTCTGTCTGTCTTTATATCTGTCTGTCTGTCTGTCTGTCTGTATGTCTGTCTTTATATCTGTCTGTCTGTCTGTCTTTATATCTGTCTGTCTGTCTGTCTGTCTGTCTGTCTTTATATTTGTCTGTCTGTCTTTATATCTGTCTTTCTGTCTGTCTTTATATCTGTCTGTCTTTATATCTGTCTGTCTGTCTGTCTGTCTTTATATCTGTCTTTCTGTCTTTATATCTGTCTGTCTTTATATCTGTCTGTCTGTCTGTCTTTATATCTGTCTGTCTGTCTGTCTTTATATCTGTCTGTCTGTCTGTATATCTGTCTGTCTGTCTGTCTGTCTTTATATCTGTCTGTCTTTATATCTGTCTGTCTCTCTGTCTGTCTGTCTTTATATCTGTCTGTCTGTCTGTCTGTCTTTATATCTGTCTGTCTGTCTTTATATCTGTCTGTCTTTATATCTGTCTGTCTGTCTGTTTGTATGTCTGTCTTTATATCTGTCTGTCTGTCTGTCTTTATATCTGTCTGTCTGTCTGTCTGTCTGTCTGTCTTTATATTTGTCTGTCTGTCTTTATATCTGTCTTTCTGTCTGTCTTTATATCTGTCTGTCTTTATATCTGTCTGTCTGTCTGTCTGTCTTTATATCTGTCTTTCTGTCTTTATATCTGTCTGTCTTTATATCTGTCTGTCTGTCTGTCTTTATATCTGTCTGTCTGTCTGTCTTTGTATCTGTCTGTCTGTCTTTATATCTGTCTGTCTGTCTTTATATCTGTCTTTCTGTCTTTATATCTGTCTGTCTGTCTTTATATTTGTCTGTCTGTCTTTATATCTGTCTGTCTGTCTGTCTTTATATCTGTCTTTCTGTCTTTATATCTGTTTGTCTGTCTTTATATCTGTCTGTCTGTCTGTCTGTATATCTGTCTGTCTGTCTGTCTGTCTTTATATCTGTCTGTCTTTATATCTGTCTGTCTGTATATCTGTCTGTCTGTCTGTCTTTATATCTGTCTGTCTTTATATCTGTCTGTCTGTCTGTCTGTCTTTATATCTGTCTGTCTGTCTTTATATCTGTCTGTCTGTCTTTATATCCGTCTGTCTGTCTTTATATCTGTCTGTCTGTCTTTATATCTGTCTGTCTGTCTTTATATCTGTCTGTCTGTCTGTCTTTATATCTGTCTGTCTGTCTTTATATCTGTCTGTCTGTCTTTATATCTGTCTGTCTGTCTTTATATCTATCTTTCTGTCTCACTGTCTGTCTGTCTGTCTGTCTATCTGTCTGTCTTTATATCTGTCTGTCTGTCAGTCTTTATATCTGTCTGTCTGTCTTTATATCTGTCTGTCTGTCTGTCTTTATATCTGTCTGTCTGTCTGTCTTTATATCTGTCTGTCAGTCTTTATATCTGTCTGTCTGTCTTTATATCTGTCTGTCTGTCTTTATATCTGTCTGTCTGTCTTTATATCTGTCTGTCTGTCTATATCTGTCTGTCTGTCTTTATATCTATCTTTCTGTCTCACTGTCTGTCTGTCTGTCTATCTGTCTGTCTTTATATCTGTCTGTCTGTCTTTATATCTGTCTGTCTTTATATCTATCTGTCTGTCTGTCTGTCTGTCTGTCTGTCTGTCTGTCTCTCTGTCTGTGTGTCTGTCTGTCTGTCTGTCTGTCTTTCTATCTGTCTTACAAAAGTCACAACTCCTTTCCTGAACACGCCCCTCATCTGCCATTGGTCGGCAAACAGATAGTCCCGCCCTAAAGTCACGGCATTGGTTGAGTCTCTGCTGCTGTTTTGAGCTACAGTACAGATCAACTGTGTAACACTTTTCAGGAAGACAACCTACAGTGACTTATTCTGCACACAAATTATTTAGCTCAAAAACAAAATGCAACAGTTTGCATCAGTCCTTTTGAGTTATGACAACTTAAAAAAATTATGTTCGACTAACAAACTCCATTTAGTTAAAGTAACTTAATAACTGGTAGCATAAACACAAATTGCTTGTAGTAGTAGTAGTACTGTATTGATCCTAGTTGGGAAATGAAAGTGCATTAGCAGCAATACATGAAGACAGTAAAGTACTCACAGTACACACATACTATACACGTATATTAAATAACAAATTTCCCACAAAAAAATAAAATAAAAATAATAATTATTGCACATCTTGTTTAAAGTTTTAAAGGTACACTGTCTAGTTTAAGTATTTTATTAGCTAAAATCAATGTCTTTATTCATAAATATGTCCTCATTGGTGTAAAATTACCTCTGCCAATGATCCGACTTATCCTCGTAAGCGAAGAATTTCGTATCTTTATTTACATGGGATGGGTAAGTCCAAGGAGGCTTCCATGTCGTTCCGCCATCTTGAAAAACTATAATAGCAGAGAGGGACAAAAAGCACTAGCCTACCTCAGCGTGTTTCCACAGCGGGTTTCATTCAGAGCCAGCGTCACGTGACTGACACCAGCTGAGGACGAGGAGATCAGTGAGAGGCGCGTGGCACTGTCCCGGCAAATTTGAAAGGCTGCACGGTACTTTATAATCCAGGATCATAGTGATGCTGAGCCACAAGAGAAGGAATCCCCGCCGGCAAAAATAAATAAATCCTTTTGCATTTAAAAGGAACGTGACCACGAATTAAAAAAACGTGGGTAAATATTGGAGCATAGTTCATGCCTTTTACAGTCTGTGATTCACTGTAACATTCGTTTGTTCGTTGCAGTTTGTTTGAAATAACGAACCTCATCACCCGAAAGAAAACTCGATGAAGTGCGATTGGAAGACATGTTGTCAACGCTTCTTGCTATATAACGTCTACCGTAGTTGCAACGCGCATTTGAAAAAGCGAGGCGCTAGAGAGCACTATTCGTTTGAATGCAAAATACAACTTCACCGCTAGATGGGAGAAATTCCTACACAGTGTGCCTTTAAGAAGAAGAAAAAAAAAAAAAAAAAGGTCAATCAATAAAAGCAGTAATGTACATTTTATGTCTGATAATGACCTGCATTAATACAGCGATGCGTGTAGTGACCTAACTCCGAGATTGACTGGTTAATGATGATACCTCGGCACAGGATAGATGAGTTGTAAAGTCTCACAGGCATGAATGACCTCCTGTAGCGTTCTCTGTTCACCGTGGCTGGATCAGTCGTGACTCGTGAGGTGTTGTTAGTGCTGGTCAACAGCGTGGACATTATTCTCCTCTCTGTAACAAGCTCAAACATGTCCAGATCCAGTCCAATGACAAAGCTCTTCTAAGCTGACTATTCACACAAAAATTAAGTTGTTCCAACCAATTTCAACATTGATCCTTTCCATTTCAGATCAAAATGACGGCGAGTATAGCATAGGCTAAATGTAACTTCTTTAGCTTGCAAACTTCATGAACTAGTCAGACATTATTTGTCACTGGCATGAGTGCAGCCATTGCTCACAGCGATCAGTAACAAGCTCAAGTCAAACATAACAACATTAAACATGAGCAGGTCTGTTCCTTTACTAAAGCGCTTAAAATAATACATAATTCCAACACTTATTCTCCTTATCCTAAGCAAAGCATGCTGGGAACTAGAAATCACAATTCTCAAAGTTATCAAGAGTACACTTTTAATTTTTAAAACAAAAATCTGCTAATGCGTATATTTCAGTTTAAATTACACACAGTAGAAGTATTACACAATATTAACACTATTATTCAACAGAATGTTTGCAACTTAATAAATTCGAATTTTTAACTTACAACCTTTTAACTTAACTTATAGGTCACCTAAACATATGACTATATATGTGACCCTGGATCACAAAACCAGTCTGGAGTCGCACTGGTATATCTGTGGCAATAGCCAACTACATTGTATGGGTCAAAATTATCCATTTTTCTTTTATGCCAAAAATCATTAGGATTTTAAGTAAAGATCTTGTTCCATGAAGATATTTAGTAAATTTCCTACCGTAAATATATAAAACATGTATTTCTGTGAGTGAATGCAGCACAATCGTGAACATAAATGCACAACTTTAAAGGAGATTTTCTCAAAGTTTTTAGATTTTTTTGCACCCTCAGATTCCAGATTTTCAATAGTTGTATCTCGACCAAATATTGTCATATCATAACAAACCACACATCAATGGGAAGCTTATTTATTCAGCTTTCAGATGATGTATAAATTTCAATTTATAGAAATTGACCCATGTGACTGGTTTGTGGTCCAGGGTAACATATGCACATACATCAAAACACACACATCACTGTCATAAACACAGGCTCACATTAAAAAATGAAAGCATTCATTAGATGTTGATTGTATGTGTGTCTCTCCGCAGATGGAGGTGGATGTAGCAGATGAGAAGCGCCATTGCACACGCTCAAAAGGTATTCTGCTCTCCGTCACGTACACATAACACACAACACACAACACACAGATGTAATGTGGCGATAGCTCAGACCGGCCTTTTGTTTGAGTGATAATCTCATCTTCCCTTTCAACTGACCTCTCACGTCCTTCTGTCTCTCTGTGTGCTTCTTTCACAGTTCCCCTGGAGCCAGCCATACACGAGTTGTTCAGGTCAGTGTTTTTACACACGGGCTGGCAGAGAGCTCTTTACCTGCGTAATGGCTGCCAGTAACTGTGTTGTGATCACGCTTTCCTGTCCTCCCATTTTCCTTCCATCTGTCATATCCTTTTGGGTGATGATCAGATAGTGGCACTTTGCTAAGCTGCAACTATTTCTCCATAGGATGACATATGGCCAAATCCTTTTGGAGCCGAGAATCCGAGAATAAAAAACACAACATACGCTTCACTTTTTTCAAACTTTGGTTTGAAGGTTGTTCTAAATTGATCATTTTCACGAAATGATGTGAGAAATTTACACCTCTGGTTAACATAAAATGAAGGCGGTGAATCGGGTAGAGATTGAACTGATGGATATCACCATACGCCACAGTTGAGTAAGCACAGTGCATTAAGACAGTTGTTTTATATTAATTACATTAAATATGCACATATTTGCATATATTTCCATAACAGAAATCTGAACATTAAAGCCAGGTTCAAATTCCTGTTACATATTATAGTTAAAGGTTTTCATAAAGGGTAGTTTGCATATCTTTTTTTATCACCTCATAAATCAGATAATACTGTGAACAGAAAAAAATATCACTATATTTTTAAGAATAAAATGTTAACTCTTTTCCCGCCAGCGTTTTCTAAAAAGTTTTTTATTTGTGATCATTTTCACAAAACTTTTATGGCCTCCAGAATATTTTGTTGTATGAATATCTGAACATGCAATATTTCAAAAGAAAGAAAAGAAAAAAACTGTTTAATTCTAGCTTAATGCATTTTTTTTTAATCATCACTTGAATGTGAGAAAGTTTCATAAAAAAGCAACATTTTGAGCAATTATAAATGACAGAAATGTCTGTCAATGGCGGGGAAAGAGAAAAATATACACCGTTCGACAAATGAACAAATGTAAAAAACCTCTATGTAAAATTCTTCTCAATATAGATAGGAATAGTAATAAAACTGTCAAGTTGTGTGTAATAAGTGCTGCTGAAGTGGAGATTTGTTTGTATGAATTGATGTGTAAATATTTGGTTCAGTGATGTTAAATCATTTTTTTGACTTGAATAAAACCATTAATTTAGATGTTACACTGTCAGAAAAAAAGTGCAAAAATGATGCCTTTTTCACTGTACAGTACCCTTAAAGGGACAACTTGATATGTTATCTGCCCCTAAAAGAGGCATTTTTGTTCCTCAGAATAGTAATATGTAAGGCACCACTATGAACTTTTATACGGGTAAATAAGGTTTCTGGAATTAGAAAAATGTGTAGGACAGGACTTGATTTGGTCCTTGGAATTGATTGGCTCGTAGGAAGATGTCTGAAGTCAGTTGGAGGATATTAATCTCCACGTCGAGATATACATCATGAAGAGAACAGACGTCGTTTTGATTAAAGATTACAAGGAAGGGCATATGAATTTAAAAAAATGTGCAATCATTTATAAAACACTGCAACATTCCCGAAAAAAAAAACAAGAATGGTCAATTTGGGTTTCGTGATGAATTTAAAAGTTGTCCAGACACTTGACATTTGTTTTGGAATCAATGCCTACAAACAATGTGGCTCAACTTCAGTATCTGGACCAACAGTCACACATCAGCTAACAATAAAGAAACAAACCGAGTCCAAACTACAGTGAAGGCATCAAATAAAAGGTCACAGTGATTCATCTCCTAATCTCTCTGAGAGCGTCTGCTGTGGTCCGAGTCTGAGTGCGACTGTCACTTTATTATATCAAAGCCTGGCGCATTTGTGCTCATCTAACATCATCACCAACGTGATAGAAAACAGAATGCGGGTCAATATATTGTGTTTTATTAACTAAGTGCTTGGAGCGGAGTGAATGACACTGAATGTGTGTCGCATGAAGATGAGTTTCTTCTGTGAGGAGAGAGTGGATTGTGAGCCTTACATGTGCCGCTCTGATTGCACTCTCTCTCGCTCGCTCGCATCCATAGACAGTATATAAGATGGACACAGCGACCCCATAGACTTCAACGGAGAAAAGTGAAGCCCATTTGAAGCACTCACTTCCTGATCGCCAGGCGAACTGCGCAGACTCAAACTGAGCTTGGTGACGTGAGCAACGTGTCTGACAGTTGTCAGTCTTCTAGTAGCTGTGCCGAGAGAAATCTGAATCATTCCCTTCCGAATCTCGCAGAGACGGAGAGCGCGAGTATTATTATGAGCTAGCAGCGGGAGCAACTTTATCACTCTCTATGGGCTTCTCCCTTGACTTTATCAGACTTTATGCCTCCACGTCCCCCCGATTGCCCGTGAGCTTCTCCGCCGGTCTATACGGTAATTTCTCTACAGTGTGTCAGAGAGTCGAGTGGTTATGACGCAATCGTTAGCCTATTTTTACAAAAACGGCTTCTACGGGGCCATAACGTAAGGCACAAGGTAATGGAGCCTTTTATACATTGTCGTGTTTCTTTAGAAATAAATAATGGACAAATGGAGTCTTTAAACGCCTCAGATGAAAAGTAATTCTCTGTCAAAGTGACGCCAAAATGAATGGGAGTCAATGGAGTGCTAACAGCAGGAGAAGTTCTGCTACAATGGCGGCGCCCGGGGAGGCTTCAGTTTCCGGCGGATGGATTATCCCCTTGCTCGTATCCCAGTTAAATCATCACCATTGTCATGATCCACTACATGTGTTATGTTGAACTAATGATGTCATCATCAGCTAAAACGCATGCGCATGTTGTCGAGTCGCTTTCACATTCACGCGAATCAGACCATTTCTTCCAGGTAGTCTACTCTCGAGCCAAGGCACTAATATTTAAAGGGGTCATGAACTGACTTTTAAATTTGTTTTAGGTCAACTTAGGTCAACTTATGACCGCTTGTAAAAATCGCTTGGTTTTTACATTCAAAAACATCAAAATTAATAAGTAATAGGCTATTTTCTACCCTCGTAGCTCCTGAAACGCTCTTTTTTATGGGCGTGCCGCATTGAAGACTTTGAAGTAAACGCCCACTGCTATGATTGGATACCAGTTTTGCATATTATAATGAGTTTCATGTAATGCGTGAATCTGTGGGCGGGGCTAAACAGGCGGTGTTGAAGTGGGCGTCGATCTTCTTCTGTGGAGGCGGAGTTTGATACTCTTTGACGTCATAGATGATTGAAAAACCTGTCGTTCGCTGTGCCTGGTGTCAATAAAAGCTTTTACTGGACTAACAAGGAAGTTTTCAGTTCTGAAACTTACAGGATATTCTTATAGTATGATGACCTCTTATATGTCAAAAGCTCAAGGAAAATTGTATTTCTCAGTTCATCACCCCTTTAATGTAAAGGGGGGAATAATATTTACGTTGTCATTTGTGGTGCTGGTCGCTTATTTGTGTTCACGCTCTGTAGTCTGAAGACCGCCAAAGGTTTCTATTTAAAGTGCGATTTGTTGCGCTGATGTTATGAATGAAGTCCACTGGAGGCAAGATGGCTGAGAAGCCAAATGCAACTTTACTTAACAAACATAAAACAAAGGCATGAAACAGAACCAAGGACATGAAACTAATACTAGACAGAGACACAGGGCAAACATGAGGGGTTAAATACACATACTAATTACAAGACAAGGAACACCTGTGGACAATGATCAGACAATCTAACAAGTGACAAGACACATGGCAGGATCACATGACAAACAGGGAATCACATGACAATGACAATGACAAGAAACAAAAACCCAAACCGTGACAGTTGAGGATTGTAGTCAATCACGCTGAAACTGAAGGGGTTGACAGCTTCTGTGATTATAAATGAGCGCTCTTTACTCGCTTTCTGTATATAATCTATTTACATTTTAAATAAAAGTTGTATTTTTCATGCTGCTAAGAGGACCGAAGGCCACATATACACTCCAGAGCTGCAGGAGAGACAACAGTAATTAAATGCAGAGTGAATCCGCTAAAATAACCCAGATATTATATGACACTAAAGGCTCATAATTGGCTATAATTTTAATTTATGGTAACCTCTCTGTATAGCCTATGGTGTGATTTATGCACATTTGTTCTAAATAGCCAGGCAGATTGTTCACATAATGTAGGCAAACTTTTGTATTGTTTATACAGTATGACGGATGCACGCTCTCATCTTTTTACCATGTTGGGCTGCGTGTCTATTTTTTTTTAATGTATCAACTCAGAATGACGAATGTTGGTTTGATTGCTTGTGTTACATGATAAATACATAATTAGTATCTACCTGATGTAGTATATTTAATGCAGGTGCGGTTCAGGTCAGGTGTTCTGTTAACTACTGCATATGCGCTACAGGACCCGTGCAGGACTTGTGTTCGGTTCCCCGGTGCACTCCCATGTCCACATGACAGCTTTCATATTACCAATTTTTCATGCAAACCATGCCCTGTTTCGTATTAAACTGAGAGCACCCTTAAACAAAGGGACTTTTTGTACAGGTTTTTGCCCTTTAGAGCTCGTCGACAGTTTCAACTTCACTCTGTAGACTGCGCACTCTGAACTCCTTTACCAGGTCATTTGTTCTAGTTAAAGCTCCACCAGAGTAGAGCGCGGGCGATAGCAACACCATGGGTTTGATCCTCAGGGAATGCATGAGCTGATACAATGCACTGTGAGTCCCTTTGGATAAAAGCGTAGCAGTGTTATTTTAGGATATTTGAGATACTATTATAGATACTATTATTGTCACGTTTTGTTCCTTGTTCCATTTACATTTACATTTATTCATTTAGCTGACGCTTTTATCCAAAGCGACTTACAATTGCTATATATGTCAGAGGTCGCACGCCTCTGGAGCAACTAGGGGTTAAGTGTCTTGCTCAGGGACACATTGGTGTCTCACAGTGGATTCGAACCCGGGTCTCTCACACCATAGGCATGTGTCTTATCCATTGCCCCATCACCACCCCTGTTTCATGTATGTCATGTGATCCTGCCATGTGTTTTCTTCTTCTTCTTCTTCTTCTTCTTCTTCTTCTTCTTTTCAAGTTTAATGGCGGTTGGCAATCCAAACTTAAATGGTGCATTCCCGCCACCGACTGGATTGGAATGTGGATAACGTGATGGTAGTAGTGACCTAAATCCTGTTACTTAAATGAGTGTCTTTTAAGAAATTAAATACTTCTTCATATATTTTAAATTGCTTTGGGCCATTACCTAATAATGCTTGGATAGAAAACATGTGTTCTCTTGTCTGATGTGTCATGTTGTCATTGGTTCATTGTTTCATTGTTCACAGGTGTCCCTTATCTAGTCGTTAGTCTTGTGTATTTAAGCCCTCATGTTTGTCTTGTGTCTTGGTCTATTGATTGTTTTATCTAACTACTGTTGGTAGCGGGGTTCTTGCTCTGGGGTTCTTGCTCTGGGGTTCTTGCTCTGGGGTTCTTGCTCTGGGGTTCTTGCTCTGGGGTTCTTGCTCTGGGGTTCTTGCTCTGGGGTTCTTGCTCTGGGGTTCTTGCTCTGGGGTTCTTGCTCTGGGGTTCTTGCTCTGGGGTTCTTGCTCTGGGGTTCTTGCTCTGGGGTTCTTGCTCTGGGGTTCTTGCTCTGGGGTTCTTGCTCTGGGGTTCTTGCTCTGGGGTTCTTGCTCTGGGGTTCTTGCTCTGGGGTTCTTGCTCTGCCGGAATTAAAGTTGCATTTGGGTTCTTGCTCTGCCGGAATTAAAGTTGTATTTGGGTTCTTGCTCTGCCGGAATTAAAGTTGCATTTGGGTTCTTGCTATGCCGGAATTAAAGTTGCATTTGGGTTCTTGCTATGCCGGAATTAAAGTTGCATTTGGGTTCTTGCTATGCCGGAATTAAAGTTGCATTTGGGTTCTTGCTATGCCGGAATTAAAGTTGCATTTGGGTTCTTGCTATGCCGGAATTAAAGTTGCATTTGGGTTCTTGCTATGCCGGAATTAAAGTTGCATTTGGATTCACTTCAACTTGCCTCCAGAGGATTCCTTACAATTATGATATCCATTTTCATTTTAATATCAGTTCAAGTTTTAGTACTTATGTCATTTTTTATTTAATGTCTAAATCGTTTTTAGATAAACTAAATGTAAAGGAGAAATGTTTACTTAGCAACAACTGTCAATATTTATTTAAATTAATGTTTATTGTAAGTAAAACATTTTTTTATTAAGTATGGTATTAGTTGTAGTTACTGTAACTATTATAAACCTGGTCTGCCAAAAGCATAAATGTAAAATTAGTAAACAAATTTAGACCTGTGACCGTAACCTCTGCTGGATAGGTGGAAAGTTCACAATTGTGTTCGATCATAACATGGACTCGATCAACATCAGTATTTTAGATTGTTGTCAATGTAATATTCCAAGTAATGTGAGCTCATAAGAACCTGATGCAGAAATACTTTTAGACATTTAGGATTTCATGTCAATGCTTGGCATAAATGTGTTTCTCTATCTTCTTAGTGATACAAAGTGCATTTCACAGGATCTTTCTAGGCATTTGTAAGCATATTTCTGTACATTTCAGAGCTATTTACATATTTATACTCTGTAATGGCATTGTCTAACATTGTATCTGGTACCAAATGCATACATGGCCAGCAAACAATCTGTTGATAGATTGACAGTTTTATATTTTTGGCCTAAATTTTTTACTTAAAACCATTCAGAAACACCCACATGGCCCTGGAAAAGACAGTTTTTGATTTATAAAAATATATATTTTTATCTTCATTTTTATCTTCAATATCTTCATTATTGGCAAAGAATCGAACCCCTTTTCATGCTGTATATTCAATGACCCTTGTCTGAATCCCAGCATGACGGCTAGTTTGATAGTCTCTGGACTGTTGATGGACAGCTGGCTTCACCGCTGCATTGATTGGCATCTCTGAGAAGAACGAGTGAGAATGAGAGGTGGCTAAAGATGGAGGTGAAGATTGCATTACTGTGCCCCTGCTCCCTCTCTTTGATGTCCCTCCACCAGCAGCTTTAACTAGATAATTAAAGATAAATAAAACAACGGTTCAATCATTACTATCAGCTTCTCTCTCTCTCTCTCTCTCTGTGCCTCTATCTTTCTCTTTCACGCTTCAGATAATTTCTTCTTCAGCTGGTGGGTTCTCATTTGCATGCTTATCAAAGTGTTTTGACTATCCAACGGGAGCTGCAGTGCTAAGGTGGGATCATTAATATGTTAATTAGTCCTTTTGACACTTTGCTTAAGCATGTGTACAACGTGCTCCTTATCCGTGACTTCAGTTCAGTCACATACTTGCTGGATGTATATGCACACTCGCTAAATCCATTCGCATCTGTTTTATGGCCACTATATCAGGCAAAAAAAGAGGACGGTTATGGACTAGTGTTTCAGTCTCGTAAAAATATTTGATAATTCACTGTAAACCCGCAAAAGTTGGCAAAACTAAAAAAAAAATGTATTTTGGACTTATACATTTTAATAACTTTAAATGTTTGAGTACACTAATTCATACATTTAACTTAAAACTTTCATGTAATCTCAATGTGAACACTTTTATTAGTACAAACTTAGCTAGCTTTAATAAGGTAATTTGCGAACATCTAATTTGTTAACATATTAGCAATAGTATGTTATACAGAAGCACTTGCTGTGTGAGTACAACAATACAGTATTATTTGCTCTCAAATCAAGCGCATGCTCCACTCGTCACCATGATGGTAACGATCGTAAAACCAACATTTTCCATCGGCAAAACATGATGGGAAATAGACATCCCAGCCGTTTCAGTTAACCTTAAAGGTGCTGTATGGAGTTTTCAGCGGCATCTAGCGGTAATGTTTCAGATTGCAACCAATATGTTTACAAGCGAGTGCGCGGGCTTTATTTTGTTTTTTATTATTATTTGGAGTTTGTGTTGGAGTCTGTGTTGTGCTTGTCGTTTCCTAGTATTAGCAGACTCCATGTCATAAAGTTGCAGTGTCGTCGCTGTTGAGTGCAAAGTCAGTAGACGAGGCGAGAGGCGAGACGAGCGCGCATGCAGGTCTCAGTCACGTCACTGGATTTGGCGGCAAATCCGACCCGGAGCATCACATAGGAATACTTGCTTTCAGAGGTAATAGCAAAACCCGCCGAGTGGATCATTTTATTGAGAGATTACAACCCCTTTCACACACAGGTAATAAAAAATTGATTCATTTTAGGGACTGTTCGTTATTTATTTAAGGGGCCACCGGAGGAGTTTTGAGATCTATAATCAAAAAAGACTTGACCCTCCCTTCGCCAGCAATACATTTTTCTATGACCCTCCAAAATGATTGTAAAAAAAGGCATGACCCTCCCCGATCATTTATTGATTACTTCTGTACTGGTTTGCGCTTGGCAAAGATGTTCAGATATCTCTATGCCTAGACCTACACCAAACGTTCATTAAAAGACTCCTGCACACCCGCCTTTTTCAAACTGGCGCAGCGCTGACTCGCGGTAGAATCTGCATGATTTGATTTGTTAAACATGAGGATTATCCGTCTGGCATCGCCGCTCACTCTAACATTAACCTAGATAATTGTTCGCTGTTCTTAGGCGCATAACCAAGTGTGTGTGCGGAGTGTGTAGCGCGCACTGCATGACATGGAGGCGCCGATGCGATTTGCATTTTCCTATCAACAGTGGAAACAACTTAAAATACTATATTTCTGGCCATACAGAAAAGAATAATGCATCAGTCGCAATACTTTTATTTGTGTAAACTCACAATAACAAGAAAACGTTTTGCTTTCGTAAAATAAAATAAAACAATCAGGGCGCGCTTTCATGGTCTCCGTGAACTGGAGCGCGTCAAAAAAAAAAAAAAAGCAGAAACATATCGTAGGCTATATAGCATAGGCCTACTAGCCTCAAATATATGAAAAAAATATCTATATAAAGCTTGATATGTCCACTTTTAAACGAAAAAAATCAAATCGAAAGCAAATATAATCTGAAATGTAATCCGTATAAGATGCATTTCTCTAAAGGCGCACTTTTACAGCGGAGATGTATGGAGACATGTTTGCAGCGGACACTGATTTAGAAAAAAAGAGTTTATTAATAAACAATTAAAATGCATCGTTATTTTTAAATACATATTTATTATCATTAGCCTGCTTTTCCGTCAAGATTATACATGCACTTGAGCGCAGAATGGGCTATATCCCATAAGCAGAAATTAACGTGCGACTAGTCAAATATTTAGTTTATGGCAACAATACATTTACTATATTTGACATTATTTAATTAGTAAGTATCCAGCTCTTTACATTACATTTTTTGAGTTAACAATTAGGCTAGTTAATGAACTAATAAAATAATAGAACAAGTTAAGATGCTAACTATAATTCTATTTAGCATGACTTGTTCCACCACGCAAATGACTGTTTTTAAGGTGACAATCTGTTTTCACATCTTCACATTTGAAGATTTACTGTATCTTGAAGATTGTTGTATTGTGTTGTATCTTCTGTTATAAAGATTGACATTTCGTTAATTAAAAAAATGAGCACATAAGGTTTTTAAAATGTTCTGTTAGATGTTCTGTGTTTACTACTTTTTGAATTGTGTATAATAATATATCTAATGAAGATATATTAACAAAAAAATCTTATATATTATATATAAAACATAGCCTAGGCTATATAAAATAAAAAAAGGTCCTCATTGGTTAATTTTGCCTGGGGCTCCCACTCAGTGTTGGTTCTGTCTTGCGATGAATAAGGGGCTGTTTACACCTGGCCACTTCATGCGTGTTCTGTGATGGGATAGCTATCCGATCGTGAAAAGACCAGGTATAAATGCCCTCCGAAACGCATTCGAGACGGATTTGAATCCGATCGCTCAAACCACTTCAGGGGAGGTCTGGACCACATTCCCGACAAAACTGGACAAGTGTAAATGCATCTGGTTGTTGAAACCACATATGTAAATTGTACTCCTCCGAAAAAATGCAATAAAATAAAAATAAACCCGAGAGCGTGTTATAGGCTATATGTTATAGCCAGACATGACGACGCTACTGCAACACGCATCACTGCAGATGAGCCAACGTGCAAACTATTTGAAGAATTGAAGATAGGATTTAAATCCGTTTTGCAAAAACGCATTTATGCGACCACACCAGATGTAAATGGAATCGTTTTGATAAATCAGATAGCTATCCGATCTGAGAAAACGCATGAAGTGGCCAGGTGTAAACAGCCCCAATGTAGCACGCGTCATTTGTGTTTGTTTTCAGACATGATAGCCTAACAGTCGTTTTATACTTGTGCTTATGCGATATCACAATTTTTGATCGTGGATGATGTAATATCTCCACGATCTGCTTTTGAAGAAATATGGTAGCCTCTCGTGCTACAGTGCACATTCTATCAACTGCAGTTCTGGCGCCTCAGTCCCAAACTCGACGTAGGCTACATATCACATGCAGCGGTAGAGTTACACTCACAGGACACTGCTTGTGATTCGCAATAACAAAAGTGTATTATTTGCTCGTGGTAAACATTTCATTGGCGTTCTGTTCTGACATGATGCACTTTTTCTGAGCGCGTGCGCACTGTCAAACAGCGCCAAACTGGACTTGATCTTTCGCGTCTGATTTTTGTCGGGTCAGACCCATCTGCTAGCTATGGGGGGACCGAGACTGAGAGAGCTACATGGAAAAATATGCACAAAACAAGCCACTTTGAAAGTTTGTTTTTTTCATGAGTACAAAAGTTGGGTGACCCTCCCCCTAGACTAAAAAAAGTTGGATGACCCTCCCCTCAACAAAGAATAAAAAGGCATGACCCTCCCCTATTTTCCTCCGGTGGCCCATTCCATAAATACCGAACGGTCCCTTAGTAGAAAAACTCCATACAGCACCTTTAAGTTCTTCTAAATTAAAATAAATAATTTCATAAAACTCAAAACAATGAGGCAGTTCAGTTTACTTAAAATATATCAGTTCTGTGAACTTGAAAGAAAAAGAAAGTGCAAAATACTCATAAAAGTTCATTTGACTGAACTAATTAGTTTAATTTAAGTTTGTCCCACTCAAACCAATTAATTATTTTGAGCGTTAGGGTTTACAGTGTTGTAGTGCTTATGTATTTCACTGTGTTGGGGAGTAGCTAAATAAAAAGTACTGACACTAGTGCCTCAACTAAATCTTTCAGTAAAGTGATAATCGCTCGGCTGTTTCAAAAAGTACTTTTCCATTAACAAGCGACTTTTTCCAACAACCCTCACAGATATAAACAGTATGATTGCTTTTGTAATCTATGCAGTGAAAATGCATAAAGGTAGTTTAGTGTAGTACAAAATACTGTATTGCACTATGACAAACTGCACTGCATTTGAACAGGTCCTAATATGCTTTTTCACATGTTCATCTTTCTTTAGTGTGTAATTAATTCATATTTCTTTCTATTTATTAGTACAACACACGATTACCCCCAGCTGTTATTAACACATTCAATTGAGTTTTTGTAATTTTGCTTAGAAGAAAACCAGTATGTTAACACTGAATCGAAATGCCGTGGGGGAAAAAATACAACGTCAAAGAACCGTTTCCTGATTATTTAAGGAGCGTTAACATACACTGATTTGGAGCGATAAAACAACCAAAAGTCATTCACACATTTCCAATGAGACCAGCAATGGTTTGAATGCCATCAATGGCTTTCAGCAACATGAGTGACGTAAATATTATTGACTTGCAATGTGGATATGAACACTGATGTGATGTTGAGAAAAGCGTAACTTTATGGAAATGAGCCGCAAAACTTTAGAGCTTATGTGATCAGTCTGCTGTGAGATACATACCCTGTGTAAAACAATATATATATATATACACACACATACATTATGACCACTGACAGGTGAAGTGAATAACACTGATTATCTCTTCATCATGGCTCCTGTTAGTGGGTGCGATATATGAGGCAGCAAGGGAACATTTTGTCCTCAAAGTCGATGTGTTAGAAGCAGGAAAAGTGGGCAAGCGTAAGGATTTGAGCGAGTTAGAAAAGGGCCAAACTGTGATGGCTAGATGACTAGGTCAGAGCATCTCCAAAACTGCAGCTCTTGTGGGGTGTTCCCGGTCTGCAGTGGTCAGTATCTATTAAAAGTGCTCCAAAGAAGGAATGGTGGTGAACCGGCGACAGGGGCCAAGGCTCATTGATGGACGTGGGGAGCGAAGGCTGGCCCGTGAGGTCCGACTCCGATTCCACAGACGAGCTTCTGTAGCTCAAATTGCCTGTTAGTTAATGCTGGTTCTGATAGAAAGTTGTCAGAATACACAGTGAATCGCAGTTTGTTGCGTATGGAGCTGCAAAGCCGCAGACCAGTCAGGGTGCCCATTCCCGATCCACCGCCGAAAGTGCCAACAGTGGGCGCGCGAGCATCAGAACTGCGTGTGCATCGCTTACCTGGGGATCACATGGCACCAGGATGCACTACGGGGAGAAGGCAAGCCGGCGAAGGCAGTGTGATGCTTTGGGAAATGTTCTGCTGGAAACCTTGGGTCCTGCCATCCATGTGGATGTTACTTTGACACGTATAGGGGTGTAACAACACATCGATATGAATCGATCAAACAATACAATGCATCGATGCCACACGTAAAATATCAATATGAGGTACCTTTATTTTGACACTCTTCACATCCTCGCGTAACGTCAGTATACGCATTTCCCCCAAAGCGCGCATTTTTAATAGGTGTGGCTTTGTAACGTTAATCTCCTCAGTTGAAATATACGCCTGACAAGATTGACTGAACCCTAAAGACCCCAGAAACCGACAAGCACCCTTGTTGTTTGTGAACACAAGCCAATAAGTGCGTTTTAGCGAATCAGCACACAGTATTCAGGTCAGGTGACAAGGCTGCTTGTCATTTCGAAAAGATGCGCTAGCTGAGAGGAGTTTCGTCAAAGCTGACAGAAAGTGATCGAGGATGGTTGATTTCGACGAACTTGATGAACCCCTGATATCTTCTTCGGGGCGTAAAAGGAAAATAAAAGCTGAAACTTTTTTTCACAGAACCTTGCTAAAGCAGCACATTACAGAGGTGAGGGAAAGCTCTTGTACTGCGTGTAATAAACAAAAATTGTCAGGCGTCTATGTCAGCTGAGGAGATTAACGTTACAAATATTAAACGAGTGTTTTATATTATATATCATAGCAATTACTTGGTTTTGTTTAACTCTGAAACATGAAATGTGGAGTTATCTGCTTTTTCTTAAAGGTCCCGTTTTTCCTGTGTTTCTGAAGCTTTGATTGTGTTTACAGTGTGCAATATAACATGTGTTCATGTTTCGCGTGTAAAAAACACAGTATTTTTCTCAAAATGTACTTATCTTACCGCTGTTTTCACTGTCTTAAACACGGGCTGATGACTTCCTTGTTCTATGAAGTCCTTCCTTCAGAAATACATAACGAGTTGTGATTGTGCCAGCGGTTCCTGTGTTGTGATTGGACAGCAGATTAGCGCACGTTGCCCGGAAAGGTCACGCCTCTTACCGTACCGTGGAGATGCATGCGCTCAGTGTTATTGTTAACATGGCCAAACAAAGGTGATTTGACTCCGGGATGAAAATAACAGCGTCTCGACGACATGGCAACAAACACTCTACAAACACACTCTTCCTCTTCTCTGTAGGAGCGCAACAAGACCACGCCCCCTTTTTTGTGTAATCCTGTGTGCGGAGGTTAGTCAAAAAACTGTTCTAGTGACGTCATTAAAGCAGGAAGTAGAGGATGTAGTCTGAACCGGCCGCTCGCTGTAGGCTTTGAAAGGGGACTTCTGTTAAATCAAATATCTCGCTTGGCATTGAACTTTGAGCTTTATCATTTTACAGGTATTATTTATCCTCTAACAGCAACATTACACACTAGCTAAAGTTTAAAAAAATGGGATCACGAAGAACAGGACCTTTAAAAATATATATATATTTATATATAAAACATAGCCTACTTTAAAGGAACTGTGATTTTGTAAGAATATATATAAACAATCGGTATCGGCCGATTAAAGCTATTATTTTCAAAGATTGATTAAAAACAACTGATGATCATACCCGATCTCACGGCAATTCGTACGAATTTTACGAGGTGGCTAATTCGTACCAATTCATACGACCTCACTCGTACAAATTTGTAAGTTTTTTGCTAAATCGTACATATTTTACGATTTGCCAAAATCGTATGAATTCATACGAATGACCTACCCCTGACCCCGCCCCTCCTACGAGTGAGGTCGTACAAATTCGTACGAATTAGCCACCTTTTAATCACTCGTACAAATTCGTACGAATTGGTCGTGAGATAGCGTTGGATGATCTGGGGCTTCTGCCATATATATATATGGCGGAAGGATGGCCAACCAGCAACCAACAAAAACAATTTGACATGCTCTTAGATGTAGCTAATGGTCCACATTTTGGCCACATTTACACATAGCCGGGTATTTAGAGAAACAAATATTTCCCCCCTCCGTTTTCAATAATAACATCGTGCACACAACCCGCATAAATACGCCGTCGAGCGTAACAAAGCTTGCAATGATCTAAACTCTCAGGTCTCTTCTCTGATTCACAGCCCGCCTACTCAGATTCTAGATGACTAGTTTCTGCTCAGTGTACTCGCGGCTGAATGACTGACACGGCTCCGCTCGCGTACCAGGCGCTCAGCACAGCCCTGGAATTACAGGAGCCTCTGCAGACAAAGCACTCGTCTGGCAGACCTCTGGCTCTGAGAGAAGAACGGCGAGAAGACGAACGAGAAAACGATCTGCACTGGGAGGAGGGGGTGGTGACAGGAACAGGTAGTGATCACGAGGGAGATTAGTTACACCCTCCTGTCAGCCCCGACCCCAAAACCCACCTCATGTACCCCACGAGAGCAGACATGCAATTATACAGGCGGCGTGTAACCATGGCGACAAACACTAAATTGATTGGGCTTCCATCAAAACCAGATTCAAATCTATATGCAAGAATAGATTCTAAAGAAAAAAACACTAAATATATACAATGCTTTCATTTATAGGGGATTTTTTTATACACCCCAAAATGGTTCTGATTTTGCGTTTTTCATTTGCATTGTTATCATAAAGCAACATTTTTTATTTATTTATTATATATGTATAGTATATACAAAAAAGTATATATTTTAAGTAATTTATTGGTTAACTTAAGAGAAAACTGGAGAGAAAACTTAATTGTAGCTTAATTGTCATAAAAATTATGTCAAAATGCAAAAATATAAAATAATACCAACATCTTAATGGTGCTAAAATTGGCTTTAGTTAGTTAGTTAGTTAGTGTATACCGTATTACATCAATGATAATACATAGTGATAAAAAAAAAAAAAAACATCATCTGGATGAATTAATCCAGGGGTTTGGGGGTGAAATTTGACCTTTACTTGTTTACATGTTCAGTGCTGAAGGACCGGGATTGGGATTAGGTTTGGGATTTGAACTGAACAGCACTCAAACATTACGAACTGTATTTCCCGTCTGGAGTTTCTGATCGAGAAGGTGCGAGATGACGTGATGTACACAATTCAGAGCTGCTGGTGAATACACACACACACACGCACGCACGCACACACACACACACACCCACACATGCACACACACACACACACACGCACGCACGCACGCACACACACACACACACACACACACACACACATGCAAATGACTACAGCAGTGTGTGACATCAATGTTTAGAGTGACATTTAGTATCTGGGTTGCACAAGATGCTCCATAAAAGAGTCATGGGCGAATCCGTGAAAGCTGAATAATTCATGTGGCGGGAGGTAAAAACAAAGCACTGCTGTTATTATTTGTTAATAAGAAAACGCAGCTAATGAGGGAGCCACTATTTACAGCATGCCTTTGCTCTTTTAAGCATTCTGTCAGACAAACCGTGCCGTCTTTACAGGATTAGACTTTAAAACCGTCTTTTAAGGCATCATGAACAGTTCAGAGATGGACGTGAGGTTTTGCTACTTGCTCTCTCTGACTACTTATCAACACTCAGCCGTGTCCGGATGCTTGTACATTTTTGTACACTTTTAAAAATAAGTACTTATTACAGAAATAATACACTTTAGAGATTAAGAATCCTGGTGGTACTGCTGAATACTGACAAGTACTTACGGTAAAGTAAAATATACTTGAATGCCATTTCTTTTGAAACTTGCATGTCAAGTATTTCAATATATTTGCAATTACACATGTACAGTGTCCACGTTGCAATTTAATATATTTCAAATGTATTAACTTTAAATGTAACATCAAATAATAGACTGCAGTTAAAATTATAATCAAGTACATGTGCTTTAGTATGTTAGTCAACACATCAAAAACAAGTAAACTTCTTTAAAGCACGACAAAATGTTATTAACAATGATTTAAAATGTACTTAATTTTGCATTCTTAAAAAAAAAATTTCTAAGTATATATTTATTTAACTAATATGATGTTATCTGCAGGATTTGAAGTACACTACAAGTGCACATTTAGTTCAGTAAGGTGAATAATTTGATTGGCATCCAAAAAAACAAATGGCAGGTGAATAAATGCACATGATAATAAATGCTATGCTATTCAGTGCATTTGTTTCAACATTTGTTTGCAGGCGTATTGGTTTAATACACTTGTCTCTGCAAACATTTTTTACTATCATGTACTGTAAAAACTGTCATTTACTAACGCATATTTGCCTAAAAGTGAGTGTTCACCAGTGAATATGTATATCTCCCCGAGTGACGCCATGTTTGCGGGACATATACACCCAAATCTTGGCAAAATCACGAGCTTCCAAGACATCATGTGGCATTTACTTGTTACACAGACTGCAGAATTCGGCAAACTCACGTGTATTTTTGTAACAGATTTCAGGTTCCCTTTCATTGAAGATGAAGCTTTATAAGATAGCAGTCTATGCAGACAGACTCACTAGGCTGTGTAACCGAGCGGAAGTTTTTTGTTATGCCAAACTGGAACCAATCTAATATTTACATTTCATATCATATTTAGCCACGGCTCTTTGAATAACGGAATGTCACCCCATATTACAAACAGCCCACTATACTGTCATTTATGGCTCATCTGTTGTATAAACTCATATGTAAACTAGCCAATGATGGATTGATACTCTACCCAACTGCCTGAACGCAAGGTAATTATGGGAATAGTAAATAGATTATTGATATTACTTATATAGTGTGTGCTAGCAAAGCGCTGGTGAAGGGGATAAGCAGAGCAAAACCAGATTACGGCATGAATAATGTGCATATCTGAATAACTGCATAAGTACTCTGTCGCAGTATTGATGTAAAGCAGATGTGGGTGTGAGACATCAGCTTCCTAATGCACAGCTTTCTGAGCAGATTGTGTTGGTCAGGGTATTGAATGTTGTTGGAACGGTCACTCTTGCTGAATAAAGGCCCGTTCACACCAAGGACGATAACGATAAAGATAACGATATAGTTCTAAAAAAACGTTCTCAATATAAAAGAATAGCAGAGTCCACACCACAACTAACAGTGACGGTACAGAGCAACCTTTCACATCGAACATTGACAGCCAATCAGAATCCAACAGACTTTAATGAGCATTAAAAGTGGCAGACTTGCCACTGCAGTTGCGCTATTAACAAACAGAACGCTATGATGTGTTGGTGTGGATGCTAATATAGTTAGCATTAAAGTCAACGTTCTTTGTGCGAACAGGGCTTTAACACTAGCCTGGCTAACGCCAGGCCCAATTCTCGTTGAGACTTGGGTCTGGGAACCACATGTGCATTTTCTCGTATTTGAGGCGTGGTTTACGAATGCCCGGCGCCGTTTATTGGGTGCTGAGAATGTCTATCAAATGCGCCTGTACGCTCATAGCCAATCGTTTCCATTATGCAGATGACGTATGTAGAGTGACAGATATTAGACAAGGAAGAAGACGATGGGTAAGATATTTTTTTTGTAAACAATGACGTTCAGCGACTATTGCCGTTTGTGCAAGATAAACATGAGGGTCGAAGGTATATATGGATATAAACAAACTGCTTAGTTGTGTCGCATAGATGTCGTCATCGTCTTGCTGCTCCCTCCCAGTTCTGTGATTGGTTCCCTAGATGAGGCGAAAATCTGGTCCATGGTATCCAGACTGCCTTTCAGCGTGAATAAAATTGTGCTGCGCAAAGGCAGTATGGGGAAACCCAGGCTAGCTTAACACTATAATCACAATGAATTTTTGATAAAACTTTTTTCAAAAGTAAACAGTTTGTAAAGTACTTTGGCAGCCCTTTTTACAGTTCTGTAGCGAATATAAACTACTGTACATACTTAAGGCTGCATATACTTCAAGTGATGTAGTTGCGAAACAAAATCAGGCCAAAACGAAATAGTTTTATAACCAATAATTTTGGGAGTTCAAGACAGCTTGTCAAAGCAAACTTTTTGGAAAAATTCCCTCCGGCTGGTAAACACCGTCGTAGTAACATTGGTTCATGGTGACGATGTAATAGGTGGGTGTGGCTCTGAGGCTCCGCCTTCTTTGACATGTAAATCTTCTCCAGTTAATTTCTTCTGTTCAGTCCATCGAGGTCAGACGCGAGTGAAAACATGATCACACTGGAGAGCCGCTTCATAGTAGAAATTGAAGTTGTAATTCTAATTGAAAGATACACTGATAATTTTTAAAGGAGAACTATACAGCTTAATTTAGCTTAATTGAATAGCTTAGGAGTTATTGGAATGGTTATATTACTTTTTTCGGGTTGAATGGTGGCTGTCTCGCTTCCCCTTATCGCCTGTGAGCGGAAAAATCACCCTTGCAACTTTGGGCCGGCGGGTCGCCGGCCGCCGCATCTGGAAGTATCGCGTGATATCAGGTCTCGTGATGTAACTAATTGCTTTACGGAAAAGAAAATCTGCTAAAATTCTGTCATTATTGCACTCCTTCACACTGTTCGAACCTGAATGAAGACGACGTTGTAAAGAATGTCCCGTCTGTTTTGATGTCGTTGATATATAGCCTCTGGCATCTGAGAGTCGCCAACGAGTGTTTACGACAGTGTTGTCTAATATCTATTCCGAAGCTGTAGGGGGAGCTCTATAGAGACACCTGCGAGCAAAAAGCGAGAATACAGCGAAGAAATTCCCGAAACTGCATAGCGCCGCTTTAATACTGTAAAGCTTTTTTTTTTTAAATCAACCCTAAGAGAAAAGTGAAAAAGAACTTCGCCGTGAGTATATCAGGACCATTACTAGAATAATTACAATATCAGGGTAACTACCTAACCTCAACCCATGTTAAGTCCAATTAGTACCTTATTTTACTCAGTACTTTCTTGGGTAAGTACACTATCGGTGCACATGCAGTAAAATAATGTGCAACCATTATATAAGTGTTTCTGACAACTTTGCCTTTTTAACATGTGCATGTTCAGACTAGCCATGATATCATTTACAACAAAACAAGTTTTCCTCTCTCTTCTCGTCACTCATTTAAAGCAGTGTTACTTTATGTATTTATAAAGTTTTTATTAATAGTTTGAATCAGTTTTTATTTGTATACTTTCCAGTTTATTTATTTTTTACATTTTTGTAATTTTGTTGTGTTTTTGTAACTTTTATTAGATTTTGTCTATGTAGTTTTTAATACATTTTAAATGTAAGTTATTTTTTTTATGGTTTTAACTGCCCTTTTTTAACAACCGTTGCTTCTTCTTTTTTCAGATGATCAATAGATGTTTCGTTGTAGGTCGTTCTTTTTGAGCTGTTATTTAATTGTCGGTGTTGGTTTTTGTAATTAATTTCTTTATGTACCCAGTTGTTGTGTTGCTATCTATTCTTTTTTTCCTAGAGAGCATGAATACTGGTCCTTCTCATTTCCATAGCCGCCACCGGCTCCAATAATTGCCTTTTGTTGGCGCGAGTGTGTAAGTAGAGCGCTTTGGTCCTGATGTGTACCTCATTTGGATTCTGCGGACAGTCTGCGGGTTGTATTATTCATACCTTGACAGATAGCGCTCGCTAAAAGCTTTGGCACGTGGCCAGGCTGGCAGGGCGGGATTTCAGGTGGACAAAGTGGCGCGATAGCCGAGTGCTGGACCTCTCTAGCTGTGGCAGAAAGGCAGAATAAGAGTGAAAGAGAGAGACGGGATTTCCGAATAAACGCTGGGAGCAAGTTGGACTGACATCCTCAGCACAACCCTTCAGTCTCGCTCCTCTATCAGCAGAGCTAGTCAAGCATCACTGTGCGCTCTGGTCCATTAATCACCGCACACCCCTCCCGCGCTATCACAGCCCACCACTGCAACACACATTTACATATTTAATGGAGGCTTAATGTGATTGAATGACTGCATGGAGGAAACCAAATTGCATAGGGAGGTCTACCAACAATAGGCAGTGTGCGGCGTCTAATCAAGTGCTATTGTCAGATAGCGACCTGTAATGGGGACCGCGTGATGCCGAGCTATGCCATGCTTTCAAAAGAAAGGCTACGTACCTACACTTCATTTTTCATTCTGGGTTCATTTTGAAAATCTATCCATTTATCTTACGTCTGGTATAGAGGAAGTGTTTATGCTGAGTGTTTCCCGCATTTTTACTGTTTATAGCTCGTTAAAGCTTATGTAAGATATACTGAAGCTTATGTATACACTCTAAAAAATGCTGGGTTGTTTTAACCCAATTTTGGGTCAAATATGGACAAACCCAAACGTTGGATCAAAAATGCAATTTAAAAATGTAAACCAATGACTGGGTTTGTCCATATTTGACCTAACATTTTTGTGAGTGTAGCTTATGTAAGATTGCTGCACTCAAAAAATCAAGGCATATTTTATTTGTAACTATTTGCATCTTTTTGATTTTATTTAGATAATCATCTTTTCAAAATGCTTTTATTAAAATTGCTTAAAACCAGCATACATCTGTTCATTGTGAAAACAATTAAATGTATTCAGTTAAAAAGTTTGAAGCGTTAAAATATGACTAGCTGTGGAACAAGCAATATTTATTCAGTTAGTTCAAATGTATGAGATTGAAGCAAATCGGATACATTGAGGATAAATATATAAACCTGGTTATTGTGGATTTAAAACACTCACTGTAAAAAATTTAGGGCTGCCCCCAAATAGTCGACTAAATGTTAGTCGATATGAAGAGGGCTTGGTCGAATACATTTTCATTAGTCGGTTAGTCGCAAAAAAAAAAAAAAAATCACGTGAAAAAATTACGCAATCAGGGGCTGCGCACAATGCGCAGTCAGTGTATGACATGACATCAAAGCAACGAGAGATCAACGAGATCTATGGTGGTAACTAAAATAAACATTGTCACGTGTTTATATTTCTTCTTCTCACCGATTCCTGATGGTTTAGAGAGGACAATTACTCGAGTCGCCCCCTGTAGTTTCAACGAATAGTAGGCTACAACGGCGAGCGCGTCAAGTATAATTCTCCTCGACCGTTTGGAGAGGCGCGCGCGCAGTCAGCGGAGACTCGCGCTCGTGCGGACGCGTCGAGTATAAACAAGGCTTTAGCCCTGCAGGAGGGTGAGCCCGAACCGAAAAAGGAAAAGCAGCCCGAGATATCCATGCTGATGCCTATTGATGAGGAGGAGCATGCAGAAGAGATGAACTAAAAATGTACTTGGCAAATAAAACAAAGGTTGATTCGGGACCATTGGATAGGTGGCAAATTTTTTTACATCGATATCCAAAGCTCGCTAAAGCAGCTAAACGCCTCCACTGTATCGCTTCCACATCCACTCCATCAGAGCGCATCTTTTCAAAGGCCGGCTTCATTGTGAACAAGTCGAGAAGCTCCCTTCTTCCCAACAATGTGGACAAGCTGGTGTTCCTCTCACATAATATGAAAAAAATAAAATCGAATTGAAAGCTTATAGGTAAGAATGCTTAATTTCCTTTTTGTAGTGTTTCTGTTTGCTATCCGTTAGGCTATAAAATAAAAACAACAACGGGTGTTTTATTTTATAACGGGTAGCCTATAGGCTGTACAAAATTAAATAAATATTATTTTTATTTATTCGTTTTTATATAGCCTAGCCTAATGCAGAAGTTGTTTTTTATTCTGTAAGAAAAATTAGTCTGATGTTTGCAATTTGTTGTTTCAGTTAACTCATCCGTCGTCTTAATGGCAGTTTGCGGCTTTGCTCTGATATTTTTGATTTGTATTAGTGTTCTTTAAATTAGCCTATTTGTTCCACATTTTGTCTTAAATATAGCCTAGTTGTTCTAAACAATTTAATCAAATACTTAGGCTGTTCATTTGTTTGCCGCCTTCTTTTTTATTCTAAGTTTTGGCGTTGTGCGATGTGCCGTACATTTATTAAATTGTTCGGTTTTGTTAATTTTCCTTTTGAACAATATAAAAATTATATTAATTTTCCACTGTATTTTATTTTTATACCAAACAGCGTTTTTGATACAGTATTTATTTGTTTTTGTTTTTTTTTGCCTTGTTTTGTACTAGGCCTAAGTTACTAATAAGTTTATTTAATTTATTTTAAAGAACGAATTTTATTTTATTCAAAACTGACACATGTAACTGTTACAGTTTGTATTTTTTTGATAATAAATTATTAAAATGCGCAGGCAGTCTGATATAACGTGCACGCGCTGTATACTTTAAATGCTTTACTATTCTGTTTTAAGCGCTTCATTTTCATTTTGAACGCGCTAATATCATGCTTTAGCATTTTCTGTCATATGGAAGTGTTAAACTTCAACTTGGACTATACCTTTCCTTGTATATAGGCTACGCAAGTTTTATATTAATATCATAAATGAACGATTATTCGACTAATCGCTAAAATGCAGGAGTGTTAGTCGACTAGGAATATCTTTAGTCGGGGGCAGCCCTAAAAAAATTCTAACCTCCTCAATTCAAAATTTTCTAGTGACAGGGTCACATCTAAATTTTCAATTGGCCCAAGTGAAATTCTGCAAATTGATCAAATTAAATTTGCAGTTTCCCTTGGGCCAATTGAAAAATTTAGATTTGTTTAGAAAATTTTGAGTTGGGGAGGTTGGAAATGAATCACTGAATCCACCTCAATACATTACTTACACCAACAAAACAAATGTAAATGTGTTAAGTAGGTTTTTAAGAAAACATCTGAAAGCTTCCACTTTTTACTGTGATTTCCCATACTAAGTTGTGATTAGCGATTAAACATCTGTCTGATTAGTTAAAGTTTGTGCGTTTAAACCCAGATGGTGGTGATTAAACACTAAATGGTGATTTATTACCAGTGTGCCCCTGAGGCACCTACACCTGTCTATGTGTACATACTTTATTTTCACTGACAGCTAATATTATCATAGCTAAATCTTGGTTCAGTTAGTTAAAAATAACAACAAACAATGAATTTAATCAGAAGGCCAGAGAACAGAAAATGTTTATTTAAATTTTAAGTTCAGTCATGAAACTTTAGAGTAGGGCTGGATATTGAGTTTGATACTTTTTAGGCACCGAACGAATACCATTGAGTATCATAAAATGTCTTGTCGTTCAGTACCAAATTTGATAGAGGTTATTCTCGTCAACGTCAGTGAGCCAATAAGCATATAGAATTATTGGCTGTGGCGAGATATAAAGGAATAACAGAGACGCCCAGAGACGTGGCTCACACGTGAGGCTGTAGTGTGTAAGAGTCCCAACACCCATAGATGGAAAGAAGAACGGGAGTGCGTCACAAATGAACCGAAACTTGCCGTTTAGGATACTTGCCTCACAGACACGACAAATAGGCATATAGAAAGCTTGAAAAAAAACAATTAAAATCTAAAACAAATTCTCTCTGATTATGTAATCCAAATGAAAGGTGCATTTATCTCTATAGGCACGTGCGTTCACTATACGGCGGAGATGACGAGTCAGCAACGGCAACTTCATCTTTGTAGTCAACACTGACTCAGAAAACACTAGTTTATTATTAAACAATTAAAATGTCCCCTTGCTATTTCCCCCGACACATTCATAATCATTAAGCTACTTTTTTTTTTCTTTTTTTTTTTCTTTTTTTTAGCCAGTGCTTTGCAGCAAGCTTTATTTGTGCACTTAAGCGCGAGTTAAAACGGATTTCATTATATTTTGTATCTGAAAAAGTATCGTTTAGGAACTGGTATCGAAGTCAAGGTATCAGTATCAATAATCAAAAATTATTGAAGGATATCCAGCCCGACTCTAGAGGGCGCAGACTGATCACATGATCACATTATTGCATGACACAAGCTGATTGGCCTCTGTTGGTTCTAGACAATGAGATTACTTGCTCAACATTTAAATAGTCTGGTTCAGTGTCCGCTGTAAGCTGGTCGTACAGTACACTATCAGAGTCCGTCTGAAACCCTTCATCTTCCCCAGCTCCACCTGTCAAAATCTGCAGCTTATCTTACATGCTCACAGCAGTGTGTCTGTGTATCTATTGGCCATTTCCCATTTTTCTAGTTGTCTGGTGCATAGTGATGGAGATTATTTGGTTGTGACCACATGATGTGAACACACTTGGTGCTCATATACACCAGACAATATGTGTTTACATTACTTTTGATGCCACATGGTAATGCATTACACCACATGAGATGTTTCCAGTGTGCAAATGTTTTTTCCGGAGCTGATACCCAAACAAGGGCTTGTCAGATGCAATTCGCCAGTTTGGAAACCACGTCTTTGACCTTCATTGCCCTTAACCATCCTCTGCACGCTCTTTTTAATGGTATAGAAGCACAGATATGTATGATGGTATGAGAACACTAAAGCTCTTCTGTTTGTCTTTTCTGTTCGAGTCATTTTGAAGCAGAGTTTGGTTAGATGTGCTCATATCTCTCAGCGTCTCTCCGTCCTCCTGTACTCCAGTCACTCCTGCTGGCTTCCTCGTTGTCTGCCTGCCAAGATGGCAAATCCCACTTGGATTTGAGCCGGAGATCACCATGGTGACGGCAGTCTTGCTGCTCGCGCATATAGATCGCAGTGTAGTGGCACAGCGAGAGATGCTTTTACACCAGCAGTCAGAGCATGCACACATTTCACAGATCTTTCATTCTAATGTCCTGTCTCCATTCTCATCAAACACGCAGAGATACGCGTATCATGCCATCGACAAGCTAAAGCTGTAGCCTCCTGCAGTTAATTATGGAATATGAATTCATGAAGTTCATGGTTAGTCATATTCCAGAGTTCTTCAGGTACAGTACTTGATGTTTCTGTTTTTATTATACATCTTGTGGTCTTTATTTGAGCTTTTCCCTGAGAATTAATGAATCAGATTACTCTTAAAGTTAGTAATGATTAAGACATTATATAGATTATGGAGAAATAAACTCTAGAGTGGCCAAAACTGATAAATGTACTAAACTCTGATTTTCACACTAAATTTGACTGATTAGTCCGAATTCAATTTCAGTTTCACCCTCTGTCCCTATACACAACACAATGTGGTAACCCACAGTTGTTACCTTAAAGAGACGTTTTTACCTGATTTAAAGATACAATATAACAATTTTGTAATCAAATATCCAAAAATCACTTGGACAGTGTGATATATTTCCTGCAGTTATGTACTTACAATATCCCAAAAGTCTCCAAAGATTTTTTATTTCAGAGAAATTCCAATTTTAAATAATTGTCCGTCCCGGAAAAAAATGTCGCCTGTCAGTGACGCAATATCCGCTCTATCCTTGGTTTCCGCAATATCACGTGGACAAATGCGGAAGTGGTGGTTATAGCTGTTGTGTACATCATGGATCACGATTACTCTTTGGCGAGTATTGAAGTGCCAACAAAACGTAAGCGTCCATATGGGGATACACGCAGAATTTGTGACAAACGGAGGAATAAAACAAGGATAAATATCGGTGTGGCGTTTTCGAGATGGAGAGAGCTTTGCGAGAGAGAGAGAGACAGAGAGAGAGAGAGAGAGAGAGAGAGAGAGAGAGAAGGGGGACAAAATCAGTAAAGTTCCTCTAGCTGGGACGCGAACTCGGGTCTCCCACATTATATGATGGCACACTTACCCACGACACTATCGTGATGCAATATATCAACATTATAAATTAAACAAAATTCTCGGCCGCGTCCCCGCACCCACGCATGTAATAGCCTATTATGATTTCCGTCATTATTTTAATATATTTGTGTACCAGGTGGGCCGGCCAACAGTCCGTGACCGAAATTATGGCAGTGCAATTAAATACAATCGGATATCTGTTGTTAAAAAATATTAAGCCATTACTTGCAAATGTCCGTTCAAATGTAATTTTACTACGATTGGTTTGAACACCTAAAACAACACTTCATTAACTATAAACATCCTAAAACTACACAGCATTAACCTAACAAATCATTTGACAAATAGCTGTAACAGGATAATATAGCATAACATTTCGCGTTCCTTGTAGTTAAAGGTAGGGTAGGTCAGAATTGCATTAAAAAAAACTTTTATTCAAATTTGTTTAAACTGTCTTTATATACCAATGCATAATTAAAATGCAAGTACTCTGAAATAGAGAGTAAAAAAAAACGAGAGACTCTAGTGTATTTAATCTACAATAAACACAGCTCATTAATTCCATTCACTCCCACCTAAAAACGGGTGCGCGACTGCGCGCACGTGGGCAGAGCCAGTAATAGCGGCGGTAGTCATGGCGACGGAGAGTGACAGTCGCGCAAGCCAATCCTGTGATTCGTCCCGAATGGAAATAATGAGCTGTGTTTAATGAAGATTAAACGGTCTAGAGTCACTCGATTTTTATACTCTTTTTATCAGAGTACTTACATTTTAATTATGCATTGATATATATAGAAAGTTTAATCAAATTTGGTAAAAAGTTTTTATATAAATCCTACCTACCCTACCTTTAATTCATTATCATGACATAAAATTTCTCGTTCAGACGTACAGGTAATACAAAAACTAATAAATTACATCATCCGTGATCATAATTCATTAATTCCATACGTCTCTGGATGTTGAAAACGACATCCCATCGTTCCACTCTCCTTCATAGCGTCATCAAGCTTCGCCTTTGTTATTGTTGGAAACAGCGCCCTCTTGTGGCTTAAAATCTTACATACTGT
>NC_136888.1:5116210-5316210 GCF_949152265.1 Phoxinus phoxinus
TGGTGATTGGGGAGATCCCCCCCTTCCTTGTAAAGCACGTTGAGTGCCGAGAAAAACGCTATATAAATGTAACAAATTATTATTATTATAAGTGATTATAAGCTTAGCAGGGAAGGGCAGAGCATGACGCACCTTACACACTTAGAAGAAAAGGTTCTATATAGAACCTTTTAAGGCGCTTCGTATTTGGAACCCCTAAAAGGTCCTATACAGAACCCTTTTTAAGGGTTCAATCAAAAGGGGTTCATTTAGGGGTTCATTCATTAATTTTGTTTTGTCAAATAATAGCCTAAAGAACCTTTGTGCCAAAAGGGTTCTTTCTTGTCATTGTAGAACCTTTTTAGCATAAAAGGTTTTCTAAGAGTGTAGAACCTTTTAGGGGTTCCAAATACGTAGCGCCTATAGAACCTTTTAAGGTTCTATATAGAACCTTTTCTTCTAAGAGTGTAAGCTCTCTTAATGATTAACTTTTTCAGCTACTTCTGGGATAGCGACAATTCTGTTATTACAGTGCGATTGGCCTTCGAGATCCTTTAACTTGGACTTCAGCATCTTATTCTCTTTATTTAAAGTGTCCGGGGAAGTTTCCAGAGAAAGGATATGAGTTTCATGATCACTGGCCTGCCCCTCTACCTCTCATTTAACTCTCGTTGCGTTGTCTGTGTGGCTCAAAGAGTCGCTCCTAGTTTATCAAAGTCAAAGGCACTGATAATCTTATCCAGAATCTTCTCCATCATCAGCGACATATATTTTTCTTCAAGCCCGAGGCCTGCTGTTTAGTCACCCATCGCCATTTTGTCAGTAGCATCAGGCTGTGGCTGAGAGGGTTTAGTGACCTGGGGCTGTTTTTTGCACAAAGCATAAAGTTCAAGTGTAGTGCTATGGTTGTCTAGCTAAACGTTTAGTCCATTTAAAAGTAGTTTAGAGACGACAAGATACAATTTTTATCAACTTGGATGTGGAGGAGTTGGCAAACACGTCTACCTCCTATGCTGCTCCATAGCGCCTCCAACCTGTATTTTTAAGAGTGTGTTGATGAAGTAGGAGTTTATGATGAACACAGGCACACATCAGACATCATTGGTAAATGGTAGTTTAATCTTCAGTATCAGTACCTAATAAAAAAGGAGATTTTAAGTGGTTCTAAAAAAAAAAAAAAGAAGAAACTTTTACTTTCAACGTTTAGGTCTCACGACCTTCATCAGGCATGCACAACTATTCAAACTCAATCCCATTTAAAATGATCACATGACCAATCATCGTAAAGATCCATTTGTAACCAGTTAAGCTCAATGACTGAATACATAATTAACACCACATCATCATAAACAGTTACAAACATAATTGTTCATAATATCAAAGATAGAGAAAAAACAAATAAATAAATGAACTTTATAATATCACTTTAAATAATGCTTCATCATTCATACCCCTAGGTCAGGGGTGGGGAACGTTCGGTCCTAGGACCGAAACGTTGCTAATTAAATTTTGAAACTCATTTGCAAGTATTGATAGTGTGCGGGGGTTTCTTTTTATTTATTTATTTAATTATTTTTGACCTGACTCATTTGGTCTTTTTTCCACCTATCATCTGCAGGTGTGCGATGGTGATTGCTAAGTGGTTCTTTAAAAAATAGTATTTGGGGTTGAAGCACCGAAAATGCTGGGAGTTGTGGGATTACAAATTTAAGAATCTGTTTAAGATCTGCTGATCTTACATCCTTACATAACATCACGTGAAAAACTAAGGTGAACTACATAGGGGTTGAACGACTTCAGATTTTTTTAAGTCGACTGTTACATCAAAGTCGAGTGGACGTCGACTAGTCACTGACGTCATTCATAAAAACACATGCCACAATTTGCAATTTATTAGCAGAAAATGATACAGTTGCTCATAATATGTTGCAACTTAACGGTAACAATGCAACAATAACTCCCGTTTTAGTGCAAAAAAAATATATATTGTTGATGCATTTGTTGGCATAACAATGCCATTTACGCAAGATAGGCTGTAAGCCTACTTACTGTCACAGCCCTGCTCATTCACAGTTTTTACTTTTCTATCATGGTTTGCATGATTAGTGAAGTTTCTAATTGAACGTTCGATTAGGGTTCCAAACTCCCTGCGAAGGGTCAATTGACTGCTGTCGAGATTATTTGCATAATTGCATTCCTCACCTAACGTTAGCGGATGCCTTTTCAGATGAGTGTGCATTACACTTGTACTTTTGTTGTACTACAGGACAGACTTACTTTGCAAGTGACATTTTAACAAGCTTCATCTTTAGTGAAGTATTCATAGTATTCAAGACAATCATAGTGTCACATGATCAACGCGACTAGTCAACGTCAAGCTTTAAGCGTCACGGCATTGCATTAAGGTCGACTAGTTGACTAATCGACTAGTCGGTTCAACCCCTAGAACTACACTGTATTGGGCATTCAAGGTGAACATGATGGCAGCAATTTACTGACTAGATTCAATATAGTTTCCAGTGAGGGGGGTTTGTCAGTCTTTTGATCTTCCTTTGAATCTTCCTACTACTTCCTCCCATTGGGGAGTACCATTATTCACAGTCGGGGGTAATAGCCTGTATTGTCTTTAGATGATTTGATTAAGTGGTCACCTCTAAGGCTGTGTGTAAGGTCAACACTTTTAAGGACTGTCAGCACCTTTAAAGGGATAGTTCACTTTAAAATTAAAATTATGTCATCATTTACTCACCCTCAAGTTGTTTCAAACCTGTATTAATTTATTTCTTCTGGAGAACACAAAGGAAGATATTTTGAAGAACGTCGGTAACCAAACAGTTAACTGGTCCCATTGACTTCCATAGTAGGAAAAAAAATACAATGGAAGTCAATGGGTACAGTCTACTGTTTGGAACTATCCCTTTAAGAACTGCCCACTGAATGCCTATAAGATACCATGTAAAGTTCCCTTAGTCAGACTTGATGACTGCAGCTACCGACAGCTCGTGTTCGCAATAAAGAATCCCGTTGAAGATACAACCGAGTCTCCTGGTCTTCGCTTCTGAGTTTCTTACAGAGTGTTAAACATTCTGGCTAACTTATAGGTTCCAACTAAGGGTTTAAGAAAGGTAAAGGTATTAATTACCTCTATTTTCATAATAACAAAAATAACTATTTGATTTGCTGCATTGTAGCAGACCTCATGTTTAACCCTTTAATGCACAGGTCTTTAACCAATTATAAATGCATTCCTCAGGCCATATACAGGGCAGGGGTATATTTCTAAAATCTTGCGTAGAAACCACCTACATTGTGGCGATGAGAACTTTTCCACGTCAAAGACCATTTTTATAAATACAAACTTTGGTATGGATTTTATTGTAAAAACACTTTTTAAATGAGGCCCCGACTCTCTGCCAAAAGGAAAAGTGCGTACGTCTGCTTAGAACCTGACGTGGAGCTAAGCACTTTTCCACGTCAAAGACCGGTTTTACACATTTGAACGTCCGGATTTTCTCTAAGATCAGTCTAAGATCAAATTTGTGCATATTCACGTTTTATAAATGAGACCTCCAGTGTTGGGGAAAAACAGTGGTGTAGTAAATTTTTTTGTAGTGAGTATACTGTGATTTTTCCCTCCCAGCCTCTTACTCACCCGTCCCAGAGCGACACCCCATAAGCACCACCGCACTCACCAATGCATACCGTATGCATCTACATGTAATTGAGAGCATTCTGAAAGACTACTTATGTGTTATCAACATGTCAGCCAATGACATTTACAGCTGGGGAGACTGGACTGATTTCCTACCTTACTGTTTGCATAAATTAACCAGTTAAAAGCCTGGTAGTCTACAAAACTTTCCAAAAATGTTTTTACTCCGGCATCTGAGGTGTGCATTGCCTCCTTGCTTGCATGGCAGAGTGAGGGCTTTTCAGTCATGTTGTAACATACTTCCTTGGCTCAAAAAGTCTTAGACGGCCTGGGTCCTTTCTGGGTCTTTTCAGGCCCATTGATAATGATCATCATCATATTAGTAACATTGGACAACAGTGTAGATCGTTCCGGGTTACTTAACTGTAACCCTGTTCCCTGAAAAAGCGGAACGAGATGCTGCGCTGCTTAGCGCATTGGGAACGTCTTTAATCGTGACCCGCTGTGAATATAGTGTGTAAACACGTCGATGGAATCGACCGGAAGTAATATAGCCTCGGTCGGTGACGTCATCGGCGCGCACCCGCGACGCGAGGCTATAATTAGATGAGCCGCAGGTGCATCGTCAGGATATTTTGTCTGAAGAGCAGTCCTGGGACATCATCAGCACGGCAAAGTAGCGCAGCATCTCGTTCCGCTTTTTCAGGGAACAGGGTTACAGTCAAGTAACCCGGAACGTTCCCTTTCAAAAGCTACAATCGATGCTGCGCTGCTTAGCGCATTGGGAACGAGAATACCCACGCCGCCGTGCTTGAAGGTGTCTGGACTCCCTACGGCTGTGTAGGTGTGCTCACAAGAAACGCAGGAAAGCCCTAGACATTAGCTTGCGATGTCGACTCAAGGACGTGAGAGCCCGGAGTGGTATGAACATCCAAACTATAAAATCTTATGAATGTGTGCGGAGAGGACCAGCCTGCCGCATCACAAACAAACTGCAAGGGGGCACCTCTTGCCAAGGCAGCAGAGGAGGCGACCCCTCTGGTGGAGTGAGCCCTTAGACCCGTTGGCGAAGCGTGGCCGCGCGCCTCATAGGCAAGAGCAATAGCATCCCTGACCCAATGTGACATGGTCTGTTTAGTGGTGGCGGCAGCACCCCTGTTGCTGCCCCCATAACAAACGAATAGTTGGTCTGACTTACGTCACTGGCTAGTGCGGTGGACATAGGCCTGAAGAGCACGGACTGGACACAGTCTGTGAGATCTCTCCTGCTCCGGCGTTATGAACGGTGGAGGGCAGAAGGCCTCTAGAGTGACCGGATGTACAGCCGAGAATGGTACCTTAGGCAGGTAATCAGGATGAGGATGCAAAATCACTTTCACAATTCCTGGGGCAAAGTCTAAGCAGGATGGCGATATTGACAGAGCCTGCATGTGCCCGATTCTTTTTAGAGAGGTTATAGCCATAAGAAAAAACATCTTTATGGTCAGAAGTTTATCAGACGCTGACTCTAGAGGTTCAAAAGGGGGTCTCAACCAGACCCTCTAGGACTATTGCTAAGTCCCACGAAGGGATCTTTGGTTCTTACGGGAGGCCTCAGTCATCTGGCCCCAATATTGAAGCGAGCGAGCAGAGGATGTCTCCCGAGTGGCACCCCGTCAACCAAGGCGTGGCAAGCCAAAGAGCGACCACATAAACCTTGAGAGTGGCGGGGCATGTACCTGTTGATAATTTTTCCTGCAGGAAATCCAGAACTGAAGCAATCTGGCAGTTGACCGGATCTGCATTATGTACAACACACCACCTTTCAAAGACACCCCATTTGTTGGCATAACTCTTTCTAGTGGAGGGAGTCCTAACACTTAGAATGGTCTTAATAACGGCAGGCGAAAGCCCAGTGTCCCTCAGTTGGTACCCATCAGGGGCCAAACATGAAGATTCCACAGGTTGGGCCTGGGATGGAATATCGTACCCTCCGCCTGAGAATATCCCTCCTCTCCGGAATCGCCCATGGCGAGCCGTTGAGGAGAGAAATATCTCCAAGAACCATACTCTGTTCGGCCAACGCAGCGCTATCAGTAAGAGGCAAGACCCTTGCTGGCGAACTCTGGCTAGAACTCCTGGGAGCAGAGCCACTGGAGGAAACGCATACAGGCGCATTTTGGGCCATGTGTGCGCAATCGCATCCAGACCCAGGGGGCTGGGTGACTCAGAGAGAAGAGGAGACATTGCGCTGTCCGCTGGGCGGCGAAGAGGTCCACCTCCGCTTCATAAAATCTGGTCCAGATCTGTTTTACTACATCTGGGTGGAATTTCCACTCCCCCATTGGTAATTTCTGTCCGGACAGTAAATTTGCTCCCACATTCAGATGCCCTGGAAATGTACACTGCCCTGACTGACAGGAACTTTTCCGGGCCCCAGAGAAAATCTGCCTCACTATCAGTGATAAACTAAATAACTCCTAACAAAGATCTGTAGTAGATAGAGAGGAGATAAATGCTTGCACACCAAACACAGAGAGGTCTCTGAAGACAAAAGACCTGACGATGCACCTGCGGCTCATCTAATTATAGCCTCGCGTCGCGGGTGCGCGCCGATGACGTCACCGACCGAGGCTATATTACTTCCGGTCGATTCCATCAACGTGTTTACACACTATATTCACAGCGGGTCACGATTAAAGACGTTCCCAATGCGCTAAGCAGCGCAGCATCGATTGTAGCTTTTGAAAGGGAACTTCTTTCCATGCATACATTGTTCATGAAACTGAAGCCCATTTCACACACAGCAGTGCTGCAAGGGATGGTCTGCATGCATCATATGAGTGCTTTTAGGCTTTCAGACTCACTGTCGTTTCACTTGTGCCAGGTGTTGACAGCCAGTTACCTGTATCCAGAACGCTGAGATCATTCTACCTTCAAATGAGAGGCTGTTGTCCATGTTGTTTGCAAGTTCAGACAGTGCATCTTACATGAGTCCAAGGTCACACAGGGATTCGATGCTTTGCATGTGTCAGGCCTCTGTAAGTTTGTCTCTCTTTGCCGTTTCTTGTTTGGTCTTCCCACAGCATTTTCAAAGTGTCTTCTTCAAACGACTTCCACACAGCCTTTACAAAGGATGTGATCATGTGAGTGATGGTGGACTGTGCCTCGCGGCTCTTCCACATTTTTTGTTGTTTCTGTCAATATATTCGTGTTCCCAAAAGCCATAATGCCTCCAAAGAAGGTAATGATGGAAGAAACGATACAAGAAATGAATGAAACACTGAAGAAATTGACGCAAGATATAAGAGACGTTGTAGCAAAGCAAACTGAGATAGCGAACCTTTTGGCAGAAATCAGAGAACTCAGAGAAAGCGTGGCCGCAAAGGATCTGAGGATTGTTGCACTTGAAAATAAAGTGTTGAAGATGGATGAAATGGAACGTAGAATCCAAGATATGGAACTGTTTACCCGTAAAGAAGATGTAATAATAAGCGGCCTCGATGTTAAACCGAGGACGTACGCTGCCGCGGTGACTAAGAGAGATGACGAGAAAAGCCTAAATTCGAAAGATCAAGAATCCCTCGAAACGCAGGTAATCTCCTTTCTTCAAAGTAGGAACATCCATCTGGACAAGAGTAACATCACAGCTTGTCACATTCTACCAAGAAAGGACCGCGCAACCAAGCCCCGAATCATGATGCGTTTTGTGAGTCGTAAACACAAAACGGAACTTTTGGTACAGGGGAAAAAGCTCAAAGGCACGGCGGTGTACATCAATGAACACCTAACATCTAAAAATGCCGAGATTGCCCGCGTTGCTCGGCAGCTTTGGAAGGAACGCAAAATTAAAGCTACCTGGACTAGAGATTGTAAGGTGTTGATAAGATTGAATGGCCCCTCGGCTGAAGCGGAGAAAGTGTTGATGATTAGGGAGCTGAAAGATCTGGACTGCTACAAATGAAGATGATGGCAAACATGCTTCTTGGGAATATAGGAACTTTGGGCCAGGTGAAGACCAAAGGATTAGTCACGTTTTTGGCCGGATATATATTTTATTTTTTACTTTTCTTGAAGGGCGTTCGCAAAGCTTCTATCTTTGGCCGATGTTTAATTAGTTTTGAAGGGAGTTCGGTGCACCTATGGGAACAAGGTAGGGAATATTTTTCTACGCTTTTTTGGAGACGCAGGCTCCAACTTTATAAATTGTTAATATTACACTGCCTTTGCTACCGCTGCTTTTTTATTTTATTTTTGCCATTGGGACTTCCAACCGCAGCGAATTATTTATTTATTTTGATGTTGGATTTATTGTGGACTAAATCATTTATTTTGTTCGCCATATGGCGGCACTGTTGGTTAAACACAGCAGTTGTAAAAACAACATTTGTAGTGTATTATTATTTGTTTATCTGTTTGCTTATAGAAAATGATGACTGAGACCGATTTCTCTGGGCCTACAAGGGGCTATTCACTGTTAAGAGCTAAATACATAGACTACAAGTTGTATGATTTTGAATGCAATATTGATCCAGAAAATCACTGTTTTAACACAATTAATTCCATGTGTGATTACTATACAGAAGAAAAGTTTAATGATACAGTTAGCCTGGACAGTAATTTTTCAGTAATACATTTTAATTGTAGGAGTTTGTATGCAAACTTTACTAAGATCCAGGTATACTTAAGGTCTTTAAAATATAAATTTTCAGCCATAGCACTGTCAGAAACATGGGTTAATGAAGCTCGAGGTGTAGATTTCAGTTTGGAAGGTTATGAATTGCATCATTGCAGTAGAAGAGATAAGAGGGGAGGCGGTGTTGCTTTATTTGTGACCACTGATTTGAAATGCAGAGTTGTAGAATGTATGACAACAGCCATTAATGATTTATTTGAATGTATTACAGTGGAGATTGATATGGAAAAGAAGAAGAATGTTGTTGTTACATGCATTTACAGAACACCTGGATCAAAAATTGAAACATTCAATGAACAGCTTGAAAAGGTGTTATGTCAGCTGAATGAAAAGAAAAACTATATTTTGTGTGGGGACACAAACATTGATTTGTTGAGTGTGAATAGACAAGTTGCAGCTAGTGATTATTTAGAGATGTTATACAGTAGAGGGTTGTTTCCATTGATCACCGAGCCAACTCGGATAACAACAACATGTTCGACATTGATCGACCATATTTTCACAAATGTCTTAGAAAGTAAAATCAAGAGTGGTTTGGTGATCAACGATATAAGCGACCATTTACCTGTTTTTTGTGTTTTGGATTGTCAAATGCCCAATGAGAAGGAAGCTGGCTGTAGGACTAAATATGTTAGAAAAAGGACAGATGAAGCAATTTGTAGATTTAGAAATGACCTGAGTGAGCAAGACTGGCAAGAGGTGTATGTTGGGGAAGTAAATGCAGCATATGAAGCTTTTCTAGATAAATATCTTACATTATATGAAAGACATTGTCCATATGTGCATTGTAGATATAAGGATAGCTTTAGCAAAAACCCTTGGATCACTAGGGGATTACAGAATGCATGCAAAAAGAAGAATAAACTTTATAGAGATTTTATCAAATCTAGATCAAAAGAAGCAGAAATGAAGTATAAGCTGTATAAAAATAAATTAACAACAATAATGAGACAAGCGAAAAAAGATTATTTTGGTGGTTTATTCGAAAAAAACAAAAATAATATTAAAGGTACATGGAATATTTTGAATAAGCTGATTGGGAAAAGTACATCAGGTCAGGGCAGTACACCACACCACTTCATAAATGAGGATAATAAGGAAATTGAAAACTTAAATGAAGTAGTAAATGAATTTAATTCCTTTTTTGTAAATGTGGGACCCAAGCTAGCAGAGAATATTGAAAAACATAACTCAGGGCCACAGAGTGGAGGGACAAGGGGGAGTAGAGTACTCCAATCTATGTTTCTTGGAGATGTTAGTGAAAATAAAATTCTATCTATAGTAAATGCATTAAAAAACAAGACATCTACAGATACGGACGGGTTAGATATGATTATTGTGAAAAAAACCATTGATTGTATTGTTAAACCTTTAAGTTACATATTTAATCTTTCATTTCAAACAGGGATCTTCCCTAATAGGATGAAGGTAGCAAAGGTGGTCCCACTATACAAAGACGGTGATAAGCATATGTTTACAAATTATAGACCAATTTCGTTATTATCTCAATTTTCTAAAGTCCTTGAAAAGATTTTTGAGCAAAAATTAGAGCAATTTATTGAAAAAAAAACAGTTGTTAAACGAGAGCCAGTATGGCTTTCGTTCAGGTAGATCTACAGCTTCTGCGACCATGAATATAGTTGAGGATATAGTAAATGCAACTGACAACAAGAAACACACAATAGGTGTGTTTATTGACTTAAAGAAAGCATTTGATACAATTGATCATTCAATCTTGTTATTAAAGTTACAATCATATGGTGTGAGAGGAATAGTATTGGATTGGTTAAGTAGTTATTTGAGCAAAAGACAACAGTATGTTCAGTATAATAATAATAAATCCAATAATATGCAAATTCAATGTGGTATACCACAAGGTTCAGTCTTAGGACCAAAACTATTTATACTTTACATTAATGACATTTGTGATGTATCTAAGTTATTGAATTTTGTTTTATTCGCAGATGACACAAACATCTATCTCTCAGGAAATGACTTAAATGAATTGGTAATTAGTATGGAACAAGAAATGGTTAAAGTGAAGGAATGGTTTGACATTAATAGGTTGTCATTACATCTAAAGAAAACAAAGTTTATGATTTTTGGTAATAGAAAAAAAGATGAAAGTACTGTACTATCAATAGCAGGAACAAAAATAATGAAAGTTAGGGAAATTAGGTTTTTGGGTGTGCTACTAGATGAAGGGTTGACTTGGAAACCACATATCTCACACATTCAGAAAAAGATATCTAAGAGTATTTTTGTAATAAATAAGGTAAAACATGTGTTAGATTATAAGGCATTGAGAACTTTGTATTGTGCACTGGTGTTGCCCTACATCAGCTACTGTGTGGAGGTGTGGGGAAACACATACCAAAGCAACACAAAGTCACTCTTTCTATTACAAAAGAGAGTCATACGAATTATATTTAAAGCAGATTATAGAGAGCACACAAATGCCTTATTTTTTGGCTCTAAATTGTTAAAATTTAAAGAATTGGTCGAATTACGGACACTTATTGTTATGTTTAAAGCAAGAGATAGAGTATTACCTATAAACCTTCAACAATTGTTTATCCTTATAGAAAATGAGGGAAGAAGAAAGGGACATTTTAGGTATCAAACTGCAAGGACAACAGCAAAACAAATGTGTACGTCAGTGGTGGGAGTGAAAATTTGGAATTCTTTGCAAAATGAACTAAAGCAATGTAAAAATATATTTCATTTTAAAAAAAGATTTAAAGATAAAATAATGAATTTGTATGAACAATTATAGAAATTGATGATGATGGTTGTGATCATGGTTGCTTTTGCTTTGGAATCTGTTTCAGGTTGATGTTATGGTTTCTAATTTGTTTCATTTGATATCGTCATGCATTGACGGGGATTTGAAATGTTGAGTTTTTTGATATGTTGGATTTTTTAGGGGGCAGGAAATATAAGATATTCTTCATCCTGCCTCCTTTTCATCATGGATTTATAAATTACATATATGAGTATGATGATGTAAGTTTTGTTGGAAATATCCATGAATGAAATAAATATAATCAATCAATCAATCAATCAAAAACAGAACGGAAGCTGCTGGCCTCCCATCGCGTACTTAAACCTCTGCCAATTTTCAGGGCTTGTGAACACACTTCTTGCACTGCTTCCAGAAGCTCCCGTGAATTTTTATTTGGACTGACTGTAGAGATTATGGATCTTCTCCATCAACGCTTTGAAGTGGTTGACTGCCTGAAACTAATACACAGCATCAGATACAGCCAGTTCCAAACGGTGGTCCATGCAGTGCCATGAGAAGAGGTTAAGGTACCTTGCAGTCAGCCTGGTTCCCACACCAGAGTTCTTGCCTGAAACAAATGAGACCCAGTTCGTTTGAAGCCACTCCTCACTGAAGCCTGCAGTGTCCAAAGTAGAGCTTCTTCTATATCCACTTCCCTTTGGCTCTCCAGCTCAACCAGCTATAAAAACACAAATTCAGGATTGGCTCCATCTACTGAGGCTTTCAAGTTGACAATCATGGCAGATTTGTGGCTGAGAGATGTAGCTTCGTCAATGAGAACAGACAACTTGCTTGAAGATGACACAATACAATGTACAATTTTTTTCTTCATCTCTTTTGCTATGTGCTCCAAAATTTTTGTATAACTGAACCTTGAGTGTAGACTAGTGCCCATGTTGACACCATTTGTTTCCTGAAGCTCAATGAGATTGTCATGGTCAGTGATAGGTGGGTTCGCAAGATAGTATGCTGTTCTGAATACAGCATCTCTCTCAGCCAACACAGTCTCTGACACAGATCTCACCAAATTTCCAAGTAAATTCTGTCCACCCTTTTCAGTGAGCTCCTGGGCTATTTAGTGTGCCCTGATTGTCTCATGGCGTCGTATCTTGTTCCTCAAAGAGGCCAAGTTGATCTGTTTGCGTTTGAGGACTGGATCTTAAAGTAAAGCCACTCCTCAGATATGGACACTCTTTTTTCTGTGAGGATGCCAGTTGATTTTGGAAGCAAACAAAATCATGACTAAATAGCATCATCAAGTTTTGTATCTACAGTATTTGTCATAAAATCTGCTGAACATAGCCAAAATTTACTCAAATGTATTTAATAAACTGATGACAAATGCATGAAAAGCAGGCGCAAGGAGAAAAATATTACTTACTAACATTATCATATAGTAATTTAATGGTGTAAATGTTTTAAATGAATGCACATTTAAAGGATTAGTTCACTTCAGAATTAAAATGTCCTGATAATTTACTCAACCTTTCTTTCATCAGTCGAAAAGAAATTAAGGTTTTTGATGAAGACATTCCAGGATTTTTCTCCATATAGTGGACATCAAGTCAAGTCAAGTCACCTTCACATATATATCGCTATATATTTTATATAACAATATAGATTGTTTCAAAGCAGCTTTACAGTGATAATAGGAAATTACAGTAACAGCGATTGTTTTGGTTTTACAGCACCTCTGGTGTCTCGAGAATATACATATATATAGAGAGAGAGTAAATGGACTGCATTTATATAGCGCTTTAACAGACCCATGGCCACCAAAGCGCTTTACATATTGCTTCACATTCACCCATTCATTCACTCATTCATACACCGACGGCGGTGTCAGCCATGCAAGGCACCATCCAGCTCGTCAGGAGCAGCTGGGGTTAGGTGTCTTGCTCATGGACACCTTGACACTTGGTCAGGTGGAACCGGGGATAGAACCACCAACCTTCCGGTTTGTAGACAACCTACATGAACCACTGAGCCATATACTTTTTAACCACAAATGCTCGTCTTGCTCTAGCACTGCGATGCCCCACGCATTTTTGCAAGTTATTCTTGTAGTGAAACATGAGAAGAAATTATGCAGCTGATGTCTATGAATGGCAAGTTTTGCCTTTTGGTGCTAAATGTAGCCCTTGTTGTGCCACATATGCTCTCCAGAAATGTGTTCAGATCCTTTCTGTTGAATTTCAAGATGTTCAATCCTCTGTCTTGCATTTTACTTTTATGTGGGTTAGGTTTGTAGTTTTCCAACTACAGAAGAGGTCAATGAGATGCTTATGAAGTTGCGTTTTTCCTTGAAAAAAGGAGGTTTCGAGATTCGGCAATGGGCGGGTAACCATGTCTCTGTGATTGACCACTTACCAGCAGAAGCTCGTTCAGTAGACACTGACCTGTGGTTAAGACATGACTGCACTGCATAGATCCATGCAAGGAAACCCTTGGACTCAGTTGCCATTGTTTGCAGGATAACTTGAGCTACAAGCATCGTCTAGTGGAGTATACTGTCCTAACATTGCGGGTTGAATATCGGATACTTGCTCGTCAGTATGACCCACTGGGTTTTATCATTCCATTCACGACACGTGCTAAAGTTCTTCTGCAACAGTTATGGATGAAGCCTACTAGAGGATGGGATGATTTAGATATTCCAGAAGGAATCAAGGCAGTCATGATAACATGGGAAGGAGAGTTACCAGATGTCCAAGTACCTCGTTGGTATGGTCCAAGAAAGAACTGGAAAGATCCAGTCATCAGAGAGCTTCACATATTCTGTGACTCATCTAAAAAGGCATATGGCTCAGTTGTCTACTTGCGTCTAATTAATGTAAATGGCGAGATTTCTTTATCTCTTGTCATGGTTCGTTCAAGGGTAGCACAGAAGAAGACCATTTCTATTCCTCGTTTAGAACTGTGTGCTGCTCTGACTGGGGCTTGGCTAGCGAACCTGTTGCACCTTGGCAATTGAAAAAGTGACACATTGGTCTGACTCTACAACTGTGTTGATCTGGATCCAGTCCGAATCCTGCCGGTACAAGATCTTTGTGGCAAACCAAATCACAGAGATTCTTGAGTATTCTAGACTGTCTGGATCAGTGGAGATATGTTGACACTGTAAGTAATCCAGCAGCTGACATCACTCGAGACAAGAGACTTGCTGAATTGCCTGGTATTAGTTCTTGGTTTCAAGGACCTACCTTTCTATACTTGCCCCATCAGCAATGGACAAAATCTCCAGCTTGGGAGGTTGGGACAGAGCTGAGAAAACCTTTGTTTTGTGGACTTAATCAAGCCCCAGCAATCTCTCCAAAGTCTGATTTGTCTAAATTAGATACCTAGTCAGAGTTGATTACAGCAACTGTTGAAAACCTCTCTTTGGACTTAAGAGATGAGACCAAACCTTCTCAAACACAAGCATAATTATATATTCTGCATTGTAGCGTTTATGCCTCGGACTTTTGGTCCGTATGAATTAACTCAAATGATCTATAGGGAATTTTAATAACTAATCATGAATATGATTAATATTTGCATATTACAGTTACATTAAACCAGGGGCGCCGCTAAGGGGGGGAAAGTTAGGACGATTCTAAGGGCCCACCCACTTTTGGGGCCCCCAGAGATTGATTTTATTAATGGAATAGGTGCGATGGGGGGCCCAACCTCATATTCTTTCATAGGGCCTAAAATTTCTAGCGGCGCCCCTGCATTAAACTATCGAAATTGAAAATGTATAGATTATACGAATATATGAATAATCGATCACAACGTCTTATAATTCCTCATTCATATATCAATAATCTTATTTAATTTCGATCATGGGATAACCTTTTAAGGGAAATTCATGTAGTGATCAAATAGGTGTTTGTCCCGCAAAACCATCAAAGATCAATCCATCAATCTCTCAATCAAGTTATCCCTTATAAACTCCAAGAAATATCAACTTTCTGGTCGTGAACGTTAATTTTCCTGTGTTTATAAAATTAAACTACCTTAATGTAGTGCATAATAAGCGCGGTAGCTCTTAGTTCGTAAACCTCATTGACTCGTATTTTTACAAGCAATTTCACAGAAACAGTTGAATATATTGTTTTAATAAATGCAAACTACAGAATATAACGGAATACACATACTGATTATATGTTTTATACGTCTATGTACAGTTACTTACATTAAACAGACAAGACAAAAACGGGTAACAGCTGATGAGAGAAGGAGAGTTATAGAGAGTTGGGGAGGGGCGCGCGCCGTAGCACGCGCTGAGATTGTAGAGAGATAGAGAAAGAGAGAATGGTCACGTGTGACCATAGAACAGCAAACATCACAGACCTTTGAGAGAGACATCAATCAAAACAAACCTTAAAACATTAACACTCGTCAGAGTTTGATACTTGCAAAAAGGGTTCGTTTGTGTGTGATGAGCTGTGTCCAGCATGCGCGTGTTCTCGTGTCTGAGGCGCGTTCTCCCGTGTCGTTTCGGAGCCGGGCGCGTGCTCGTTGCCAGAGCACGTTTCCGCGGGAGCTTTGAAAGCTGGTTGAAAGTGAAGTTGCTGAAGGAATTCAGGCTCCGTTCGTTCGACTCGTAGGTGGAAACGAACAAAGTGGAATTAGGAAATTAAACAAAAGAAACTTTATAAAGAAAATAAAAGCAGGGAACTCCGTGAGGGAGTTTAGATCGGAGACGTCACATGATGAGCAGTGATGAAGGCAGGGAGCGCAGAGCAAGAGAGCGATTTTTGGGGGAGCTGTGGCTTTTAAAGAATGTATAGCTCCACCTTTGTTTGGCACAAGTAGCCTATCACCTTCAGTGATCTGAGAGCGGGAGACTTTTCTTTGTTTGTAAAGACATGCCCACTTTGACCATGTCATGTGAGAGATCGAATTTAACATTCATATCTAGAAGTATGGTATTTCCTAGAATAAATGCATATTATTGTACCTTGCAGTCAAGATTCGACTCCAACATGTTTTTCCCATTACAATGATACCTCGAATGACGTTTCTGCACAAATACAGGGTTACATAATTTCCTCATAATCACTAGCATAGGGATTATTTCAGATGCTTCAGACATTATCTTGACCAATTATACACACAAAAATATATATCAAAAACATTGCTATTGGATCATATGTGGACATTTCAGTTTAAGGGTCCATGAGTGTGTGTGTGTGTGTGTGCATACATTCCAGAGTATGATAGAGCCACAGAGTTCCTTCTGTTTTATGGCCTGTGAGTGTCCGGTTACATGCTCATGCATGCGTTTGGACAGGAAGTTTGGGGGCTGGGTTCTATGGAGAGCCACCAAAACTCTTTTCTGTTCAGACAGTGAATGAAGTGTTTGGAGAAAACGATTAGCTAATTTGATAAGCACCTGTCCGGATGTCATTGTTGCTACATTTCCCCCTTTTTGTTCGATTAAGTCAGAGGATGGACTTCATCGAACAACAACTTAGCACAATGGATGACAGGTGGTTTGCTAGACTGATGGCTCAGCCCACATGAGGTTGAGGTGGTCGATGGTGTGGGGTTCTGTGAGAAACCGCCGACACGGCTTTGTGAGCTTGGCTGTGGATGTTCACATCTCGTTGAGTCTGGCACAGGGTGAAGGCCAAGACGAGTGTCAGTGCGTGGTCGGTGACCTTGGAAAGATACGACAGTATCCGCTGCGGTCCAGGTTTGGACACAGGTGAGGTATTCAGGCTGGGCGGTTGCCCATGCTTGGAGGGCTGTGTTGACAGGAGCAATGTTCGTGAGTTGGGACCCCCTTTTCTCAAACCAGAGATCTCCTTCTGGATCTAGGGTGACGTTGTAGTTCTTAAAGGATGGGAGTTCCAGTGCTGTCTGGTACTCTTTGCTCGGAAGATGGTACCATGACAGGTTACCGAGGTGTGAGATGGCACCTGTCAGTACTTGAGTCGGCATACTCGGGTTGAGCAGGTTGACACGGCTGGTTGTATCATGCTGTTCGTGAGTGACAGTGGCTGGGTGCGCAGGTGTGTTAGCCAGCCATCGTTCACCTACAATCTTTGCTTGTGTTTCTGTGACTTGTGTGCGAGGCTTAGCTTCAGCAGGGCAGCGTGTGTGGCTGACCAGGGGTTGCAACTCGCAGATCCCTTCAGTGTTGTCTCTGAGGAAGGGCTTGCTAGGGCAGAGATAATGAAAGTCTTTGGTCAAGGTGCACCCGTGCAGGTTTGGGGCCGGGTACAGCAGGGTGTCGCTGTCGGGGTAGGCCACCACGTCTGGAGTGCATATCTTGAACTGGGTCCTGCTTTTCCAGGACCCGCTGTTGACAATGTCTTTGAGCCTGGAGGTTTGGTTTGACTCGATGATGGGTAGGTTTAGGAGAAAACCCACTTCTCTCTGCTCGGGGTTGACGTGAAGTGGGGTGGCGCAACCCAGCGAGTAAGCAAGGTGTGTTTGAAAAGGGTCAGCTGGCGTGGTGATGCTGGAAGCCAGCACAGTTCGCACAAGGCTTAAAGGTTTCAGGTACGGTGGGATTGCACCTGTGGCTAGGCTGTCATTGGAGGAGCTCACCTCCCACAGCATGTCTGTCGTTAGCGCTGTAATCAGCGGAGTCTGGGCAAAGTCATTCTGGAAGATAACAAACAGTGGTTTCATGGAGTTCACAGCCTGGTTTGCTGTGTTGATACTGGACGTACCAATGTTAAACAGAGTTCTGTCGGCAGCTACGGCTCCGAGCAACGCTCCCAGGAACCGTTTGGATCGGTGGTTGGTGCTTAGGAGTCCTGATTGCGTGACAGTCACTTTCTCAAGTTGGTTGAGCAGGTGTTCGACCTTGGCTTTGGCGTGAGAGAGGGAGTCCTCTGTCCGTTGGGCACTTGCCCAGATGTATGGGGCTGCGGTGCTGGGGTAGTGTGCTCTGTAGACCGGGCGGGACTGGATGAGTCGACCATACACTGGCTGAGTGTAGGTTCCGCAGTCGGTGATCAGAAGTCTCAGTTGTTCTCTCGGTGGCAGCTGTCCTCTGGATGGCTGACAGCACAGCCTGACGACCCACAGCAGCAACCTGGTACAGATGACAGGGAGAGAGAGAGAGAAAGGGAAGGAAGAGGCAAACGAGGGTTGTCTTTGGTTGGACAGGGCAGTTCTTTTGCTTTGTGGGTGGCAGCTAGGTTTAGCTCGCCTTGGCCCATGTTTTGTCACATCTTTCTGCCAGCCTGTCGCTTGCTTCAATGTCTCGTCAGTGACTCTGGTGCTGTGTTGTGCCGCACATGATGCGTCATAGATAAACATTGGCATGACCCCCCTTTTGCAACTGTTCAGCACAAGCTTTTGCGCTGTGATGTCAACAGGTGCAGAACCCGTAATGTTGTGTGTATGCAGCGTGTGTATGTTATGCAGCGGTTTGAGGCACTGGCTGTCAGTGAGCTCAGACGGCGTGCAAGGGAGGCAGGAGGGGTAAAAGTGGAGGCAATGCAAAGTCTTTGTGTTGTCAGAAGCCCGCATGTCCGCTATGTTGGGTGTTGCAGACAGCGGAGCCCGCGTAAGCGGCACAGGGTTAGGCAGTGTAGCCTGTAAAAGGCTTATGCAGTGTGTAGTCGCTGCAACTGTGAGGGAGGGTGGGTGGGTCGGGTGTGACCACCGCTTTCCGTTTAGTGCGCCAGGCTTGGCGCGGGCATGAGTTTGGTCATGTAGCTGCAGGTCAGTCTTGACCTTGGCGCAGCATTTGTTAAAGTCTTTTGTGAGCTGAAAGGTGCAGGGTAGCGAACTTGAAACTTGACCTGTTGCTAAGTCTGTGTCGTTGTGACTGGCTGTGGGAGTTCCCATGAACTGTGTGACCTGACAGTCTGGCTCTGTGGAAAGTCTCGTGACCTCTGTGATCTGACAGTCTGGCTCGGGTGGCCTGTGTGACTGGATGGGGAGAGGTTCTGGCACTTGAGCCCAAAGAGTTCGCTTTTTGAAGTCCAGTAAGGGCTCGAAACGATCCAGCAGGTCTTTGCCAATGATGAGTGGATGAGTGTTCATTGGTGAAACGTACACAGGGTGAGTCAGTGACATAAAACCTATTGACAGGTGGATTAGAGTTAGCTGTTCAAGCCGGATGCTATTTTGGCTGTATGAATGCACATTTAGTTCACAAGTGTGAGATTCAAGAGTTCGATTCTGTCTCTTAGCTTCGACTTTGAGTCTTTTGAAAAGTTGAGATGAGATCACAGTGAGGTCTGCTCCTGTGTCTATCAAGGCTTCAAGTTTCACTTCCTTCTCCAAAGTGCAGGCTAGGTAGGGTTTCCTGGTCACCCCCCTTTCAAGAAGGTGTCCCAGAAACTGTGGCATCGGGGCTGTTGTTGTCAGCCGGAGTGAATGGTAGGTGTTGTCAGTTTGTGATGCAACAATGAGTGAGTGAGTGGAGCTGCTATTTGGTGATGTAACAGCAAAGTTCATGGGTTGCGATTTGATAACAATGTCTGGTGGGTTGTCCCCGGGAGGGACGTGTGGCTTGCTGCGGGGGCAGCTAGCCGGAACAGCACTTCCTGGGACTTTGTGATGTTGGTCCCAGGTGTGAGGTGTTGTGCTGTTTCGTGTGGGGTGTGCAGCTGTCAGCTGTGGTGCTAGAGTGGAGCTGTCAGTGTGTGATGTGACAGCTAGCTCTGTAGTCTGTGGGGGACGAGCAGTGTTCGTGGTGCTTGGCTCAGGCAGATAGCAGTCAGACAGGGTGTTGGTTTCAGTTCTTATGCTTAGACATAAGATGTCTGGTTCGTCCTTGTCTCTCTCGCGATGTTTCTTGTGAAGAAACTCTTTCAGCATCCTCACGATCTCTGCTGTCTCCGACGTGGCTGCACTGTGTTTTTCTGGTGTGTGATAAGGCTTGGGCTTACCAGTAGCATGTCGAGAGGGGTTCCAGGGCCGGCTTTCTGGGCTTGGAGTTCTGGACGGCGGGTGATGCGGGTCCCAGAATCTTTTAGAGCGCTCGCTCCGATGCTTTGGATGAGCACCGTCACGGTTGTGCTGCCCTCTGCTGGCTTGGAACGGTCTTGACTCTCTGTTGAAAGATCTGTGACTGTGGTGCTGTTGGGCACCCTCTGTGTCTAGCTCTGAGCAGTGCTCAGAGACAGAGTCGATTGTGGGGTCTTTTACAGTCTTTTTGGAAATAGTCTTTTGCTTGGTGTAAGCTTTGTGGACCAAGTCTCGTAGCTGTTGGGTGGACATGCTACGTGGACAGGCCAGAACGCCTAAGTGATGACTCACTGTGGGATGCAGATTTCGGAGGAACAGCGTCCTGAAGTTGACATCATCTTCCATACCGGGCTCGTTTCGTGCTCCGAAGTAGGCGTGTCGGAGTCGGCCGTAGTAGGTCTGTGGGTGTTCAGGTCGGGCCTGTTTGATGTCCATGGCGGTGAAGACCCCTTGTTCTGATTCTGGATCAGAGAATTCACGGATCAAAGCTTGTCGCAGCTGCTGGTAGTCCCTTTTGACAGTCTCTGGTTGACGGTCTAGGAAGCTGCGCACGTCACGGCTAGACGTAAGTCTGAGCAGGTAAAACTTGTCCCAAGCTGTCACGTTGGCGACAGTTTGCAGGTGAAAGTCAATGTCTTGAAGATAAGCGTGTACATCATGGCCTCCTGCAAGGTTTGGAGTGAACGTGGGGATGTTTCTGGCCAACTTGTCAAAGTTTGTGGGGGGAGAGCTGTGGCTGGGGGCCCAATCCGTCTGGAGGGGATTCTGACCCGTTTCAGCTCCGCCCCCTTCAGCTTTGGGAGCCGTGCCGCGTTCAGCGGTAAGTGTTCTCTGGGAGAGCCCCCCCCTTTCTGCTGACAGGGGTTTTTGTTGGCTGACTGGTGATGTCTGGAACAATGGGCTTACGCCCCCCTTTTCAGCCCTGGGTTCTTGGCTGAAAGGTTCGTACCGGCTGGTTAGGGGAAATTTTGTGGTGTGTGTTTCCCCTACCCGGTCACTATTAAGTCTGTAAGAATGTCTCAGTTCTCTGTGAACAATGTCAAGTTCGTCTCTGAGATCATGTCTCTGCAGAGTAAGCTCATGGATTTCAGCTCTGGCCACCTGTAAGTGTTTTTCACAGGCTGTGGCTTTAGCGTTTTTGTCTCTTAGTTCAGTCTTTGCTCTCTCGAGGAGAGCGTCACTTTGTTGGAGTCTTTCGTCGAGTTCTTTACGGGTTTCTTTCTCCGACTGTTCTCTTTGGTCTGTGTCGAGGCGAAGATCTTGCAGGGCCTTTCGAAGTCTTTCTACTTCTTTCTGTAGCTCTGGATCTGTGGCGTCCTCTTTCTCGGTCTGGAGAAGAAGCTGGTCTAGATGACTTTGGGTGTGGGCCTGGTTCCTCCGGGCCTCCTCTGCTTGAAGCTTTAGCGCTGCTGCTTCCTGCTCCAGGTTGATGTGGCTCCTTTCGCTGAGCCGTGCCTGGGCGACGAGTTTGTGTGCGAGGCTTCCGACGATCTTGGCCCAGTCCTTGTAGCTGTAGCTCTGTGTCGGATCGTGGGTCATCAGTTTGACCAGGTCGGTGTCCAGCTGTTCTCGGCTCAGGGGCTCTGCGTCAGCGGCGTCTCCGGGCAGGAAGTCGGTCGTCATGGCTCTCAACCACAACTCGAGTTCGTCCCACTGGGCAGCCATACTGGACGGCCGTGACCTTGGCACACTGTGGGCGAGAGAGAACACAGAACACACACACAAAGAGACCAATGCAAGTTCGTTTTAAGGTTAACGAGCTATGATCATACGGCTATGCCGTTTATGAGAATTTTGGGGCTAACTGATGCCAACAGTTAGACAGTTCGCGGAGCCAATTAACTTGGGTCGTCTGAGGACCTGCACTAGGGGTTGTGACGAGCAGTAGCCTGGCGGGTCACGTGGTGGCCCCGGCTGCTGGTGGTCACTCTACTGCTTAGCTTCTTTGATGGCTCTCTCAGGTTACTGTTTCTAGGTGAAATGAAAGAAACAAATCACAACAGAACAAAGGGTAGAACAGATCAAAGTGAAATAAGATCAAACAATAGTAACACGGTATGTGTCAGAGAGAATAAGGAGGCCTAAGCCTATTACCACTGCCAGAGTTTACGATAGGGCCTACAGGTGAGTGGGGGCTATCGGGGTAGAAAACCTAGGAAGATGGTGAGGCTTGGAGAAAAGGATAGGGGCCAAACACTTAAATGACCGGGGAATATCTAATATTCTGTGGCTTAAACTAAGTGTATGGGTTTTACCTTATTTAGTCTGCCTGGGGTGAAATGAGGTCACTCAGGTGGGAGCCGGCGGCGCGGTCAACCTTCTTGACGGTCCCAAACACTCGACCGCAGTGGACCCGGGCCCTCTGTTACTCTGTGTACCACGGTGCGACCTTCCCAAACAACTTGCGACCTTAAACACAACCTGGCAACACCAAGGTGTCAACTGCCAGACAGCACGACAAAATTGGGTTTTCCCCGGAACCCTGCCCCTGCAGCAGGCCCTGGTTCAGGTACTTGTCCCGAAATTGCCTTGTGTGTCAGCTGGCGTGGTTGACTTTACCCTTGGAGTGCTAAATTGCTGATGTAGCAGTTGCGTGCCACCCCAATGGTAAGAGACAGAAGAGTCCGAGACTCACGCACGGCCGGTGTCGGTCGTGACGGCCAGGTGACCCCGCTCGCTGGAAACCAACCAGAGATGACTGTCAAATCACCCCCGCGCCCTAGGGAGAACTACATATGGATACACAAAGAGGGGTAAACAGGCGAAAGTTAAAGTCAATTAAGGCTTTCTTGTTTAAACCAAATTTAGTAATCAGGTATGTAGAAATAGAGGCAAAGGCTTTGAAAATAATGATAAAACCAAAAAGGGAATTATGATAATGTTGGTGATTATCAGAATAACCTAAAAGAGAGATAAGAAAAATTAGGAATAATAAAAAAAAGTAATAATTTTTTTTTGAAAAAAAAAATTAATTAAAAAAAAAATTTAATAAAATAAAATAATGAAAAGACAGGATGAACCCAGAAGAAGAGACAGGCCGCAGTAGTGGGTTTGTCCCACAAAGGGGCGTATCTCCTTTCCGTGGTCGACCTGGTTGAACAGACAAACTTATTCAAATTGAATTCAAACTGGTTTAAATCAAATTTAAATAAGCCTGTGCGGAAAATGAAATTAATCAGAATGATATTTCATAATAATCCAGATAACATCAAAGTATCAGTAATCATTATGAAATAATCAGAAGGGAGAGATGAAATAAGTACACACTTCAAAAGAGTGAAAGGGGAAAAAGAGTGGAACCGTGGCTCAGTATCCACAAGGCCACACGGTGGCGCTGTTTCCTTCTAGTGGATCTCAGTGGCTGACAGCCAAACACAATTTAAATCCAAAATTTAAATCTGGTCTAAACTCGAATTTAAATACGCGTGTAAGGGAATTGAGAAATCAGAATGATATTGTACAATAATTAAGATGCATTAAAGTATCAGTAATTATTATAAAATAATCAGACGAGAAAACAGAAATAAAGCCATTCACACAGAATTGGAAACAGAAAAGCGAGTTGAATGAACCGCTTTAGCGGGTGGCGGCCACTAGGTGGCGGACTTCCCTCTAACTGGGCTCTCAATGGCTGGGCTGGGATTTAATTTGAGTTTCAATTCCAGTCTTGTTTGAACCAAACTCAAAGTAAATGTACCAGTCAAAAGCAGAACAATTGTCTAACACAAAATAATATTCGCACGAGCAAAGCTGGAAATGCCAATAATTATTGAGAATTTAGACCTAAGCTAATTCACTATTCATCATAGAACACTTAAATTTAGCAGTACAAGAGCATTATCTGAAACGGCCACGAGATGGCGTAGTTGCGCACATGCAGGCTGACGTCAATGGGAGGTGGTGCTCACGCAGGGTGACGTCGTTGGGGCGCGTATTTTGAGACTCAAACACCTAAAAGGACCTCTGGTGTTTAGTCCGCGGAATTACAACCAACTTTAAATGTGACGGAGCTCAGAGCGTTCAGCTCGGTCAGCGCGGCGCTGACTAATGAAAAGGACAAGATCTTTGCAGATCTTTGGGTGCTATTGCACAAGAGCGTGAAGCAGGATTTCGTCGCTGCAAAACACAATTGTGGGCAACTCCCATAGACATTAATCCAAATAGCACGGATTCAAGGGCGTAGATTTGGTTTGAACATTGGGGGGGTTTTCATGTGATCATGGTATAAATATTGGGGGGGTTTTGGGGGGGTTGTAATGCATAGATTTAAATATTGGGGGGGTTATCTCCCCCCTAACCCCCCCACAAATTACGCCCATGCACGGATTTAAATGTATTAGGTTTTCGATTGATTAGCTAAGTCAACGTTAACCAGGAGTTTATCGTTTTGCTGAATTTTACTGGGTTAACCACGAATTCAATAACGATATTTTCATGCAAGGCCTATATATGTTTGAAAGGAATCTCGCTTAGAAACATATTTATTAATACCGGTAATACGCACGTGAGACTTATTCGTTCACAGCGATTTCAACAAATATTAGAAATGTATCGCCTGCAGAGATATTTCTTCATCTCTTAACAGGACATTTGTAATATTAGGCTAAATACTGCGCAGTGTACATAGCATTTAACAGTGCTAAAATTGTCTAGGCATTTTTTAGCAACTTGTTAAAGTGTAAGGTACTGACTCCGGCTTTTTGCCTCGGTCAGTTAGGAGTGAGTTCGCGTTTGCGACTTATCTCATAATTTCATAACACATGTGCACAAAAATTATTAATAACCATATAAACAGACTGAATACTGAAAATTGCTTATAAAACGAAGTTTGAGATTGCCCAAATTTTTCTCCACCATAAAACTGTAGCGTTTATGCCTCGGACTTTTGGTCCGTATGAATTAACTCAAATGATCTATAGGGAATTTTAATAACTAATCATGAATATGATTAATATTTGCATATTACAGTTACATTAAACTATCGAAATTGAAAATGTATAGATTATACGAATATATGAATAATCGATCACAACGTCTTATAATTCCTCATTCATATATCAATAATCTTATTTAATTTCGATCATGGGATAACCTTTTAAGGGAAATTCATGTAGTGATCAAATAGGTGTTTGTCCCGCAAAACCATCAAAGATCAATCCATCAATCTCTCAATCAAGTTATCCCTTATAAACTCCAAGAAATATCAACTTTCTGGTCGTGAACGTTAATTTTCCTGTGTTTATAAAATTAAACTACCTTAATGTAGTGCATAATAAGCGCGGTAGCTCTTAGTTCGTAAACCTCATTGACTCGTATTTTTACAAGCAATTTCACAGAAACAGTTGAATATATTGTTTTAATAAATGCAAACTACAGAATATAACGGAATACACATACTGATTATATGTTTTATACGTCTATGTACAGTTACTTACATTAAACAGACAAGACAAAAACGGGTAACAGCTGATGAGAGAAGGAGAGTTATAGAGAGTTGGGGAGGGGCGCGCGCCGTAGCACGCGCTGAGATTGTAGAGAGATAGAGAAAGAGAGAATGGTCACGTGTGACCATAGAACAGCAAACATCACAGACCTTTGAGAGAGACATCAATCAAAACAAACCTTAAAACATTAACACTCGTCAGAGTTTGATACTTGCAAAAAGGGTTCGTTTGTGTGTGATGAGCTGTGTCCAGCATGCGCGTGTTCTCGTGTCTGAGGCGCGTTCTCCCGTGTCGTTTCGGAGCCGGGCGCGTGCTCGTTGCCAGAGCACGTTTCCGCGGGAGCTTTGAAAGCTGGTTGAAAGTGAAGTTGCTGAAGGAATTCAGGCTCCGTTCGTTCGACTCGTAGGTGGAAACGAACAAAGTGGAATTAGGAAATTAAACAAAAGAAACTTTATAAAGAAAATAAAAGCAGGGAACTCCGTGAGGGAGTTTAGATCGGAGACGTCACATGATGAGCAGTGATGAAGGCAGGGAGCGCAGAGCAAGAGAGCGATTTTTGGGGGAGCTGTGGCTTTTAAAGAATGTATAGCTCCACCTTTGTTTGGCACAAGTAGCCTATCACCTTCAGTGATCTGAGAGCGGGAGACTTTTCTTTGTTTGTAAAGACATGCCCACTTTGACCATGTCATGTGAGAGATCGAATTTAACATTCATATCTAGAAGTATGGTATTTCCTAGAATAAATGCATATTATTGTACCTTGCAGTCAAGATTCGACTCCAACATGTTTTTCCCATTACAATGATACCTCGAATGACGTTTCTGCACAAATACAGGGTTACATAATTTCCTCATAATCACTAGCATAGGGATTATTTCAGATGCTTCAGACATTATCTTGACCAATTATACACACAAAAATATATATCAAAAACATTGCTATTGGATCATATGTGGACATTTCAGTTTAAGGGTCCATGAGTGTGTGTGTGTGTGTGTGCATACATTCCAGAGTATGATAGAGCCACAGAGTTCCTTCTGTTTTATGGCCTGTGAGTGTCCGGTTACATGCTCATGCATGCGTTTGGACAGGAAGTTTGGGGGCTGGGTTCTATGGAGAGCCACCAAAACTCTTTTCTGTTCAGACAGTGAATGAAGTGTTTGGAGAAAACGATTAGCTAATTTGATAAGCACCTGTCCGGATGTCATTGTTGCTACAGCATCAAGGCCAGAAGGAAGATTTTCTTGAGGAATATAAACTGCTTAAAGATGGTCATGAAGTTTCCTCACATGGCCGTTTAGTTGACTTGGCGCCAGAATAGGATCCCATTACAGAGCTGATAAGAGTGGGTGGACGACTACGTCAAAGTGAGGATTTGGATCCGGAAGCTATTTATCTGATTGTTGTAGACCCCAAGAATAACGTAACCAAACTTTTGGTTGCTGACTTTGATTCAACTTTGATTGACCACAAAGAGTGTTAGCTCAGCGTTGTCTGGGTTCTGAGAGGGTGACCGTTAATAAAGAAAATTCAGAGGTCATGTCATGGGTCATGGGTGTAGAAAGTGGAAAGGTGGGCCTTCCATTCCCAGAATGGCTGATCTACCAGTTTCCAGACTTCGTCGGTATAAGCCTCCCTTTTGGTCGACGGGTGTAGATTGTTTTGGACCTTTAAACATCAAAGTAGGTCGTTGACATGAAGAGGTGGGGCATTATCTTTAAATGCTGTAAATAAACATACTGTCTCCATTTGGAACAACTTTCTTGTATGGATACTGACAGTTTCCGTCTGGCCCTTCGAAGATTTGTAGCTCGTACAGGTCGACCCTATGAAATATTGTCTGATCAAGGGACTAATTTCAAGGGAGGAGAAAGACAACTCCGGGAAGCATTTTCTCAGTTTAGTCTCTCTCTTCAGGAGATGCTTGCCCAACAGCAAATTAAATTCTCATTCAATCCACCATATTCTCCCCATTTGGAGGTACTTGGGAGAGAGAGGTACGGTCTGTTAATACTGCACGAGTAACTTTGGGAACACAAGTAGTCTCAGAGGAAGTTCTGTATACAGTGCTTGTTGAAATTGTCTAGTTGCTAAACTCAAATATTTCAGACCCTGATCCCATCACCCCAAATATCCTAATGATGGAGCAGCGAGATACATCTCTCCCACAAGTGATGTATGCAGATTCAGTACTACTTACCCGTAGAAAGTGGAGACACAGTCAAGTTCTTGTGGATCGATTCTGGGCCAGTTTTTATTAAAGATTATCTTCCAAGTCTTCCGACTCATCAAATGTGGAAGCTTGATGGTAATCCTATTGCTCCTTCTACCATAGTAGACCATGTAAGTTCCTTTTGCTTGTTTGTTTGATATGTTTGATATTTTGCATACATTTAAATTAAGTTTGTTTCATTTCTTTGATCCTACATAATTATTGCTGATTTCAGATGTATGTTTTAAAACATGCTAATGTGTTTTTATTACATTAATTGTTTCTATTTTGTTTATGGTTTTATTAGAAACTAACAATTACCAGCACTGTCATCAATGGGAAATGTCTACTCCTACATGTTGAATAAACAGAGAAAAAGAGACCGATGACTGAATGAGTTTTAAAAGTAATGCGTAAAAGTTAAATACTCCCTAAAAAGTAACTAATTGCGTTACTTAATTACTTTTTATGGAAAGTAATGCGTTAGCTTTGCATGACTTTTTCTCATCTGGGCTGGGCTTGCTTTGTTTTTAATAACAAAAAGAAGTTCTATTTTTGGCAAATGTAAAGCAGTAGTGGCTCCTGGCCATACATTTAGGTAGGGCAGGTCTGGGACTTAGCATGATAAACATTTTGTAAGCTTTATATTTTAATCACTGAATACATCAGACACACTTTTGGTAGAATTCTAATGTCCTTTTGATATTCAGCCTTAGGTGTGGCGCTTTAATGATGATTGACAGACTTTATAAACATAATAAAGAATACACATTTGACCAGGAGGGGGGTGCATACGGAGAACACTGGGGTGTCCAGCCCGCAGGGTGGAATATTTCAACCCCAGGGGTGGCAGACTGGCTTGCCAAGGGAAAGACACATGCTCGAGAGAGGCTTACAGTGGAAATACACACGTGGGGGTTGCCCAGAGGGGGAACCATGCACATGGCGACACCTAGCCAACGCGAAAGCTGCCAGAGGCATAACTCTGGCGTTGACGTCAACAGCGCTGGAGGAACTCAGGGCTTATCAGGCTCACCTGAGGAGAATATCGCACGTATCCAGTCCGTGGTGTGGAATGGCGAGCAAGCGAAGACACCTGAATGGGTCCTAGTACCGGCTGGTTGAAGCGAGTACACGGGGGGACACTGGCTCCACTCTGAGATTATAGAATCTGGCGAATGTGTTGGGTGTCGCCCAGCCTGCAGCTCTGCAGATGTCTGTTAGCGAGGCGCCATGCGCTAGAGCCCAAGAGGAGGCCACACTCCGGGTGGAGTGGGCCGTCACACCAAGGGGGCACGGACGACCTTGCTGCTGGTAAGCCAAAGCAATGGCTTCCACTACCCAGTGAGACAACCTTTGCTTGGAGAGAGCCTTTCCCTTCAGCTTCCCACCATAACAGACAAAGAGCTGGTCTGAGGTCCTGAAACACTGCGTTCTGTCTACGTAAGCACGGAGGGCGCGTACTGGACAGAGCAATGCCAAGGCTGGGTCTGCCTCCTCCAGGGGCAGTGCTTGCAGGCTCACCACCTGGTCCCGGAAGGGAGTGGTGGGAACCTTGGGCACATATCCAGGCCGGGGTTTCAGGATCACGTGAGAATAGGCCGGCCCAATTTCCAGGAACGCTTCGTCCACAGAAAATGCGTGCAGGTACCCTACCCTCTTGATGGAGGCCAAAGCAACCAGGAGCGAATGGTTCCTGGTTGTCGAATTGTCTCAGGTAAGTCAGCAGTGAATGCGTGCGCTCGCTCGTAAGCTGCACGCACATGGCGATCGAGTTGATTTCCATACCGAGAAAAGAGATCCTCTGCACGGGGCAAAGTTGGCTCTCCTCCCAGTTGACCCGAAAGCCCAGACGGGCTAGGTGCCGGAGCACTAGGTCCCTGTGTTCGCAAACCTGGTCCCGAGAGTGAGCTAGGATTAGATAATTCAGGATGCGAACCCCGTGTTGCCGTAGCGGCACAAGGGCTGCCTCGACGACCTTCGTGAAGACGCGAGGAGACAGTGCCAGCCCGAATGGGAGAACCGCGTACTGGTATGCCTGCCCCTCAAAACCAGAAGGGAGGAAGGGAGACATGAAAGTAGGCGTCCTTCAGGTCGATCGCTGCAAACCAATCCTGTGGCTGCACACATTCGAAAATGCATTTGGCCGTTAGCATCTTGAACGGAAGCCTGTAAAGGGAACTGTTCAAGACGCACAGGTCCAGGATTGGTCGTAACCCACCGGTTTTCTTGGGGACAATGAAGTAGGGGCTGTAGAAGCCAGGCCTCATTGCGGCTGGAGGGACAAGTCTCGATCGCACCCTTCGCCAGCAGGGTGGCGACCTACGCTCTCATGACGGGGCATTGCCACCGACCATAGTGAAGCGGACTCCCCTGAAGCGGGGAGGAGACCGTGCAAACTGAATTGCATAGCCGAGCCTGATGGTTCACGCGAGCCAGTGGGACAGGTTGGGGAGCTCTAACCAGGCTCCCAAGGACTGTGCCAGCGGGGTCAGCCGAACAACAGACGTCCCCCCGGGGGTGCAGCGAAGCGTAATGACGTGGGTGGCATAGCGGCCCGGTGTGGGGGCACGGTCATTAGCCGCGTCCTGCTAGAGGAGGCCAGGGAAGGACCAGCGTTCAACAGGGCGTGCTCTGGCAGGGGTCTGGCGACAGAGGGGGATGAGAGCGGTGAGGCCCGTGGGCGGCGCGTGCTGTCATCCCCTTCTGGGGGCTCAGAGATGGGGATATCAGTTCTTTCTTTAACCACATTAGGGTGCTGCCCACCTGTGGGTGAGCAGCGGGGAGTGGAGAACAAAAGATTCTCCCCCGGCCCTCCACCGGGGGAAGGAGTGGTCCTGCTACCATCTCCTGACAAGAACTGGTCGCCATCTCTGAGCAGCCCGTCTCAGGAGCGTCGCTTGGCCTGGCGTTTAGCGGGGCGCGGGGCTACGACTTCCTCCACGACGCGGCCCGGGTGAAGGCTGCTGCTGGGGCTCGCCTGGAGAGCGAGGTCAGTGGCTCCCCTCGTGCATGTCCCTGAGCATCTGGGCCTGGTAGAGCTGCAGAGTGGCCATGGCATGCAAAGAGGCGGCTGCCTGCCCCGCAGCTCTATAGGTCTTCGCCACCAGAGTAGACGAAAACCTACAGGCCTTGGAGGGGTGCTTAGGGTAACCACGGGAGGAAGCACTCTGCGGACACAGTTGCATCGCAACAGAGCGTTCCACCATAGGCACCCCAGTGTACCCCTAAACAGCCGCCTGATCGAGGGAGGAAAGGCGGAGGAGGTCGTCGAGCGATCACAGGAAGACAAGGGTGTCTTCCAGGACCTCGAGACCTCCTCATGCACATCCGGGAAGAAAGGCATTGGGGTTGGACGCCGACGTGAATCCCAAAAACCAATCATCTAGTTGCGAGCGCTCGGGGCAGGGTGGCGGATTGCACTCTAACCCGATGCTCGCGGCCAAGCATGGCTGTCAGCTCGGGATCTGGATCGGGCAATGCTGGCGTGCCCGGAGGCGGCAGCACAGCCGAACCTTCATCTCCCGAGGACACCTGCCCACCTTGTGATGCTGCGATGGACATTGAGCCATCCTCAGGAGCGCCAAATGACACTCTCGGCCCGCCCGCGGCCGGCGGCCGGGACTGGTAGAGTGCATCATCCGGTCGGCTCTCGGGTTGTAACACTTGAGAGGGGGGTCTGGGACTTAGCATGATAAACATTTTGTAAGCTTTATATTTTAATCACTGAATACATCAGACACACTTTTGGTAGAATTCTAATGTCCTTTTGATATTCAGCCTTAGGTGTGGCGCTTTAATGATGATTGACAGACTTTATAAACATAATAAAGAATACACATTTGACCAGGAGGGGGGTGCATACGGAGAACACTGGGGTGTCCAGCCCGCAGGGTGGAATATTTCAACCCCAGGGGTGGCAGACTGGCTTGCCAAGGGAAAGACACATGCTCGAGAGAGGCTTACAGTGGAAATACACACGTGGGGGTTGCCCAGAGGGGGAACCATGCACATGGCGACACCTAGCCAACGCGAAAGCTGCCAGAGGCATAACTCTGGCGTTGACGTCAACAGCGCTGGAGGAACTCAGGGCTTATCAGGCTCACCTGAGGAGAATATCGCACGTATCCAGTCCGTGGTGTGGAATGGCGAGCAAGCGAAGACACCTGAATGGGTCCTAGTACCGGCTGGTTGAAGCGAGTACACGGGGGGACACTGGCTCCACTCTGAGATTATAGAATCTGGCGAATGTGTTGGGTGTCGCCCAGCCTGCAGCTCTGCAGATGTCTGTTAGCGAGGCGCCATGCGCTAGAGCCCAAGAGGAGGCCACACTCCGGGTGGAGTGGGCCGTCACACCAAGGGGGCACGGACGACCTTGCTGCTGGTAAGCCAAAGCAATGGCTTCCACTACCCAGTGAGACAACCTTTGCTTGGAGAGAGCCTTTCCCTTCAGCTTCCCACCATAACAGACAAAGAGCTGGTCTGAGGTCCTGAAACACTGCGTTCTGTCTACGTAAGCACGGAGGGCGCGTACTGGACAGAGCAATGCCAAGGCTGGGTCTGCCTCCTCCAGGGGCAGTGCTTGCAGGCTCACCACCTGGTCCCGGAAGGGAGTGGTGGGAACCTTGGGCACATATCCAGGCCGGGGTTTCAGGATCACGTGAGAATAGGCCGGCCCAATTTCCAGGAACGCTTCGTCCACAGAAAATGCGTGCAGGTACCCTACCCTCTTGATGGAGGCCAAAGCAACCAGGAGCGAATGGTTCCTGGTTGTCGAATTGTCTCAGGTAAGTCAGCAGTGAATGCGTGCGCTCGCTCGTAAGCTGCACGCACATGGCGATCGAGTTGATTTCCATACCGAGAAAAGAGATCCTCTGCACGGGGCAAAGTTGGCTCTCCTCCCAGTTGACCCGAAAGCCCAGACGGGCTAGGTGCCGGAGCACTAGGTCCCTGTGTTCGCAAACCTGGTCCCGAGAGTGAGCTAGGATTAGATAATTCAGGATGCGAACCCCGTGTTGCCGTAGCGGCACAAGGGCTGCCTCGACGACCTTCGTGAAGACGCGAGGAGACAGTGCCAGCCCGAATGGGAGAACCGCGTACTGGTATGCCTGCCCCTCAAAACCAGACCGCAAGAACGGTCTGTGTCGAGGAAGGGAGACATGAAAGTAGGCGTCCTTCAGGTCGATCGCTGCAAACCAATCCTGTGGCTGCACACATTCGAAAATGCATTTGGCCGTTAGCATCTTGAACGGAAGCCTGTAAAGGGAACTGTTCAAGACGCACGGGTCCAGGATTGGTCGTAACCCACCGGTTTTCTTGGGGACAATGAAGTAGGGGCTGTAGAAGCCAGGCCTCATTGCGGCTGGAGGGACAAGTCTCGATCGCACCCTTCGCCAGCAGGGTGGCGACCTACGCTCTCATGACGGGGCATTGCCACCGACCATAGTGAAGCGGACTCCCCTGAAGCGGGGAGGAGACCGTGCAAACTGAATTGCATAGCCGAGCCTGATGGTTCACGCGAGCCAGTGGGACAGGTTGGGGAGCTCTAACCAGGCTCCCAAGGACTGTGCCAGCGGGGTCAGCCGAACAACAGACGTCCCCCCGGGGGTGCAGCGAAGCGTAATGACGTGGGTGGCATAGCGGCCCGGTGTGGGGGCACGGTCATTAGCCGCGTCCTGCTAGAGGAGGCCAGGGAAGGACCAGCGTTCAACAGGGCGTGCTCTGGCAGGGGTCTGGCGACAGAGGGGGATGAGAGCGGTGAGGCCCGTGGGCGGCGCGTGCTGTCATCCCCTTCTGGGGGCTCAGAGATGGGGATATCAGTTCTTTCTTTAACCACATTAGGGTGCTGCCCACCTGTGGGTGAGCAGCGGGGACTGGAGAACAAAAGATTCTCCCCCGGCCCTCCACCGGGGGAAGGAGTGGTCCTGCTACCATCTCCTGACAAGAACTGGTCGCCATCTCTGAGCAGCCCGTCTCAGGAGCGTCGCTTGGCCTGGCGTTTAGCGGGGCGCGGGGCTACGACTTCCTCCACGACGCGGCCCGGGTGAAGGCTGCTGCTGGGGCTCGCCTGGAGAGCGAGGTCAGTGGCTCCCCTCGTGCATGTCCCTGAGCATCTGGGCCTGGTAGAGCTGCAGAGTGGCCATGGCATGCAAAGAGGCGGCTGCCTGCCCCGCAGCTCTATAGGTCTTCGCCACCAGAGTAGACGAAAACCTACAGGCCTTGGAGGGGTGCTTAGGGTAACCACGGGAGGAAGCACTCTGCGGACACAGTTGCATCGCAACAGAGCGTTCCACCATAGGCACCCCAGTGTACCCCTAAACAGCCGCCTGATCGAGGGAGGAAAGGCGGAGGAGGTCGTCGAGCGATCACAGGAAGACAAGGGTGTCTTCCAGGACCTCGAGACCTCCTCATGCACATCCGGGAAGAAAGGCATTGGGGTTGGACGCCGACGTGAATCGGCGGCCGCACCCAAAAACCAATCATCTAGTTGCGAGCGCTCGGGGCAGGGTGGCGGATTGCACTCTAACCCGATGCTCGCGGCCAAGCATGGCTGTCAGCTCGGGATCTGGATCGGGCAATGCTGGCGTGCCCGGAGGCGGCAGCACAGCCGAACCTTCATCTCCCGAGGACACCTGCCCACCTTGTGATGCTGCGATGGACATTGAGCCATCCTCAGGAGCGCCAAATGACACTCTCGGCCCGCCCGCGGCCGGCGGCCGGGACTGGTAGAGTGCATCATCCGGTCGGCTCTCGGGTTGTAACACTTGAGAGGGGGGTGTGGCCCGAGGACGAATCGACGGTTGTTGTTGCCACACTGTCACCCTCAGGTCACCCTGGCCACCAGCCGTACCAGCTCTATTCTCACTAGAGGGGGTAGATCGGGGTGTGGATGAGGGGACTCTCACTCTTTCGAGATCACTGAGTCTCGACCGTAGTGTTACGATGGCCATGTTTCCGCAATGAAAACATGAGTCATCCACAAGCGCTGCTTTGGCGTGCTCTAAGCCCAAACACGCAAAGCAGCGATTGTGCCCATCCAAGTCAGACAAAAGTCTACCGCAACTAGAAGTGCACGGGCGATGCATCTTTAAAAAGACATGCCACGCTCTGCTCTTTTAGAGAGAAGGAAATCCCCGCAGATGCTGAAGCGACCAGAGAGAGAACACACACACACTGACAGATCACTGCTCAGATCGCAGGGAATGTGCACTCGCTGGAACTCGCTGTCACACCAACACCTGGAGGGAAGCTCGCCTCGAAGAGGAAGTAGAGATTTAACTCAGAATGGCTTGAGGAGTGAAGAATAAACTTGGCTCCGAAAGCGAAAACATATCTGCATGTTGCTGGCTCACTTCCTTTATACCCACGAAGTGGGGCGGAGTTATGCTATGCAAATTCAGCAGACCCATGGCATTTGCTTGCCATTGGCATGTTTTATTACTGTTCGGAGAGGATAGGCTTCTAAGCTAACCCCATTTCGTCGTCATTCGACGTAACTCGAGAACGACAACACCAGAGGCGCCATTTTTTTTAATAAACAGTTGAAACACAATGCAAAAACTTTGACACAAATTTTTCGTCATACATGGAGTGTAATCTGTATTCATTGATAATGTATTTAATGCTGTGCCTAAAGTTTTATTAGACAGCTGACAATAGTAAACTCTTTTTGTATTGTAGGCTACACAATCATTGTTACCATTGTCATTTTTATGAGTCATAAGGGTAGTAGATAATGAATATTAAAATAAAATAAGTGAATTAAGGACTCACAACATTTATTAATTTGTATTTAAGCATTAACAGTCCAGTCAAAAGATAATTTGTCTTCGTATAATTTGTCTCGTCTTTTTTTTCTGTTGGCTTGTTCTGTTTGTTCTGTGAAAAAGCAAAAACACTATAATTGTGTAAAAAAATTATTCATCAACGAAATGAACTGCTCAACACTGAAATATCTAAAGTAAACAATATAGGCTATTTAACAACATTCCTGTTTCTGTAAAATTACAAAACGTAACAGCCTGCTGGATATATCTTATTATTATATTATATATATATTATTATTTATTTATTTATTATTATTATTATTATTATTTTACAAAATATGATAATATTAGGATTTTAGTTTGAAGGACAGAATTAATTAAAATATTATTATTTAAGACAATCTTTGACACTAAACATACAAAACTACAGCAAGGGAACATGCATTAGTCTCTGAAGCAAATCTCTGAACAAGATGTGGCAAAATCAAGATTATGTGCAATGCGTGAAAGTGCCTCGTGTGTGTGTAAAGAGATGCGCGCTTCAGTGAAATCCATTCTTTCGCCTCCAGTGTGTTTCAGATTGAAGAGCAACACATGCACACGCGCTTTCTGTGTCTTCCACCTCTGTGTTTGTCACCCACCCGCACGAGCCCGTCTCCCCCTCCTCCTTGAGCATGTGAGTATGGATGGATGGCGCACAGGCCCCTCTGAAAGGACAATAATAAAGCACAAAGACGCTGGTGAGTTCGTCTCCTTCTTCCTCTGCGAAATGCCGCATTAGGATGCGCGCGTTATAGCGCGGCACGAGATGTGATGATGGGATACACGTGCAGCTGCGTGTTCACACGAAGAGCTTTTGTGTCCTCATCACCGTATTGAACAGCATCCCTTTAAACCTCAAGCGTCTGAGACGCAAACGCTAATGATTGCTCTGGTTTTGGGGCATGATAAACGGATAATGTTGGGAGGCATTGCTAAAACTGACTGTGATGTTAATTACAGCATTATAGCCTGTGTGTGCTGCGGTAATGAAATGCGGGTGCAGGACAGGTAAAGAAAAATAAGAAAGTGTCTTTGCAGGAGATCTGGTGCTTGGACCTCCGCTGAAAGTCAAGAGAGAGAGAGAGAGAAATAGAGAAATTTTCACTAGTGGAGATGGGTTTCGGCCAAAGCAAATGAAGGATAATGAACATATAAGGCATGCATTTCATGATGTCCACGCGACATGTAGCCTATATTAAATATTCTGACATTTTATTTTAGACATTACATAATTAATATTATACAGTAGGCTACATTATGCATAATAGCATTTTTCTTTTAATGTGAAGTTATGGGATTGCTTCCGCCTGTATGTCTTATATCACTGAATGGTTATAAAGAAATTGTAAACAGCGTATATTTGGTCATTCCTACAGTCCATACTTCTAATCTGTCATTTCTACAAAGCCTAATTCCTTTGAAACACACAATTAGTTATTATTTATCTTTTTATTTTATCAATCAAGAGATATTTAAAATTGATAGATAAGTCATATTCAGCATTTTAATATAGGCCTAATATTTTAAATTAACAGTGAAATGTGCATTTATCGTTAATAAAATAACACTGAATAACTTAAACACTAAATCGTGGACTTTAAGATATTTTAGGAAAGTGAACAAAGTAAAATGAAGCCTAGCATCCAAGCCGTTTTTTTCTTGATTGGTATTTGCGTTATTATAAATAGGCTTTATTCTTTTTACATTATTAATGACTTAAAAAGCACCAAATTGTACAATACACTGAGGTGTATTGTACAATACATGCATTTTTTACAGTGTAGATTATTTAATAGCACTCTGTACACCCCATGTTTACTTTCTCAGATCCTGATGACTCGATGTCCCAACTGAGAAGCATATGTCCACATGTCTGGTTTTCTCACAGCCAGTCCCTGAAATCCAGTCAATGAAGTCCCCACACACTCTCTCTCCCAGCTCTGAATGGAGCCACTCTAATAAGAGGTTAGGTTGCTTCACAAACCTAGATTATTACATAATTGCATGGTTTTATCACATTTAATACATTGCGAAAGAGATTTGGCACCAAGCTAAGAAAATCTAAAATAGCGTAACACATTTTTAAAGTGAATTTGTCATATGAGTTCATTTATATAGTTCATTAAGTTTTATATGAACACAATACTGCATATTAGATTGAATATGAAGGGATGCATGCATATTTTATCCATACAAATTGTTATATGTTTGATTTTTTTTATAGTTTTGTAATTCCATTCTACCTTTCTTCTTAATTAGTTGAAATGGAGGATGAAGATGGTACTTGTTTATTTGATGTTTTGTGGTAAGTGTTACATCTAGTAAATTGAATTTTCTCAGTTTGTATGTATTTTATTTACAGCAAAAAAAAAACAAAAAAACATTTACAACGGAAGAGTTCCAAGATATTTTGTCTCATGTAAACTACTATTTTTTTTTGCTTTGAAACAGTGACCCTCAAGCCCTGAATGATTTTCTTCATGGGACAAACGAGGTATGACGGGATTGTAATATTACTGTGTGGCTGTAATCTTTAAAGTTAGGAACATAAGTGACTACCTGTTACAGAACTTTCTCCAAAAATTTTCAGTTGTGGTAATTTGGAAACCTTTCCACACTTATAAGGTCATATGTAGGGAGATCTCACGTGAGGAACTGAGAAGGACCTTAACAAGAGAAACTTAAGTGTTTGTATATACATTTTGTGTGCAAATACAAGGTCTAAAAAATACTCCAGGCAATTAACTGTCACTCCTCCCTTCTGCTCAAACAGCTGCCAAGTGGAGACTTACTCCTTAATTCATCCTCTGGAGAGCCATCACTCTTCCCAGACACTCCAGTGAGTCTAGACCTTTCTCCCTATGGAAGAAGCAATATATTCTGTTACTTGTGCTGGCAAAATGAGTCGCAATGAGCAAATTTTCTAAAATGTGTTATTTTCTCTATTCTCTACATTCCCCATCCTATTAAAAACATTCAAAATGATGTATGATTTGTTGAAATCAGACAAAAAAATTCCTGAGCTACACCTGTTTGAAGTCGATGGAGTCAGCAAATTAAATTTTGTGAAAAATTGATTTAAAGTTTCCTGAAGGCTCCAAAACAAAATCACCTAGTAACCATACCTTAAAATCCCTGGGAATACCACCCAATTTGGCACACACTAAGTCAAAACTAAATAGGAAAAAATTATATTCAACTTTTTTTCCCAGGATACCAAAAATGTTTGATTAACATTTATTTATTTATTTTAATATTTTATTTAAAGGTTCAATATGTGATTTTTTTTCGCCGCTAGGGGTCGCTAACCTCTTAAAATAACAAAGGCGTAGGTTGATGACGCAGTGACGAGCTGAATGCTGGGACTTGCTGTCAAGCTGATGGATCTAATAATGTTAATGGATGAGTGAAAACATTCATGTTTTTTAACATTACATTGGTATGAATCAGGTCGTGATTGCTAATAATAGACAGATATCACACGCGAGTCTAGCGGATATAAAGGAAAAATGATTAATTCTACCGAACTACCCGCAACTGCTGAATTACTACTCGCACAGGTCAGTTTATTTGACGAATTAAACCTGTGAGGTAACGCAGCGCTGTTTCACTCGCTCTAACGTTACACTATCATACTAAACAGCATGTGTTGAAAGTTATAATGTTATTCTATGTGTTAGTTCGTTTGCTATATGAAACTAGCAACTTACTAGTAAGCTAGATCAATGCATTAGAATAACATACAGATCATATTCTAACATTTCATCATGTTGAGCTATATACCATTGATTGGTTTTATGTACATTTGCTCACCTGTCTAATAAAGAATGTGCAAGAGCGGTATTGCTGTCAAGTCGTGACTCGTGAAGCTCTGTTAAGTCCAAGTTTGTCACGGACATGGAGCTCTCGGCATCTCGAAAACGCCACGCTGATATTGAGCCTAATTTTATTTCTTTTTTGTCCCAAAGTCTGCTTGCCATGGTCCATAATGTTTGACCCAAATAAGAACAGCGTGCCGCTAAACGTTATGCACTACACAGTTGTCCACGTCTGTCACAATGGTTACATCATGACTATGCCAGTACAAGCGGAAACCGAGGATAACGCGGATATTGCGTCATTGACAGATATAATTTTTTTCCGGGACGGGCCATTATTTTAAATGGGAATTTCTCTGAAAAAAAAAATCTTTGGAGACTTTTGGGATATTGTAAGTACACAACTGCAGGAAAAATATCACACTGTGCAAGTGATTTTTGGATATTTTATTACAAAATTCTTACATATTGTACCTTTAACAGACAGTCTATATATTCAGACCTACTGTATCGCACAGATGTAATGTTACAAATGATTTTCCCCAACAGTTAACCAAACATAAGACATAAGAGATAATGTTTGCGTGAATACTTGCCTAGACAGATATTTTGAAATACAGTATGTGCATAACGGGGCGCTGTCTGTCAGTCAGCGCAAGTAAGAACATTTTGTTTATATCAGCATAAGTTTGAAAATCTAATTTCCATGGTTCAGACTTATGCCATCGAGAATTTGCTATGAATATTCACAAAGTTGGAATACTGCTTTACAACGATTACCAAACTTATGCTGAGGGGAAGCGTGAGAAGCAAACAGAGGGAAAGGAAAGGTACTCCTCTCAGAAAACGCACAAATAAAGACACTTTTAGATGTTTAATCTATATTTGGAGCACTGGGATAGCTAAACGAGGGCTTAATGAACACATTTTTGTGAAAACCTCAAAAGCAACCAAAATTTTAACTTTTCACTTGTTTTGCCCGTAGCTCGAAATCAGCCCATGCTCGTTTTGCCAGCATGGGTCACATATAGATTTGTTTCAGCTGAGATCTCCCAGAACTCAGTATTGTATTTCTGTCTAACAAAACCCACTTTTTATCATTAAAAGAATTTATATTTGAATTTAAGCTCTAAAGTAGTGTTTGTGTTCCTAGCGAACGTATTACATAATTGTGAACTTTTGTTCTGCAGAGTCCTGCATCTCTGTTAGCAGATGATGCAAGTTCTCAGGACACTCCTGTCTCTGGCTGTGTAGATCTGTCCTTTCTGGAGGAGGCGCTGCTTGCATCACCGGTATCATCCCTAGGAAGTGGAGGTCCAGAAGAGGCACAAGAAGATCCCAATGTCCACGTAGTGGAACAGCGGAAAGAGTCAGAAGAGATCTGTGACATTCTCCAGCAGAGTCTCCAAGAGGCAGATATCACTGAGGACACTCTTGCATTAGAGGCAGGACTTGCCCAGACAGCAGAGACTCTACAACTTGGTTTGTCTGATGTATCCCTTTCTTTGCCTGCAACACCATATTTCTCCAAACCATTGACCATGCCTGGATTGATCTCTTTACCAAAGGACACACAAACAGCAGTAGAGCCTCCTCAGCCATCGTTGTTAGCCGTTGGTCCAGGCTGCCCCTCACTCAAGCCTCCAGGAACCCAGTTAATGAGTCTACTTCCTGGGAATGTCTTCCCCACACCTCCACTCGAGGCATCCTTTTCTATTAATTCAGCACAAAGGACCAGCATGATTACCCAAAAGACCCTGCCAAGCCTCACAAGCTGCCAGATGTTGGCCTCTACTGTTAAAACAATTACTCCATCAGTGGTCATGTTACAAAAAACTCCTCTACCCATTCAGCCCAAGTTACCTGTCAACATCCAGCCCAGGCTTGTACAAATCAGTCCCAGGCCATCAGGACAGAAACCATTGTCAGGATTTGCCTTTATCTCAGCAAATACAACACAGAGTGTCTTGCTATCCCCTTCTGTTGGCTCAAAGCAGTCCTTGCAAGCACAGTCCGCACCAAGTGTTAGCAAACCTGTTAGCTTTAATTTGGTTGGTCAGGGAGGCCCGATTGTCATTCAGCCCCAAGATCCTTTTCAGGGTCAGAGACAATTCTTTCTGCCCAGCCATACACCTGTAACTATGACCCAGTCTACAAGCATTTCAAGGTGTCTTCTTAGTACACCAAGCAATCAGATGTCTAACAAACCCAACGTTGACAGTTCTCAAATTGTGACTATACAGCCAAGGCAAATTAACTTCAGCCCTATTTTCACCTCTCCAACTGGACAACTTACCCTCAAACATGGGGCACTTCTATCAGGGTCTTTACCGATTCGGCCAACACCTCCTACTGTCTTCCAGATGCCAACACAGCTAGCAGGGACCTATGCACCTCAAGTGCAGGGGCAGCATGATGCTGTTGTTCAAAACACTGTCAGAAACCAGATCAGATTGATTAATAATGCTAATATGCTCCTTCCTAACATGACCACCGCACCAATAGGGAATGGTGAGTCAGTGATACAAAGAGATCTGGTAGGGGGACCTGAGGGGATAGTGAGTCTTACCCAGAATTCAGTACTTCTCTCGTCTGAGAAAACAACAGAAGATAAGGAGAAAGTCAACGAATTGCTTCAAGTGAGTTAATTTGTGACATTTTCGGTTGTAACGTTAAGAATGTTTTTTATGTTGTCGAACAGTAAATATTATAACAATTTAATAACCATTTAAATGTTTGAATTACATTTTGAAAACATGGTTGCATATTACAATATATTTGGGGCTCAATATGTTTGTTCACTGCTTTTAAAAAAAACCTAATTTGGCAGGAGAGCAGATTGCCTCCTCAAGCTTCAGTGGAAGCACCTATTGTGGAGATTCACTTTCATCCCTCTCCAGTATCAACTCTACTACAGTCACAACCCGATGTTAGTTGTACCCCAGAGCCAGTTTTGTCATTATCCCCACAACTGATCACCCAAACAGAAGAGCAACAATTTACTGAAGGAGAGCATAATCCATTGTATCACAATCAGGGATTAATACATCTTCCTCAACAGGTAAATTTAATTGTGCTCCGTCATAGGTTCTCAAGCATTTTGTGTAATTGCATTCAAACACAGAAATGAAAATGCGGCAGCATATTAGGAAAGTATTTCATACCTCTTCAGTAAATAGACAATATACTTCTTTCCCTGCAGGATCCACTTAAACCATCAGCCACCCAAGAGACCTTAGCTACAACTCTGCTTCTGCAAATTGACAACAACATCTCTACTGCCACAGGTGAAACTGAGGATTCACTTACACCTTTAACTGCATCTGAGACCTTTTCTGCATCATGTGAGAATAAAGAGATTCCTTTGGCAGTGTACCATGCCTCAGAGCACAGTGACATTCTCCTGCAATCTCCTACTGTAAAGACCACAAGCACAGACTCCATGATAGGCTCAACACCCCCAGGCTCAGATGAGCTGGATTCCTTCATGTCGATTGCTCTTTGTGCTGAACCCAAGTGCCAGGAGGGGCCTGTAAAGAGTAAGAGCCCTTCCTTTTTGCCTTAGAAAAGTTGTATCAAAGGCAGTTTAACTAATTCTCAATTTACGAGAGTCTTTGTTTGCAAGCAGTGACCACAGAATCAACACTCATGTTAAATTAGTTAAATCACAAACACATAACTAGTCTAAACAAACACATAGACATTCAAGCATACACTGGTAAAATTGAAAGTGAAAGTGAATGAATGAAGCTATGGAAACGTAAAAGTCAGTTAACCACTTGAACAAAACCATCAGTTTCTTAATTTAAAGCATCTTGGTAACAAGGGGTCTACAACTTATACTAAACCTCTGTATAGTTAGTTAAATGTACGATACTTGCTTTGCCTTAGCTGTTGAATGAGTGTCTGAATGCAGTTGTTTGATGGTGCTGAAGTTGCAACCAGGTTCTTCTGGATTGAATGAAGAATGACAAACTTCAGCTATGTTAATCTGACTCTGTTGTTATCCGGAGCGTCCTCTCTGGAAAGGTGGAAAGTTAAACATTGGCTTGTCCCGCTACAGTACATGAATATTGAATATATTACAATTAATATTATCACTGTAGCTGTGGAAGAACTAAACAGCCATTGTTAGAAACATATTCTTTATAACAAACACATTTTTGTTATAATCATCCTATCATTCTTTTTTGGCATTAAATTGATACTTCCTTTTTAGAGATCAACAGTGGAATAATCTCTTTGGACCAGCATGACTTACGGGAGATGGTATACCTGCATTCCCAGGACAAAGAGACCTACTCAGCAGTTCAGAAGGTCAAGGTGCAAAAATAATAAATAAAATGTGAAGTCTTCAAGAGATCATTCTAGATTTCAGGGAGATGTTATTTCAAAGTAATTCGGAAAGTATTATTTTATTAATATGTATTTTGTGTCACAGACACCAACTGCATGCAGTCCGAAGGAGGAGAAACTGACACTAGCAAAGAGGCAACACATGTAAGTAAAAATACACTTGCTCAGTTGCATTCTAATTCTATGTAGACCTCAGTATGGATTCAAAAAGATGTAAGGTTACTGGCATAGCCCGAGTTCTCTGAAAACAGAGTGAGGTAAATGCTCTGGTGTGCATTTTCAAGTAACCTAAAGTTGTCTATTAAACATTCAAATGTTATCTCACAATGTAAAGATACAGACAAGTCCTGCATTGATTGCTTACTGAAGCTGTAGTGTCATTGTGTCTGACCAGACAAAGGGAAACAACAGTGAGACAATAATTTTCAAGGCAACAAACTTACCTTAGGTCAGGGATGCCCAATTCTCTTCCCGGAGAGCTACCTTTCTGCAGAGTTCAATTCCAACCCTGCTCCAACACATCTTTGTGTAATTATCAATTGGAAATCTTTAGGAGCAGCAGTGAACCCTTCTGCCTTTGGGTGCAAAAGGTTTACATTGCAACCCAAACCTGCTTGTGCACCCAGTCACAGTGTGTAAACCACAGTTGGGTTTGCCCACTTGTTTTTCAGAGGTCAAAACAAGTCTTTCAAAGAAAGGTCTGTCTGACCAAACCAAAACAAGTGCATCTCAACAGAAAGGCACTTTGATTTCTGCCAGTTTGGTGAGCAGTGGACAATACATGTTTGTATATGAGACTTGGACAGGGGTGTCCAATCCTGGTCCTGGAGGGCCAACACCCTGCAGAGCTTAGCTTCAACTTGTCTTAAAATACATGCCCAGAATTTTTTAGTAATCCTGAAGGACTTTACTTTGGTTCAGGTGTTTAATTGGGTTTAGACATAAACTCTACAGGACAGTGGCCCTCCAGGAGCAGGATTGGTCGTACCTTCCCCAAATCTGACTTGCCGTGTGAGAGTCTCCAATACCTATACAACTCAACTCAACTTTATTTATATAGCACCACTAAAAACAACAGTTGAACAGAACAGGAGTAATGTGCTCTCGTTTACGCACACCAGTAAGGAGCCCAGCAGCTGCATTCTGCACCATTTGCAGATGGTTAAGAGTTGCTTGGTTAGTGTCCAAATAGAGGGAATTACAATAGTCAAGCCTTGCCAGATTCTTCACTACTGGTTTCACACATGGAGACAAAAGGCCAAAATGTATGCAAAGGGAGCTAGCAGCTTCTGATGGTTCAGCTTCTGATAGTATACGAATTGTTTCCCCTAGAGCAGGGGTGCCAAATTCAGTTTCTGGAGGGCCACAGTCCTGCAGATTTTAGGTTCAACCCAAACTAAACACACATGAGCCAACTAATCAAGTCCCTCAGGATTACTTGAAAACTACAGGTAGGTCTGTTGAAGCAGGGTGGGAACTAAACTCTGCATGACAGTGGAGCTAAAAACACTTCCAAAAAACAACAACTCCAGTTTCAGTAACAGTTTGAATAACTACTTTTTGTTCTTTTCACTCAAATATAGTTTGTCTAAAGTAATTTGCGTATGCAGAGAGACTGTAACTGAGACTGTAATTTGTCAGTATGGTTAAAACTACTTTTATAATATAGGATGTTAAGTCCAAATGGCACCATGAGAATCTTGTACATTTTTCTTTGATATGCAAATTGGAGACACTGACTATAAGCAGCATAAATACTATTAAAGAAAACAGATTTGGAGATTGAATAAGGTAAAGTGGTTAAAGCTCTGGGCTGAAAACCAGAAGGTTGACGTTGTCATACTTTAAGTCACTGAATAAATGTATCTGCTAAATGACTGCTCTTCTACTTACATACTGCATCCCTTGATGGCCAGAATAACCTGATTTTGACTAGACATGCAGACAGTGATGGTAGAAGCTACTTGCTAGGAGGCAGATTAGAGCAGTGTTTCCCAACTGTGTTCCTGGATGCACCCCAACAGTGCACATATTGAATGATATATATATATATGATATAGATATAATTCATCCACAAAGTCACAATAACTAATTGTTACAATAGTAACAATACATGTTAACATAAAAACTCTGTGTATTTTGTTATTTTCAGGGTCAAACAGCAGCTATTTTTGGACCACAGTGCTGTTCTCAGTCCAAACACTTTGGCTCCGTTTGTTTCAGTGGAGGATGCTGTCAGACATTTGCTGCCCTACCATACTTGTGCTAGAGCTCTACCCAGCCAGACTGACTTCATCTCAGGTTCGACTCCTATAAAGAAGTTTGAATTTGATTTACAAAATTGTTGTCCTGTAATGGGCCCCACTGTAAACAAAACTTAATGAAAGTGTCTGTCATTCTTTGTGCAGTGGACACGCAGTTTGAGTGTTTTTCAGTTGTTCTGCTGAAACGAACCAAAGACATGCTAAACAAGTACAGGCAACTACTCCTGGCTGAATCCCAGGTAACAGATTGCATTTTGAAACGCTGAATATCATTTTGGTTTTTGGGAATATAAGAGGTGGCAGGTCTGAGTTGTTATTGCTTTCTTTAGCAGGAGAGCCCGTCAGCAGAGATGGTGATGCTAGAGCGTTTGTTTCTGCAGTCAGAGAGACTCTCACTGGGGGAGGATAAACGGCGAGCCAGAAGAGATCCAGGTATAAAGGCACAATGTTCTTTCGTGTGTCTCTGTTTCTCTTCATTGATATCCTCATGCAATTCTATAAAGCAGGATCCCTCAAATCTGGCCCTAGAGGGCCACTGCCTTGCAGTTTCAATCAAACACTGATCAAACTCACCTACCTGTAATTTTCTAGTAAATCTGAAAACCTCGATTAGCTTAGAATTAGAGTTGAAGCTAAACTCTGCAGGGAATCTAGAATGGGATTTGAGGAACTTTGCTGTAACGTGGACAGAGGTATAACAATTACTTGACCAGAAATAGTGGAATGTGAACAGGTTTCAATATTTTGGTGGTTCAGCAGAGTCCTTCCTGATGTCAAGGCCTAAGAACTCATCGCAGCACAGTCAAGTGTCTTCTGTCCAGACTGGCCTTTCCGGTTGTCCTCCATCTCCACCATCGTGGACCTTGCAATCTGACAGACCTCCTGGCCTCAAAACATATCGCTCCAGCAGCAGAGGAGCACTACGCCTCACTATCAAACATGAGTCAGGATCCCGCAAAGTCATCCACAACTCTGCATGTGATGCCTCGAATGCCATCTCTGGGTATAAACGAAACTACAGCGGGCAGTTAACTAGGGGAGGCGCCATGCCGGGGAAAGATGGATCCCTCAAGCCTCCTCTGACAAATGTCGAAGAGAACAAAAATGATCTAAACAAGCTGAAATTGCACCCTGACATGGAAACAATTAGGACAGGTAGCGATTCACAGAACCGCTCTGAATCTGTGGCCGTAGCAGATTATGTAGCTTCACGGGTGCAAGGCTTACTTCCAGAGCAGTGCACTCCAGTGCTTAAAAGGAACAGGCTGGTTGCTTCGGCAGCAGAGTCTCCAAGTGTGCCTGCACTAGTAGAGGAAGGGGAACTGAGTGAACACCTGCAAAGTGCTATAGACAGCATCCTGGAGCTGCAAAGGTTGCAGGGTTCTGCAATAGGGGTTAAACCCAAGATTCAACAGCCTCATGCACTGGATCAGGCAATTAGCAGCATGCTAGAAGGACAACTATAAGAGGGAGAGGAAAGAAGGGCAAGATGAACAGAAAAGCTTCAGGATTCACCGATCTTTTGCTTGAAACATAGCGGTAGCACATTATTTTACAGTCCTGCTCTCCATTTACATACTATGTACATATAGTGATTACTACAACTGGGTAATAAACCTGAACCTACCCCTAAACCTAACCCATGTAGTTACCTTATATTACCCAGTATTTTCTTAGGTAAATACACTGTAAAGTGCACATGCTGTAAAATAAAGTGCAACCAATATAGCTTATACATCTTGCAATCCACATCCAGCAGAGACTAATTTAATTTGCTTTTCCTGAGCAAGAAATCCTATTTATTATTATTTATTGTGCAAATAGAGTGAATATAATCTGGAAAGCCTTTTTTGTGGAGATACATTACAGTAATTTATAGCCTTCTACCAGTTTAAGGCAAGATAAAAGCATAAGTGCAGTTTGGCTGTTTGTACATGCCATTTTAATGTGAATGTGTCTTTAATAAGACTATTCCTCATTTGATGGGGACTTGGGTCTGTTTGACGTTTGGTTATTTTGAATGCTCCTTACCTAAACTCTGGAGCTCCCAAAGAACCGAACCAGAGTACACTTGAAAAGGCAGCTTGGTGTGTAGGTCATGTCGAATTTAACTGGCCCAACTGCCTTAACCCGTGAAAACTGCCTTGTACAGCAAATGTGAGAATGTATCAAGGCAAAATGCTTGGTCCGAACTGGTTCAGGAAACACCAGCCAGATGTACTGATGTCAAGTAGACTTTCACACTAGAGTTCAGTGGCCACGTGTTGTACGCCCAGACAGTACACAGAATGTGTAGCTTCCAGCTTGTTTACCCCCAAAGAAAATATACTGTATTTCATTCTGAAATCACCAGCTGTAAGAACTTCATGATCCCTAACCACAGACTGAAAATGTAAAGCTAACAGGACCTCCACGGAGCAAACGGCAGATATAATGTATGCCTTATTCCAGTGGTGTCCAAGCCTGTTCCTGAAGGCCCACTGTCCTGTAGCGGCAAGTGTGTTGGATCTAAAATCTGTAGGACGTTAGCCCCCCAGGTGCAGGACTGAACACCCTTGTCTTATTCTATCACTGCAATGATCTGTACTATTCCTATTGTGGTCTAAGTCAAGATGATATATAGATGCAAAAGCAATAAGTAGCAGACGGTTGTTAAAATGTGGTTGTGCCTCAATCAAAAAGCGAAATTATTTTGGATTTCATTGTTCTAAACCATTCAGCTGTATGGAAATTATTCAGAACAATGCTGATATTCAACAACACACTTCATTTAGTTGGAATACAGACCGTGTATAATAGTTTTAACTGCAGTTCACCAAAGCCTAAAGCAGTAACTATAGACATCCAGACAGTGACAAATATTATTGTTAATGATTTTTTGACAATCTACTACGTCATGCTCACATTACACCAGCGACGATTACTTCCCAATTGGATAATGGAGTAGTACAGTGAAGCATTTTAAAATAACAGTGTTTGTCTGTCATGTTAGTTGTGCCACTTGATGTCATTAATAATATTGTGCTCAAGTTGTATGTTCATGTCTTATGAGACAATGTTTATGTATTGCTTATCTGACCAATGCTATGCACTACTCTTACAGAACACTTGGCCACCAAACTAAATACAGTGACTGGCCCTAAATGTGAAAAGATGTTTGTAACATACCCCATTTTGTTTGATTTCAACTTTTGTGTACTATTACTGTGAAACATATTTGACACGGATCCAAAACTGTCATTGACAAACAGATTGTCCTGATGCCACAATCGAAGAGGCCTTAAAGCTGCTGTTCCAGAATCACTAGACGAGTCACTACTGATGTCGACCCCCATTTTAGACCCAATATCACTGAAGTGACCAAAACAAAGCTTTTTTTTTTTTTTTTTTACGTTTCTACAGATTATTTATTAAATCTTGATTTTCTAAGTAATAAACAGTAAAACTGTACGAGTGTTGGAGTGTTTTATGTGCTGCGATCATTCAGGATGTGAAACAGAAGTATACTAAACATCATCTACAAAGTAAAGAAAAACTGACAACCACGACCCAACTCATCCAGTCTTAAGATTTGAAATTTTATTTTTTTATTGACATTAAGGAAACACAGCAGCTTTTAATAGGTTACATATGGACAAATGTAAATAAAAAGTAAAGCTGTAGTGTTTCTTAAGTTAAATTACAAATGTTAGGCTCAGACGTCAGTTTCCTTGATTTTGGCCATTTATATGCGTTACCATCCATGGAGCTGAATCTCTCTGGCTGTAACTGCAAATACAACACACACTGGCACTATGAAATCTTGATTTATTTCTTCCAGCATCATTTTAGCCCGTCTTCAATCGGTCAGGGGTGTATATATAAATATATATACACACACACACACCGAAAGATGTTCTGGTGTGTTTTGGAGGTGTCCTGACCTCAAGAAGGATTATAGTACAGAAGACATGTGCCAGGCTGTGCTTAATTTGGTCCAGTCTTTCAAAAATTAAGGGAATTTTCCTCAAAACCCAGTAAACAAAAAACAGCCTGAAATTTTAAACCGAAACGATAAAGCTCCATTGGGCATTCAAGTAAAAATGGCCATTTTGTATAGCCTCAAAAGACAAACTGATTTAACACAACAAAATATTTAATATGGCCTCAAACCTGCCTATGAATGTTGTATTCAATTGATGATTAAGAATTAAGAAGAGCAGGTTTGGGCTGGTTAAAATAGAATCTACTTTCCACAGGGAAATGAGAATGCTTTTCAACAATTTAAACATTAAAAAGTGTGCGCATTACGCTGTTATTTTTTACCTATCACCATTTCTGTTTTCGCAGCATCCTTGAGTTTAACGTTCTGCCGTTCACCACAGTGGCTTCCGATCCCCAAAGAGTCTCGTACCCAATCTCCATCTGGTCCCTTAGAGCCCGTTCAAACTGGGGCCACAGTCTAGTCTTATGTTGTTGTTTTTTTTCTCATTTGGAAGTCAACACCAGGGCTTGCCTGTGGCCAGGACGCGTGTCTCTGGTACACACTCAAACAACACAGGACAGGACACCAAGGTGTTAAACACACAGTGGGAACCGTCCTATTCCAGCAGTTGTAGCACAAAGTCTTTTTGTTTGGGTGGCGAGGAGCTCAGTTGAGCTGGATTTGAAGGTCCTCGCCATACTTGCGCAGATATTTGTCATGGTTGTGGTTGACGGACCAGAGAGGGGGCAAATGGCGGGGCTTCATGCTGGTCAGAAAGTGTTGCCGCCAGCAGCGCTCCAGCTCCATCAGGCCGCGCAGACCGTGCTCGGCGTACGCCTGCACTACCTTCAGTCCATGTGGAATATAACTCTCATTAAAGATCCTGCAAAGGTAGAAAAGACATTAACTTTCAGAAATGTACAGAACTCGAAACCCCCTCAGTCCAAATCCTCATAGCATAGTTAATGATATGCTAAAGCCCGCCTGCATGTAGATCTGATTGGTTACAAGATAGTTTATGCTGTAAGAATCACCGGCGATTTCGAGAACTAAGTTCGAGACGGTCTTTTTTCTCTGTAGTTTTAAGGAGAAAACACTCCATAATGGTGTTGACTTATGCATTTGCACATGGTTTGTCTTAATGCATATTAAAAACAGCACATAGACATAAACAACATTAAAAACTTGATATTCACCACAGGGGGACTTTAAAGTAGGGACACACCAGGGTCTGGTTGCAATAAATAAAGGATATTTTGATATATATTAGATTGATCAGATTTTTTCCAATATCGTATCAAAAGTACTCTTATGGTTTTATTGAACAATACTGTTAAAATACATAATGTAATAGTATATGGGTGCACATCAGCCTGTTCTATACAGCAGGAGAGACAGATATGCATTCAAATATGCAATAACAACATACAAATTGCTCAAGTCAGGGGGGGGGGGGGGGTTTCCTCCTTTTGCACCTCGCTTTTAAATCGCTAGTTCAAAGCGAAGGTAAAATACGCACAGACATTCATAACAGTGCAGAGCGTGTGGTTTCAATTAATCAAGTGTCAGTGGACACACCGTTTTTTTACTTTCGCTTTTAAATATAGCACCAATTTGCTTAAATGGTTGGCTCATTATTATTATTAATGAAAAACACAACAACTAGAAAACAACTAGCTCAGCACTGTTTAAATCTAAAATATTACCAAATAGCCACTTTTACATTTCGCATTGAAACCAAATCTTCCGCCATCGTCTCGTCAGTCAGCTCCTCGCTCTGGAGATTAATGAGATCTGACTCCTGATGCTGGTCTGTGTGCGACTCTCGTTCGGCTCACAATGCATTGAGCACACATGTTCAGTTATTAACTGTAGTGTTCGTTTTCTAACTGAACTAAATTATTTTAATTACTTTAGGGATTCTTCAGGAAGATCTGGAGCTGAAATTCAGATATGGTAATGAGTGTTTGGTTTTCAACAGTAGACCAATCACAACAGATTGGACCATCTGACTAATCCGAGCAGAGAAGGCTCTTGTAAAGGAGGGGTTTAGAGAGAGACTGAATCCTTGATCGAACGGTTTCAGACACTGAGAAAGAAGCTGATGCTGCAATGAATATTATGAGAAAAAGTGCTTTTTTGTTTATCCCAAGGTTTTCCCACAGCCTGCCGGATCCAGGCCGTATGGATCCTGGACCCGATGACAACGCAGTGCTGAAGTGCCAACTACTCTCTCCCTATGGAGGATCCCTTTATCATTCTACAGATAAAGCGTTGTCGGGATAATTTCGGTTTCGCGCATCTACCCCGAAGTGATACAATTTATTTTGTATCAAAATGTTTAAGGCCAGACAAGTAGTTTGTTAAGGCTTGGTTTGTAGGGAATTACAAACCTGCGCACATATATTCAAATGCGCATAACTATAGAATTAATTCTTGATGCGCATGTGAGCGCCATCAGCGGTTCTCACAGGTTTGCGTTTAAAGTCTGTGTAGAGAGAACGGTGTTGTCTTAGAAAAAGAAAAAGCACTTTGAGAAAAAGTGCTTTTTGACTTTGGATGCATGTAATTCTATTGACGGAGACCTCCAAACAAAACTAGGAACCTTTAAAATAGCATCTAAAGGTGATGATTCACAGGGCAACTTTTTGAGCAATGTTGCTGGTCAATCTTGCTGAGCGATTGTTGCTTGGGCACTTTCCCATTGAAAATGGGCAATGCATTTCTATCTGGATAAATTAGGTCGGTCATGGACCCCGTGTCTCATCTGGTTGCCCGTTGACGGCAACATTGCTCAGCAATATTGCTCAAAAAGTTGCACTGTGTATCATCACCTTTAGGGGTACTTGTAAAACAAACGGCTAAAATTAGTTTTAATGTCTGTAAGACTGCCACTTCCTGTCTATTAAAACGGCTTCTTCCCCTACCGATGTGTAGAAAGGCCAGGTTTTGTTCCTGTATCTATACAAGCTCTAAACACAGGAAATCGGCCATTGATACGTCACTTATGCTCTCTTGTTGTTGTTTTGTTGTCGCAAAAGTGTGATGTCAGCAACTATTTTTGATGGTATTATGATATGTTGGTAATTTACCATGTTATGCGTGTTTGTGTTTATGTACGCATCTACGGTGGAAACAAATTTCCTCTCGAGGACAAATAAAATCCATCCCTCTAGTATGTGGATATGTTTTGGTTAAAATAAGCTACGCCAAGGAGACGCTCGCAAAGGACTCTCACCTGGTTTCCAACGCTGCAGCTTTCTGAAGCATGTCTTGCGTGACCTCCTGCTGTCCGCTGCAGAAGAAGCTCTGGATGACTGACAGGAGCTCCTCTTTTCTGGCCTGGGGCATGCCGTTGCTGGAGCTGAGGAGAGCCCGTGAGGCCGAGCGCACGCGCCGCCGGTCCGAGTCCTCGAGCAGCCGGATGCCCTCCTCACAGCCCTGCGGGGCGGAGTGATCCTCGGCCAGCTGCTGCTTCAGGAGCCCGTCGTACACGTTTGAGGCCGCGTGACACGAGGTGCACAGCAGCAGTATGTCGTGCGAGTTGTGGTCCTTCATCTCAGCCGGGAAGTGGCGCCTATACTCGTGTGGGACAATGTTCTTCCTGGGATCAAATGGAAAAACAATTGTTGAGATGACAAATCCCACTTTTAAAACAAACTCGAGAATCACAGTAAACTAGTGTTGTCAAAAGTAAAGACTTCAGTACTGACATTTGTAAAAAAAGTGACTTGAGCGCTGTTGAGAGGAATCGTAAACGCCTCTGATTGGCCATTGTGTTCATGCGCTCATCAAATATGTCTGTGATTGGCTACAAGATTGGAACTGGGAACACTTCCCATAAATCCTGATGTACTCGTTACATCATAAGAAGAATGGCATCTACGCTAATATTAGTGTCTTTGTTTATCCCGAGGTTTTCCCGCAGCCTGCCGGATCCAGATCTGAGGAAGGACCTTCGCCTGGACCCGATGACAACGCAGTGCTGAAGAGCCAACTAGCCTCTCCCTATGGAGGATCCCTTTACCACCCTACAGATAAAGCATTGTCAGGATAATTTCGGTTTTGCGCATCTACCCCGAAGTCTAAAAATGTTTAAGGCCAGACAAGTAGTTTGTATAGGCTTGGTTTGTAGGGAATTACAAACATGCGCACATATATTCAAACTATAGAATTATAGTTTTTTAGTATACGCACATAACTATAGAATTAATTATTGATGCGCACGTGAGCGCCATCAGTGTTTCTAACCGGTTCGCGTTTAAAGTCTGTGTAGAGAGAACGGTGTCGTCTTAGCGGCCCCTAATTTAATAACTAATGATCTCTGCGACGGAAGTGAATCAATCAAAACTAACTTTAGCTTGAAAATATCTTTATTCAAGAACCGCTATAAAGCCAAAACAATCTGTTACCTTAAATTATCCGTTTAACTCTGTAAAGCCGCTTTGAAACATTCTACATTGTTAAAAGCGCTATATAAATGAAGATGACTTGACAATGATCAGCGCTTCAAAAACATGTTGTAAATATACATCAATGACGCTCTTCACCGAGCGCTTGCACAGATACACTCGGGAGAGGCGTCTATCTGCGGACCTGCTTGTGCTTTTAATCTCTCTCCCTTTCAAAACACTTTAAAATGCTCCCGTGCGTTGATCATTGTAGCCAATCACAGACATGAGCACGTGAACACAATATGGCCAATCAGAGGCGTTTAAATTCTGCTCAACGCGTCACATTTTTCAAATTTCAGTGCCAACTTGGTACAGAAGTCAGTACTTTAGACAGCACTACAGGAAACACGAGACGGACCTGATGTAAGACTCCGCTTTCCCGCACACCACACAGAGATTCTCTTTGGCCGTGAGGTAGTAGTCCTTCTGCGAGTCGGGACGCCCGGACGGCTCAAACAGCAGCCGGACGATGAAGGGATCTTCACTGACCAATTCTGAGATTAAATCATGTACAGATCACATTTTAATCAATTACATTAGACATTATACATACTGATTGATCAACACACTGTTCACTCTCTCTGGCAAACGACAGACTGGAAGTAGTGATGGGGAGTCGACTCGGTTGCGGTGTCTAAAATCTCTCACTTGTTCACTAGTTCTCTGATCTCTATAGTGTGTGGCAGCCGAGTGCACTATACAAGCAAGGAGTGAACAAAATTAAGTGAGGAATTCAAACACTGATGTATTACACCGCATCAGATCTGTCATTTATTGATCCTACATGTAGCTTACTTTATAAATAGATAACAGTCATAGTGACTTTAGTTTATACATACAGGCTCCGTGCCAGCTTTAGTTTAATTGATGTTATATTAATGCTATAAATATAGATTTTTCTTGTGTTCAATCTAACCATGAATAAAAAAAAACTCACATCAAGAATAAACGCATCAATAAGTGTACATTTGTGCATTAAGTGTGTGTACAAATGACTATGGGCGACACACAACTATATTCCTTAGCAAGGATGGCATTCTTCAGTGAAAACCATTTTTTTATTGCCTAGTAACCGAATCAAAGCATATGAAACAAAAATCTATGATTTCCTTGTAGACTTTCTAAATAAATACTAAAGATAGAATGACATAAAATCCACTTTTAGATAATATTTTTAAAGAATGTTTTTTTTTTTTCCACTGTAATGATCACTGTTATTGTAGTATCATTGATAATAAAATTTAATATAAAATATTAAACTACACATTTAGGTTCAGTCATTTCTAGCATGTGTAATTTTATTAGTTTTTTTTGTTGTAAATGTTATAGTCCATATGTTTAGTTCTTACACTTAGTTTTTAAACTGAATGAAAAGGATAAATGTTGCCTTGGTAACCAGATGAAAAAATATGTTAGTTTTTTTATATTTTTATTTGATTTCAATTCATGTTTATTTCAAGTAATGAAAATGTTTTAGTGAATTACCCTGGTAATAATAGCATCCACTATCCAATTACATATTTTACAATCCGTTACATATTACATGTACTTACTGTAGAAACAGTAAATTATACATAATTACAAGCAACTGACCCTAAACAAAACCCTAATCATAACTCTAACCCTATAGTAAGTACATGCTAATTATTCTCAATACGTAATTGTATAATTACACTGTCAGAAGGACACCTTAAAATAAAACGTAACCCTTTTTTTGGAGTGGGAAGTGGGATCCTGGCCCACTTCATTATCACATTATTATAAAAATAATAAATGGTTATGCTTTATTTTAAGGTCTCTTTGTTACAGAGTAATAATACATTTAATTACGGAGTTATATTAATTAACATACTATAGGGTTAGTTGCATTAAATGATACATATTTACTGTTATTCTTACAGTAAGTACATGTAATATGTAAGCTTTACTTCATTGTTATCATAAGCAAACTGCTTTGTAACACTCTCATACTGCATTCTCACACAAGGTGAGGGGGACTACACTTTTATAATTTCCACATTTATAACATCGTGTACCTCCTATACCCTTCTCCAGGTACCATTTAGCTTTCTTCTTGTCACATGTGCAGAGTGGCTGGCCATCAGGAGCATGGAGGAAGCAGTTATCATACAGGGGGGACTTCCTGAATCAAGACACACAGCACATCAACAGTCACAGCATGTCCTAAAAGTTGATCCAAATATATAAAACATGACACATTGTAATGCTTTGTGCAAGAGATTTGATGTAGGGCTGTAAAACTATTAATCACATCCAAAATAATATATATATTACATAATATAATATAATATATGTCTGTGTACGGTGTATACGTTTTTATATATCATTTGTATATATAAATACACACACATGCATGCAAGTATATATATATAGTATATAAATATATTTAAATATTTGCATGTATATACATTGTATACATTTATATATATATAATTTATATTATATTTTATATTATATTATATATTTTATATATAAAATTTCTCAAATATATACTTGCATGCATGTGTGTACTTATACATACAAAATAATTATACACAGTACACACACATTATGTAAACACAAACTTTTATTTGGGATGCATTTCATAGCCCTAGTTTGTTGCATTCTCAACTTTTTGAAAGATTAAGCCGCGTTTCCACCGAAATTACCCGGAACAATTTGTCCCAGGAACTTTTTTTGCCCCAGACCGGTTGCTTTCTGCGTTTACACCGCGGTCTAAAGTACCGGGAAGATTATAAACTGCGCGCGACTGCTCCTCCCAGTCTGCGATGGACAGTAATCAGTTTTGAGCGCCACATTCATAATAAGTATGGAGGAGATTCAAGCTGTGCTGCAGTTGTGTTTGTGATGTATTGCGGACATTGAATGAGATGGCTAGGACCAGAGCCATATAGAGAGATATTTTTCTATAGAGAGAACGCGCAGAAAATTTCCTGTTACAATACGCTTAATAAAGCCTGAACCTCGTCGTCGGTCCAGTCCAGCTGTGTTTTTATATTTTTTTTATTAAATTCCATATTTGCAGACAGACAAATCTTAATGCATGAAGCCACGAACCGCAATAGATTTTTTTAAAATGCCGGTTAAAATAGAATGCTGCGTGGAGTCCTCCAGTCAAAATGCGGCGTGAACAACCAATCAGCATGTTCAGCGCACAAGTCCCGCCCCCGAAAGTTCCTGAACTTTTAAAAAGTACTACCTCGCCAGCAGGGACTCTCGGAGGGGGAAATATTTACCCGGAACTTCATTTAGACCCTGATTCCTGCGGTGTAAACACACCGAGTACCAGCCCAAAGTTCCTAGTTCCTGGGGAAAGTTCCCGCGGTGGAAACGCAGCTTTAGTTGTACATTTCATTATCTTTAGTCAGATGAAATTCTATTGTGACGTGTGACCCTGGATCACTAAACCAGTCATAAATCGCACGGGTATATTTGTGGCAATAGCCAACAATACATTGTATGGGTTAAAAATATAGATTTTTCTTGTATGCCAAAAATCATTAGGATATTAAGTAAAGATCATGTTCCATGAAGATATTTTGTAAATGTCCTACTGTAAAACATTTATTTTTGTGAGTGAATGCAGCACAATCGCGAACATAAATGTAGAACCAAATATTCTCCTATCATAACAATGTATAAATCTCAATTTAAAAAAATTGACCCATGTGCCTGGTTTTGTAGTCCAGGGTCACAAAACATTGACCTCATTTCCTTCATTACCTGGCCGAGTAACCAATGCCTAGTGGTTTGCGTTTGTTTCGCCGTGGGTCTGGAACTTGCTGGTCTCCAGACTCCGGACTCTCCACTGTGGACTTCCGGCTCCGCCGCCGCCTCTCCCCTTCCTCCCCCTCGCCACCACTATAGCGCCCCCTAAAGGGCACGTCCACCAGCCCCTGACAGCAGGCCGCCAGCGGGGCGAACACAGCCTCACCCTCCGCGGGCAGCGGGGGCTCTTTGCTCATGCCCAGCAGGTGGAGGAACAGCGCTATAGAGATCTGGGCATCGTGTGCTGCGTACGTCATCTGGTGGACACACAGATATAGAGGAACACTTTACAGTAAGGTTCATTAGTTAATGTATTAACTAACAATGAGCAATACATTTGTTACTATATATATATTCATCTCTGTTAAAGTTAATTAATAAAAAATCCAGCTGTTCATTGTTCACGTTAGTTCACAGTGACTAATGTTAACAATTACAACCTTTGATTTTAATAATGCATTAGTAAATGTTGAAATTAACATCCACTAAGATTAATAAATGCTGTAGAAGTGTTGTTTATTGTTACCGATATAGTTTTTGAAATTGTAAAATGTTTAAAAGAAGTGTCCACACGACAACTATGACAGCACAGAGTGACACTGGAGTCACTTTCAGAACTGATGAATGATAAAAACATTTACAGCCAATCAGAATCCACCTAGTCTCAGCCTCAGACCCATTGGCTAAACGCCTGGTGCATTTGGCACACTTTCCTGGAAACACTTCAGGATTTTCCAAGTCGTCATCTGATCATCTACATCTACAGGATTTCTGGGAGACGCTAGGGGTGGGGAAAAAAATCGATTCACAAATGGCAACAATTTTTTTTTTTTTTTTTGAAAATCGATAATAACGTAATATTGACGGAACGCAAAAGACGGAACTCTGAAACGTGGAAACAATATTGTCAAAGCTTCCACTCGGCTCGGAAAGGGCAAAGCGGATTACACAATCAATCGCAACTTTTATTGCCAAGGATTTGCATCCAGTCGTTGAGAACCAGGGCTTTCGCGCTATGTTGCACACTTTGGAGCCGAGATACAACGTCCCATCTCGGAGATATTTTACAGACACAGCGATCCCCACACTCTACAACAAGACCAAAACCGAAGTCATGGAATCACTGAAGAAAGCGGGTAGGATAGCTGCAACATGTGACGCGTGGACATCCGTATTTTATGTTAATAGAGATTCAGAATATGTTGAAGTTTGTTATAATTTGTTATTGTTGTGATTTTTACTGTTGTGAATTTACTGTTGTGAAATGGAAAATCAATAATCGAGAATCGAGAATCGTTAATAATCGAAAATCGACTGTAATCGAATCGGGACTTCAATAATCGTAATCGAATCGAATCGGGAAATCAGACAGATTAACCACCCCTAGGAGACACACGTGTCGTGTTCTTTAACGGTCCGCCTGGAAATTAAGACTGACACCAAAACCCTCATGGAAGAAAGCTGTTGTATTTACAGTTGTACATTTAAATGCCAATTTACACTGCGGCGACAGACAGCAACAGTCTTCGTCGGGTTTTGTCGGATCAGTGTTTTATCCCTTTTGGTGTCTTGATTTCACAGATTGAACATGCCGAATCAGCGTTCGGGCCAGTTCACACAGACGTGAATTTGCTGTTAAAAGCACGAGACGCAGGTCAGTGGAGCGGAAAAAAAACAAACAACTTTTTAACTTCACACATTTTTAGACTGTTGTGTTGAATGTTGCTGCAAGACAAACGCAACAGTTAAAGACGTCGGTCTAGTGCGCGTTTACTTTGAAAAACAATGGAAAAGTAGCGCAGCGGAGTGGAAAACGCATTCTGTGTACGACCCCTTATGGCGTGTTCACACCAAACGCAAATTGAATTATTTGCGCTGGTAGATTACGTACAAAGTCAATGCAAAGACGCGAATTAATTGGGCAACACGTTTGCCGCGAACGCTTGATAAACGCGTCTTCCGCGCAAGTTTAAAATTTTCAACTCGAGCGGAAAATTCGCATGGCGCTTAGTTGCGCAAGCCAATCAACGTGATGTGTCCGGTTACTATCACTGTTGTGTTGTGAAATTCACCGAGTTGAGTGCGCCTCTGGATGGTGCCGTGAACCCAGACACGTCGGCGTTTGGCTTTCCTCCGTATTTGGGACTTCCACAACAAGTACAGAGCAGCAATATCATTTATTTCAGACATGACGGAAAAAAATATGGCAGAAAGAAATCGTGTTGATGATGATACTCCTTTTCGCAGGATGTTTTTATTCGCGAGTGATGCGAAAAACAAGAAAAACATCCCGCGAGTTATGTAGAGTGAGTAACGCGATGCGATTATACACTTCGCGTTTGGTGTGAACATGCCATTAGAATGTCTTTAATAATAGGCATTTTATGTACCAATACCATTTAGATGTAGACTTCTCCTTCCAAAATGTGCTTGTAGTGGCAAGAAAATTATTCTTTGTCTTCTACATGGAGTAACATCCGCGAATGTCATTCACAAATGTTAGTAGGCAACCAGTAGTGGGAACGCCCACTAGTGACCTCACCGCCAGCCACTGGTGACATGCAGCGACAAAGTCACTGGCAGTGTGAATGCAGCTTTAAGGGCAGGAGTGGGATAAAATCTTAAAGGTCCTGTTCTTCGTGATACCATTTTGTAACTTTAGCTAGTGTGTAATGTTGCTGTTAGAGCATAAATAATATCTGTAAAATGATAAAGCTTAAAGTTCAATGCCAAGCGAGATATTTGATTTAACAGAAGTCCCCTTTCAAAGCCTCCAGCGAACGGCCGGTTCGGACTACATCCTCTACTTCCTGCTTTAATGACGTCACTAGAACAGTTTTTTGACTAACCTTCGCACACAGGAATACACAAAAAATGGGGCGTGGTCTTGTTGCGCTCCTACAGAGAAGAGGAAGAGTGTGTTTGTAGAGTGTGTGTGTGTGTCGCCATGTCGTCGAGACGCTGTTATTTTCATCCCGGAGTCAGATCACCTTTGTTTGGCCATGTTAACAATAACACTGAGCGCATGCATCTCCACGTTACGGTAAGAGGCGTGACCTTTCCGGGCAACGTGCGCTAATTTGCTGTCCAATCACAACACAGGAACCGCTGGCCCAATCAGAACTCGTTATGTATTTCTGAAGGAGGGACTTCATAGAACAAGGAAGTCATCAGCCCGTGTTTAGGACAGTGAAAACAGCGGTATACAGATAAGTACATTTTGTGAAAAATACAGTGTGTTTTTTACACGCGATCATGAACATGTTATATTGCACACTGTAAACACAATCAAAGCTTCAAAAACACAGGAAAAACGGGACCTTTAAAAGCATTTCAGGCAGAAGCGGGATAAAAAAAAATCCATCCATAATCGAACACACCTGAACTAGATAATCAAGCACTTCAAGAACGCCTGAAAAAACTAAAACAATAATAACAGGCCAGGTGAGCTGAAGGAGGTTGGAAACAAACTTTGCAGGACAGGTGAAGTGTGTGAGACCTAGGCTTTATTGCTCACCTGCTCCTGGCTCAACACATCCGCCTCCCAGTCACTGCAGCGCAGCTCCAGAGATTTGTCCAGCGAGACGTTCAGCAGATCTGCAGCCAGAGACTTCAGACTCAAGCCGTTGTTCAGCACCGCTTGCCTTCAACACAGTCAACATCACCTCATGTCACTCCATTTCTGACACTCCGTTACTGACAGAGAACTGAAATCATGACTTTTACAGACACCTGCCAACAATTACTGAACACTCAGCTTAACTCTACAACATAGACAGTTACTGAACTGAATTGAGATTGATATTTACACTAACTCCACAACATAGACACAGTAACTGAACTGAGCGGAATAAAGACACTTGTCTTCTGTAGAGCTGCTTATAGCTGGATTGAACTCATAATTGATTAATTGTATAATATAATACACTGTTATTTTCCTGTTCTATTATTAATCTATATTATTTAAAGCGATATTTAAATAAATGTGACTTGACACGAACATTTGTAGATATTAGGGCTGCAAAAATGAGGCAGAATTTTTTTAAATTGCGATGTGATTACTTTGAGTTTATAAGCTCTGTATTGCTATTGTAATATTTCACAGTAAAATCAAAATATATATATTATTAAATAATTATGATAATTTTGGAAACACTGAATCATGAGCGGTTCCAGTGCCGCGCTTCACTCTGAAACAAGCAGAGCATGAGTTTAATAAAAATCTCAGCCTTTGTGATTTTATAAATCACGGTAAGACATATCACGATTTTGGTTTTATTTCGGTTAATTGTGATTCGTGCAGCCCTAATAGATAAGAGGCAGAATACAAATCTAAACTTAAAACGTACATATTTAATTGGAATATAAATTAGAAATGCAATTATTGTTTTATTGTATTTCTGAATACCGTATTTCCCGGCTATAAGTCGCACTTTTCCATAGTTTGGCTGGTCCTGCGACTTATAATCAGGTGCGACTTATATATCAAAATTAATTCATACTGACTGAGATGAACCAAGAGAAAACATTACCGTCTACAGCCGCGAGAGGGCGCTCTAGTTAGCGGAGTTGTTCAGAAGCGACACAGAGGATGGATTCCTCTGCTAGATCGGGTTCAGAAGCGACCACTCAATAGATTCAGTGTTGTGTGTGGGATGAGATCGAGAGCTTGGTGAATTGCTGACCGGTAACTTGTTGGACTCGCTGGCTAATGTTAATTTAGTCTAACAGGCCTCCCAGGTATATGTTCTTTATGCTATTGTGTCGCTGAATAACTGTTAATGTGTTACGCTAACACACCGGACACTATTCAGCTGTTGTTCTGTGTGCTGTTGTGTAGTTGAATAACTTGCCTTTCCAGATTAAATGTCTGTTCTTGGTCTAGGATTTTGTGAAATAAAATTCTAAATAAATGCGACTTATAGTCCAGTGCGACTTATATACGTTTTTTTCCTCTTCATGACGCATTTTTTAACTGATGCGACTTATACTACGGACCGACTTATAGTCCGGAAAAAACGGTACTCCAAACCATCCCTTTAATGCATGTTTGAAGATGATGTAGAGCGCAATAGTCAGCTAGTGTTGTTTTAATTAGCGCTCTATAAATTAACCGACTGGTTGACTACGACAGTAAAATTAAAATGGTTGTAGGATCAGATCGAGGCCTTACCTCTGTCTGAGGGCCAGGTACCGGAGGTCCACGGTGCAACTCAGAGTCAGACCGTGATCATGGGTCAGGCGCTTCCCATCCTCATAACATCCCACCCCGACCTTCAGCACGCAGGGGTCAGACAGGACCCCCACGAGCGCCTCGGGCAGAGGACGCTGCGCGTCACGAAACGTCAGCAGTCTGACCAGCATACAGCGGCCGGAGAACGTCGCCAACTGGAGTAAAGAAACCGCACAGGCCTTGCCTTTGACAGACACCTGTGGAAGCACAACACCGAGTGAAGGAGGGCGCTGACGCTACCAAGACAACATTGACATTTGCTCTAGGGCTGCACAATATTGTATACTAAAATCACACGATATTCGATACGATAATGCTTAAAGTGTGTAAAATAAGCTTCAATCATCATAACCCAAATACGTTTCACATTCTTTTTGTGAGAAGAAAGCATCCCTACAATCCCTACTCCTGAAAGTGAACAGCAGTGTTTTACTGTAGCATTACAAGTAAGTGTTATTTCAACATCAGTGTAAACCAGCGGGTTCAGGGTTTACATTACTCAGGTGAAACTGGAAAAATGAGAATATCGAGCAAAAGTTCATTTTATTTCAGTAATTCAACTTAAAGGTGAAACTAATATATTATATAGACTCGTTACATGCAAAGTGAGATATTTCAAGCCTTTATTTGTTATAATTTTGATGATTATGGCTTACAGTTTATGAAAAACACAAATTCAAAATTAGAATATTGTGAGGTTTCCATAACTATACGCCATAATCATCACAATTATAACAAATAAAGGCTTGAAATATCTCACTTTGCATGTAACGAGTCTATATAATATATTAGTTTCACCTTTTAAGTTGAATTACTGACAAATTAACTTTTGCTCGATATTCTCATTTTTCCTGTAGGTTTATTTAACAACAGAAAATAAATAACAAAATGTAAAAATAAAACACTGCTTGATTTTCAGTGTATGAATTATACTGATTCTTATTTAAAGCAACACCAAAGATTCTTTAATACCTTAAAATAATGTTTCCAAAAGCGTTTCAGTGGTTCATCAACTCGTAACAGGGTGAACGGCACTTCTGCATTCGCTTTGCGGTCCTATATCGGCTATAACCGCACTCTGCAAGTTTGCCAGATCGGGTCGCGGATCTGTAGTTCGAATGAGACATAAGAACACTACAAATCTGACTTGCTTTACGGCAAGCGTTACAATAGCCGATAGGTGGAGCGAGACTCTGGGTGGAGGCAGGTACACATATATGGAAGATACCCAGCAGCCGGGTAGCTTTTGAATTGTCATCATGACCGAGTCTACAAATAAAAGGAAGGGTATGATGTCTTACACTCGTTGGCGAGAGCCAAGACTGATGGTCACTTGGCTTTGTTGCTACTGGACTTGTAAGTAATAATCTTTTTTTTCCAACAGTGTGCATCTGTGTACATGGTAGATTGTTTTATATATTGATTGGCTCATGTTAGCTAAGGCGTTGTTAGCTATCGTGCTAACATATATGTAACTATCGCTAAGCACGCAAGTACTTTCATAAAATAAACAAAATACTCTACTTGTCTGTGGACATCGTTATTTCCAAAGCCGGTGCTGGATAAACAAATAACGGTAGGCTAAATTATTTACGACAGCGGTAATGGATAATTCCACTTCCAACCTGTAGGGGGACCGAAGACGAAAAGTGCTTTGGTGTTGCTTTAAAGCTACAAAAGTTATACAGCCAAGAGCAGCGAGTGATTTTCTCTATCTTTTCTTCATAGCCCCAGTTATTGCAAGCTGTTGGGATATGCATATCGCGATATATACATTTGCGATATTTCAAAATATTGTGCAGCCCTAATTTGGTCACATACAGAGCCATGCTTACACGCACGCTTTTTACCCATTCACAGTCCAATCCCAAAACCGGATACACCGAAAGGTCCTTTTGAAACGCAGGCCAAAGCGTTTCCCACTCGTCTAGAGAGCTCACGACCACAGGCGGCACCTCTAACAGTGTCTGTGCGCGCAGAAGCTTCTGGGCTTGTGGCGGTGCAGGCGACTCTGGCGAGGGGGCGATCTCCACTTCTAGCTGGGCTTGTATGGGCTCAGCCGAAGAGGGGCCATTGAGGGCCTTTTTCTTTTGAGTGCGGATGCTGCGCCAGAGGAAAAGACCCCCGAGAGTGGCTCCTAACATAGTGGCCACTGCTGCGGTCCATGTGCTCTGCCTGGACATCGTTGCAGCTGCACCAACTCCCTCCTAAAACTGAAAATAACATGATTTCAGTCGTCCACTTTAGACATTTGACTAACTATAAGCAGGTTTGCAACTAAGTGTCAACTCGCAGTCATTAGGCCGTGTGTCCACCAAAGCGTTTTTAAAACATGAGCGTAACAAGGCGCTGAGCGTCTTTTTCACGATTGTTTACAGGTCGCCAAAAGATGAAGAATGTTTAAGTCCGTGTGTCCACCAAAGCGTTTTTAGCCAGCTGAAAACGCTAGGCACTCTGCTAAAAACGCCGAGCTGTGCGCTTGAGAGCGTTTTGGCGGCACAGTTTTTGTTTCAGTTGAAACGTTGCTATGATACAGAATATCTGTTGGTCGGTGTGGTATTAGTCCCGCCCCTCCTCCACTGTGATTGGTCAAGACAAGAGTTGAAGAATGTTCAGCTTTGGGTAAAACGCCACGCTCATCACTGTCACTTTTTACCCAAAGTTGAACATTCTTCAACTCTTGGCAACCTGTAAAAACGGCGAACGCTCAGCGCTTCAGAGTGAAAAAGACGCTCAGCGCCTCGTTACGCTCATGGCGTTTTATAAACGCGGCGCTCCTTTGAAAACAATTGAAAAAACACGGCAGCCGCGTGAAAACACGCTTTGGTGGACGCGGCCTTAGCCAGCTGAAAACGCTAGGCACTCAACTGAAAAAAAGAGACAGAGGGCGTTTTCAGCAGAAACGCTTTGTTGCTATGATACAGAATATCCATTGGTCGGTGTGGTATTAGTCCCGCCCCTCCTCCACTGTGATTGGTCGGTTGGGTAAAAAGTAAGAGGGATGAGTGATGTTTTACCCAAAGTTGAACATTCTTCAACTCTCGGCAACCTGTAAAAAAACGGCGAACGCTCAGCGCTTCAGCGTGAAAAAGAAGCTCAGCGCATCATTACGCTCATGGCGTTTTAAAAACGCGGCGCTCCCATTGAAAACAATTTAAAAAACACGCCAGCCACGTGAAAACGCTTTGGTGGACACATGGCCTAACTTTGGGTAAAACACCACACTCACTGTCACTTTTTACCCAACCGTCCAATCACAGTGGAGGAGGGGCGGGACTAATACCACACCGACCAACGGATATCCTGTATCATAGCAACGAAGCGTTAACTTTCAACTGAAAAAAACCTGCGCTGCCAAAATGCTCTCAAGCGCACATAGCTCGGCGTTTTAAGCAGAGTGCCTAGTGTTTTCAGCTGGCTAAAAACGCTTTGGTGAACACACGGCCTAAAGGGTTAGTTCACCCAAAAATTAATGAATGGATAAAATCTGAGAGATTCTTGACCCTTCCATTGACAGTCTACACAACTACCACTTTGACTCTTCAAAATGGTCATGAAGAAATTTTTCCACATTTTCTGAAGAGACTTGATCACTATATGAAGAACAGATTTAGTTTTAAATTCACATAAACATTGATCAGCGAACATAAACCGAAGCTCAACCGAACCTGCTTGACGCACAAGAACAAACCTCTTGCTGAAGATCACGTGCTTTTATCGACTTTTTGAAGCGTCAAAGTGGTAAGTTACGTAGCGGTCAATGGAGGGTCAGATTTCATCAAAAATATCTTCATTTGTGTTCAGAAGATGAACGAAAGTCTTTGGAACGACATGAAGGCGAGTAAATAATGACCGTATTTTTAACCTATAGTGACAAATCAACTTTTCCATTCCCCTTAAATTGATTTCCAGAGACATTTTTACCTTTATAAGGGCAATTTTCTAATCACACTTAATGCATCCATCATCTTATACGACAAATTCTTACATTTGATCAATAAAATTCAATTAGAACAATAAGATGTAATCAATGAAAATCAATCAGTATCAACCAGATTAATCCAGTAAAGAATCATTAGTGAACTAGAACAAAAACATTTACAACACCTAAAATTTAACTCAATACTAACTTGCGATACTGATTTTATACAGTGGTTTAGTTCAGTAAAATGATTAATTGTGCTGATATTCAGGAAAACAGCACTCTTGCTCGTGTATAAATCATGGGTATAAAAACACACAACTAAAGACCAGGGCATTTTATTGCCCCATATCTTGAATTTTGGTAGCATTTCTGCTCCAAGCTCCCATTTATTTCATTTACGAGCCCATGAATGAACCTAAGCAATAGACTATATAGCATAAGTCTACCATAATATACTACAATAACAAAAGCATAAATTAAAAATCTTTATTTTTTTACTATGTTTTTGTCGTTGCTGTTGTTGTTAACAGCACTGGCTAACACAAAGTTACAGCAGTTTTATTGTAATGATTGTGAGATTTTGGCAGAAAACACACGTTAAATTATTGCAAAGGTGCACAACACACATTGACAACGATACTGTTGTTTTATGTAAAAACCATTCAATCACAACTATGACACAGGACCATTAATGACACTTCTTAATTATGTTGTGTAGAATATATTACTCTTTAAAAACCTATTGTGCGTTTGTGAAATCATTACGTTATTTAAAAGCAGAAGCATTTCGACCAAACCTGACACAACTGCGCTTTGATGAGGAGTTCATAGTTCAACGAATTAATGACTTTAATCTCAGTGTGTTTGTGTTCATGTCAAAGATGTAGTACTTCATTGCAGCGGATTGTTAGGACTCGCACATCTAAATAAATCACTGTGAAACATGTCAATGTCGTGTGAATGTTGCAGAGGGTTTACGTACCTGAAGACTGAATAGATGTCAGTATAATGAACGAATATTACCATTCACTGTCACACACTCTTATGATGAACAGCTGCAGCGCCTCTTCTTCGCTGGTTTTATTTAATCAGCGCTCGCACAAATCATCCGCGCCACAGCGCCACCACTGCTGGAGAAGCGCAACTGCACCAGCTCAGGAGAACTGCCAATGTCATCTCAACCGGGGAAAAAACCCAAACATTGTGCATAAAGAAAATGAATGCTGTTTTGCAAAAATTTTAGCCATTTTGAAATCATTTACAGAAAATTAAGCACAACATCTACTCATATAAATGACTGTCACTGTAATGCATCTATAGACATTTTATTTGCATGCATTTTGCATAACTTTTGTTGTGTATTTTGCATTACATTAGGTGTACAAGTTGCAATGATTTCCTGAGGCATCTTCCGTAAAAGCTCCAAAAAAGGGGTTTGTAAAAGAGCATGTGAAAAGACACTTATTTTTCAAACATCTGTTGACGAATTACACATTAAAGTATTCGTCCTCCAGAAAGGTCAACACCAGCTAAAGCCAAATTCAAATATGACTTTTTTTTGTTTTTGTGTGTCTTATTGGAGATGTTTGTGCAAAGTGATTAATGCAATGGCATGTAAATAGATATACCCTCTTTAAAATGATTTAAAAACTATTTTAATAGTTGTTAAAAGTATCAGATACCACATGACATGAGCATGTCTGTTTCAGAAGTGGTGGACAATAATTTACACCTGAATAATATGGAAAGAATTTAATAGTCATTGAACTGAAAATACAGTGATACACAATAGAAAATAAGAGAATTATTCAGACTCATCATATTGACCAGTTAAGAGAATATCATGCCATCAAGTCCCTTTCTTTACCCATTCAATATAAATTGGAAATGGGAGGGACTTGAGTAACAGTAATAATGCACTCGATGTGTGTTCCTGCTCGTGTGCAGGTGAAATATATTAATTCATAGCCATAGAATAATTCATAAATCAATATTATTTTAAAGGTGATGCTGTTCAACTTGGAGACCGGTGGATGAAGTTTCAGAAGCTTCTCTTTTGCTTCCCTTGAGCAAAAGCATGCGGTTCATCTTATGATGTTTATTTAGTTGCAAAAACAATGTTGACAGATACAAGAATACACAGCAAATCATGGAACAGAAGCACACAGAACCGCTTTCCTCTACCACCAACATTTTATTCAATCTTTTAGATTAAATTTTTCGTAAAGAATTGGAATAATACAATGCAATAATTACAAAATGGAATCAAAACCTAAAAACAGGGCCAATCATCTTCATGTCTGATAAAACAAAAGTGTTGATGGGATTGCATGAAAAGCAGAGAACAAAAAAATAAAAATAAAAAAATCACTGCAATCATATTAGAGTTGAAACCACAGGTCATTTCAAGACGGTGAACATCGCAGCTCCCTAATGCCACAGGTGGCCGAATGATCGATGATTAGTACAGTGCTTGTGCTAAAATGAATAAGATATCTTCTTATCGAAATAAAATAAAAGATGACACTTTCAATAGTGTTAAAATTCATTAAAAATGTGCTAAAAAATGATAATAATATGTTGCAATATAAATCAAAGTAATGATACTATAGTACAAAAAAATGAGCTTAAAATGACAGCATGAAAGACAGATAACATCGTCTGGGACCTCATTCAAAGGTCCGGTCCTCAAACCCAGCCGGGGTCCATTTCCATTATCTACAACATCCCAAACTATGCATGGTGGCCAGAAGACTAAAACCGAATAAAGAAAGAGATGAAATCCATCCCTCACGCCTATATATATATATATATATATGCTCTTTTCCTGTATGCACACAAAATAAGCCTGCACCTTTGGAAAGATTATTTACAGCTCTTCAGTTAATTTTCAAAGCTATTTAAAATATACTTAATGCATAAAAATAAAGATTTTGGCATTCTCTTTGCTTCTTCCTCTTCTGATTGCAAAGTTCTACAAGAACCTTGTGAACCCGGAAGGTCTGCGAAGTGCCTCGTCCTTCTGATAGGAGCATTCATTCATCCAGCCTGCTAGGGGGCGCTGTGAGACGGGGTCAGTCGGGGTCCAGGGAGTCCTGAATAATATAGGGGTCGCATTAGAGCATCAAAAGAATCCTTTTACCATCTTGTCGTTCTGATTAATCTCGGACACGAATTCGGCGTAACCGTTTTTGGGGGCACCTTCATCAACCCCCTCGTCTCCATTTGTTCATGTCACGAGCAAAAACCAAAACATGGACGAACAGACAAAGAAATTGAAAGAGAGAGAGAGAGAGAGATATGGAGCTGAAGTGGTTTCGGGTCGTTCACTCTAGAGTCGTCTCTGCATTAATGTTCATCGCGTCGCGATTCGCGGCCACATTGTGTGTCTTTAGAGTTGGATCTCGAAGGTCTTGTGGAGCTCGCTGGAGAAGGGGTTTGTGGGCGAGGGAGCGGTGCGCTGTTGCGAGCGGGTCTCCAGTGCGGCCCACTGGGCATCGAAGTTATCGCCTGGATGCTGAACTGCATTAGACTGAGCCGCCCAGTTGTTCGCCCCGTTAAAAGCCACACTGCTTTTGGGAGGCTGCAATGCCGCGGCGTTGGACACCGGAGGTAGGAATGGTTTCCCGAAGGGGCTGGACACGGGTTGGGTGTCGAACTGGGCTGGTGGTGGTGGTGTGGAGAACGGGGAGGACTGGGGAACTGGAACAGGCACCGGGATGGGCTGGGTTTGCGTGGCGGATCCGAACACGTTTGCCACCATCTGTGAAGGTGTGATGCCGACCAGCGGGAAGCTTGGTTGCATGAAGGGGATCCCGTTGGACACTGGGAAGGCCGGCTGGCGGGGGGGAACGGCAGGGACGGCAGACGGAGGGATGAAGGGGGCAGAAGGGGCAGGTGGAGGGATGAAGGGGGCAGAAGGGGCAGGTGGAGGGATGAAGGGGGCAGAAGGGGGGGGGAAGGGCTGCTGAGCGGGAGGCGTGCCGGTTCTCACGGCGCCGGCGGGTTGGTGGACACGCACAGACTTGGACACCTCCTCCAGCCAGCGGTCCGCTTCCGACGGCGTGCGCTTGTGGGAGGAGGAGGGTGTGGAGAGAGTTGCGCTGACTGCAGGAAGAGCTCCCGCGGCAGGTGCAGGATTCGGCCACTCGCTCCCTATGGGGAAAAAAACAAGAAAAATGTTTTTAAGCATGTCATTTATTCTGCTAGGTTGTAAAAGTTTTACCCTCTGGTGCTCTTCGCATGTCGGTCAAAAATGATTGATTTTTTATTAAATTTTTGTCAATGAAATAAATGTACTATATATAATATTTACAGTTTAAAGGTTCTCTCACGAGGACCACTCCAAAAATAATCAATTCTTCAATTTCGAGGCATTTGGAATCGAGTGCTACGGGCCCTATATTAACGATCTAAACACATGGTCTAAAGCCCACGGCGCAAGTGTCCGGGAGTGTCCGAATCCACTTTTGCTAGTTTAACGTGCCGAGCGCATGGTCTTAAAGGGTTGTCTATATTCTCTTAATGAGTAAAGGGTGTGTTTTGGGCGTAACGTGCAATAAACCAATCAGAGTCTCATCTCCCATTCCCTTTAAAAGCCGGTTGCGCTCGCATGGTGGATGCCCTATTTACAAGGCGAAATTTGCAAACTCCAGAGCGCAAACGGATCTGCTCGTGCGCGAGGTTAAAGCTGTGTGTGTGTGTGTGTGTGTGTGTGTGAGAGAGAGAGAGAGAGAGAGAGAGAGAGAGTGAGGTTAAAGCTCAAGCTGACCATCTACGGGACAAGCCGGATTCCACCATATCTTTATGTACACAATATTAATCTTTTACATTGTAATCCTTTTATTTTTAATATTTGACGTGTTTGTGTCCCTGTGTGTGTAATAAGCAGATTGTACACATGTTGCGCAGCCGCCTATAGGCGCATATTACTAATTACTATTAACCAAAAAAATATTGCAGCCTATTTCAGTTCCTCAAAATAGCAACGCCAACAGCAACGCCTGAACACACCTCGCTTTTGAGACCAGAAGCCCATGGCTGCGCAAATGCATTTGCCATTTAAACAATTTGGCACAGGTCGTGAAAATGATAACTGCGTCGGGCTGAAACTAGCAAAACACACTTGTATGATGGGGCCCTACGTATTTGGACATACTACTCTTGGCGTAGTGTTTTTCGCACACTGAATAGTAAGGAAGTCATTTTCAAACACACCTGATTCCGATTATCAGCTTATTAGTATAGACTTCAAGGCTGAATCCGAAATTAACCCCAATACCAAATATACTGTATATACTATATCATATAGGGCATTATTTGAGGAGAAAGTCATAACGTAGTCGAAACCATAGTGGACGTTATTGAGTGCACTTATTTAATCCCACAATGCACTGCAATAACGAGTGTACAACCGATGTACGCTCAACGGCTGTCCAAATTCGCTCACTCGTTTTCATTCACACCTTCAAGAGAACAGGATTAGTGGACTAACGTAGGGAATTGTGAATGAGGGTTTAGGAGGAGATTTCGGATTGAGCCCTAGACTGAAATGGGTGTGTCAGACAAAGAATTCATTAAAAATGTGCAAATTAAGTTTTGCTCTAATTTGAAAACCTGAAAAACAGACAACCACACTATCTAGACTTATTTAACGGATGCCTGCAACAGACCGCGATTTCTGCAATACTATACGATCATTACAAATCACACTGTGCAACACGGATCTAAAAAACTTGGGTATGTAGACTCTACGATGATGACACCTATTGAATCGTGGGCTACGACACAAGTTAGTATAGAAGAATAAAATGTCATCTGCATGCGCTAGAGGTGAACAAATAGCAATAGGCAATTGTGGTTTTAATGTGCACTGGAAAAAAGAGGAAGCGAAAGAGGAGAATATGGACAGTCATGGCCAGGGAAAAGAGAACGTCAATGGAATGGAACGTCAATATTGTAAATGGAGCTTGAGGAAAGTAGTTTTAAGTTTTAACACCATGTTGCATTGATCAATATGCCATTTCATGTTGCATTTGTATTGGCTCGTCAGTAGACGTTGACGTAGCAGCAAACACACCGAGAAATGATCATGCTAAATTTCTGACACTGCCAGAGAATTATCGCAAGACCGTGACAATGGCCATCTTTGAGCCTCTCTCACTGTATGATCCAATTATTGGTCATCTTTCGTATGGGACAGCCCAAAATCATACAATGTGTACTGGGCATTAGAGCAAGGGTGTCCAAACCCACTCTGATACCCCTTTTCCACCAAGGCAGAGCTGGTGCTGGTTCGGAGCCAGAGCCTAGTTTCAAATCGGTTCTTTGTTTTTCGACCACCAAAGCACCAGCTCCGAACCAGTAAAAGTGGTTCTTAAGTAGCACCAAAACATTGCTGGGCTAGAGTAAGAACCGCTTGCGTCAGGGGCGGGGGGCGGGGTTACTGTGACCAACAAGACGAAAAGAAACTTGTGACCGCCATTTTTGAAATAGCTGCTAATCGAGCTAATAGCTGCTCGATTGTAATCTCCGTCTATGCAAGTTACGGCGAGCTGCACGAACGCGTTGGATTCACCGTGTTTGGATGCCGATGTAGTTTCGCAAAGCCATGAGCATGAATAGTAACGCAACGACCGCCATTGTTGATGTAAGACTTGTTCGAGATGCATCGGAGCGGCGCGGACCGATCAGAGCTCCAGGAGTGTTTGGAGAGCATACGACTCCTTGTGCTTTTGGATCGCTTTCGCAGTGCTTTGATGTCACGCGGCGATCGGTCTGCGTGAAGCCGAACCATCTCGAACAAGCCTGGTGTGTTTTTGTTTGGCGCTGCCGCGCTAGCGTTGCTGGGCAACATGAGATGTATACACAGTGACGTAAGATCTGGCTCTGTTTTGGCTCTCTAGCCTGTGGAAAGGCAAACCGGTTCTTAGAAGAACCGTCAGTAGAACCAACTCCGAACCGGCTCTAGCTCTAGCTCTGAACCAGCACCTGGTTCTTGTTGGTGGAAAAGGGGTACTAGAGGGCCACCTTCCAGCAGAGTATCTCCAGCCCTGGTTAAACACACCTGAACCAGCTGATCAAGGTCTTCAGGATCACTTCCAGATGTGTTGGAGGTAAATGTTGACCCTCCAGGAGTGGGATTGGATATCCCAGACTTATATATTTATGGTATCATAGCATAAAAGATTGTCTTTTTTATTTGACAACGAAACTGTAGTAACTTGACTGTTATTTGATTAGTTAAGGTTATTTTGAAGCACAAGGGTCTTCAACCTGGGGGTCCTTAAATTCATTTTTGATCACAACATTTTTTTGTTAAAAAAAAATAAAACATGGGTAAAAAAAGTCACATTTAAATATAAGCACATTTCGAAACGAAAGCAAGAGCACCCTCAGTTAATACTGTAATAATTTAACAATATTGGCGAAACTCCATTGCGTTTTTGAGTTTGCGCTCTGGAGAACATGAAATGTTCCTATTTACAGCGGTGAGAAATGTAGCCAATCACAGACATGTTTGTTGATCTCTTGAAGGCAATGTCCAAATCAGAGTCGTTTAAGTTAGAATACACTCACTGCTCAAAACGGTTTTGTTCGGTGACGAGTTTTGGTCGCTCTCGCGAATCCTTTCATTAACAAAGAAAGACACGATGTAAGTAAGAGACTCATTATGCAGTGTGTGTAGACAACTTAATAGATTTTTTTATTTTCATGTTCGTAAAGACCCGCCCCTTTATTTACTGTTGCTATGTCCGACAAGCTACGCCGCTCACGCCACCCCATGTTCTCACGCAGTGAACAATACATCGTGGAGCAGCGAGCACACTGACAACACACTGACAGACAGGAGTCAGGACAGACCAGGTTACTTTAGATATTAAACAAAGTCTCAACTTTCAAATTAGGCAATTTTGTCAAGAAATTTAAACAATAAATACCGTTTTGTGGGTCTTTAATGTGTCTGTCAGATCGCTGTAGAGCATCAGTTAAAGCTGCTCGTGAACCGATCATCTCTTCCTTCTAGTTCATTTATAGCATCAAATAAACATGAATGAACATCAGAAGGAATGTTGTTTTTACCGCGGAAAGGCGTCAGTACACTCCGCTTCTCAAGCTCAAATCCTCCCGTGTTAATCTACTAACTCTCCTGACTCGGCGAATGGAGTTATTATGTGCAAACAGCTGGAAACTATATTTGTGCAGTGTGCGCATGTCAAAAAATCTATTCTGATTTGAAGCTTGTGACATAAACGCGCACATCAAAAATCAAAAATCTTATTTTGCTAAAAAAGCTTGTATGTTTGTTATCTTTGACTTATGTTCATCATTTGTAGTGTTTGCTTGTCTCCATCTGCTCTTCTGCTTGTTTGCTTGATATAGCCTAATAAGCTGATTGCCTGTTTCTTTTGTCTGTCTACTATTTGTATTACTTTGTGAAGCGACCTTGGGTTCTTGAAAGGCGCTATAAAAAATAAACATATTATTATTATTATATATTACATCAACCCGATCGCTTGTTTAGCGTTCATGTAAACACACATACATTCAGTCAAAATGAATTCTGGGTGTCATCAACACTCAAAATGTCCCTCAGCAACATGTGTTTTTGTTGTTGCTCACTTTTTTTGGTTTGTTTTCTGCAGCAACTCTGAGCACTTTTCATATTCTTTATCCTGGCCGAATCACTTTTTTCAATCTATAAGAATATAATCAACCTATGTACTGTAGGCCTATAGCTTAAAGTTAAAGATATTAATAAGTTGAGTTATTAACTTCTGTTTATTTGACAGTGATTTCACATTTCTTGTTTGTATGAAGGCTAAATACAAATAAAATATTAACAATAATTGATTTGTACCATTTTTATTTCTAAAATATTATATAATTTTATAGGAGGAGGTTTCAGAGACTTCATTTTTCAGAAGTTTGTAGGTACAGACATTAATTGTGGGCGTTCTTGGCAGTTTTTCCTGAGGCTTTTATATTGTTCATTTCGATGTCGGAATTATATCGTATCGACCGAAATTAAGAAATATATTGTGATATAAATTTTGGCCATATCGTCCAGCCCTACGATATGGATCTGTCAGCAATGCCAAACATCTAAGCAACCATGTTCATTCTAATGCCTGATCTGTGACCAGTGATTTCTGAGATGTAATGATTCATGTACAGTCAGATGTTCTTTGTCTCAAAAATCGTTTACGCGACAGTAAATAAAATCCAGAGACTAAATGATCAACTTCACATTGTTTCTCTAGTATGAAAATAGTGTGTTATTTAAATTGTGATTAAATAATATACAGAAAGCGATCAAAGAACACTCCCTTTACAATCGCTGGAGCTGTCAATCAAACAGTGTGAGATTATTAGTGACTGTTTATTAGTTTATTAGTGGCCAAAACTCCCGTTATAATCAACAAATCTCTTATGTACATTGTGTTTGCACTGTTAGTTATGATGAAAGCATTCGTTAGTGAGCATACATTTGCAATGATGAGATCACTGCATTCATGCGCTCAACATGCCTGTGATCGGCTACATGCTCATCACTGCAACCGTTCATGCCACCATCTAAATATAATGCTATAATCAACACTTTTCACGTTTAGTTAACCTTGAGAGCTGTAATAGTAAAAAAGAGCTAAAAGTATTTGAGGGCTTTTTATATGCAAAGGTAGGAAAAATTCCTTTTATTTCTAACTGATGAGAATTTTTGATGTAAAAATCATACTAACATTATAAATACAGGGAAAATGATCAAAAAAAATCGTATTCTAAATTTTTGACCTAAATATCGGACTGTGACAATAACTGAGCAAGTTGCAACTACAGTTAGCAGCTAAAATGACACATTTTTGTGATTTTAGATACATGCACACATTTCATCTCATGCAATTTTGAGATGAAAGCATGCAACCGCAGCTCACAGTGCAACCTTGCATCACAAACTAGAGTGAGTTCCTCAGCACATATCCTGCATGGTCAGCAGCACAGGGCGCCCAGGTGTCTTACCTATGTGTGCTGTGTGGGCTGTGTTTGGGGTCTTGGCCCAGGGGTTAGTCTCTCGCACAGGCAGCGGAGGCGGCAGCACGGGAGAGTTAGCGGCAGCACAGGAGACTGTGACGCTAGGCGGCGGGAAGGCAGGAACTGCACCGTTGACTACAGCAGCAGACAGGAGTGACACGACGAGTAGATTAGAGACAGAGCCGGACACAAGCAAGAGTGCTAACACATAGGCATGCACACACACACACACACACACATTAGGGATTGAAAAGGTTAGATGATTAGTTCTGCCACTCGTGAATGTGTTGTATTGATTAGCCTTGGATCACATGAGCTTCTTGTATATATAGTGCAAACATTCCTCTTTCCTCAAACTGCACAACAGAAGCTTTATATTAGTAATGGCTTTTTATTAGTTGACTAATTTACTAGCTAGTTGTCAATGAGTTAATCCACACACACACACACACACACACACACACACACACACACACACACACACACACACACACACACACACACACACACACACACACACACACACACACACACACACACACACACACACACACACACACACACACACACACACACACACACACACACACACACACACACACACACACACACACACACACACACACACACACACAGCAGCAAATCTGAAGGATCATGTGACAAGGGAGACTGGAGTAATGCTGCTATTGAATTTGTATCACAGGAATAAATTACATTTAAAAAATATATTTAAAAAAGAAAACCGTTGTTTTAATTTTAATTGAATTCAATCATGGATGTAGTTGCATTGTGTTTTAGTAGTTTGTACTTTCCTTGACTATACCAATTTGTACAGTGTCCTTGGGTACCTTGAAAGGCGCTTTTCTAAAAAAATTTTATTATTATTTATTATTATTAAATGTAATAATACATCAAAATTTGTATGTATTAATATATATAATCAATAGTGTTAAACATACTAACATTATAAGTACAACTGCTGTTGCATACTGTATATATATATATATACACACAGACAGTATACATATACGTATATATATATATTATTATAAAAAAAAATTCTAAGACAAGATGCATGTTTAGATTCATACCCTTTAAACCGGAAGATACAGATGATGCACAGCTTTTTAATTGTAAACATTGTGAATCCGTAACACACACACACACACACACACACACACACACACACACACACACACACACACAGTACACACACACACAGTACACACACACACACACACACTCCTCTGTAAAGTGTGAGAGTGAGGCTGACCTGGGGCAGCGGGCGACTGCGGTGAGGAGGTGTGTTTGGGCATCGGTGCCGAGGAGAACGGGTCCTCTGGAGGCCCGCTGAAGGTGGATGTGATCTGAGTGCACAGAGAGCTGATGCTGTCGCCCTCACCCTCCACCTCCGGCACTGACAAACACAGCACAACAATCACTGTCTACAGATCCTCAAACCAACTCACTGCAACAAAACAACTGTTGAGCCTTTAGGGACAATGAGAAGGAGAAAAGGAGACGGACGTCTAATATTGTAGGGCTGGGTTGAAAATGTTGATTTGCTGATTTGAATCGATTCTCATTTTGATGAACCAATATCGATACTAAAATCCCAAGAATCAGATCTTTTAGTCTACACTAGCCGCGTTTCCATTACCCTTCAAATTGCGCAAATTGAAATTGCGAATTGAAAATACGCTCAATGGAAACACGTCAATTTCGCAAAAACTCTCGTTTATCGCAAAAAAGTTTTTACGCTCGCATGAGGAGGTTTTTCAGCCAATTCGAAAAAGGAATATTTCGCAAAACTGCAATGGAAACAGTTTTTGCGCATTTACAATCACCTGACTTAGAAGACGCGGTGTGTTTGGGGTCCATGTACGCAAATAATAATAATTATCATCATTATTATAACATTTACTAGGCTACATATTTAGATGACGCTTTTATCCAAAAAAGGAACAAAGCAATTCGTCAAATGTCATTCATAATACGGGTTAGACAATAATAATACAGAGCTGAGATTATCACAAATAAACACAATATTTTGACGCATATCTAAGGGTATGTGTGGAGTGTGGAGCGCGCACTATGGCACGGAGGCGCGGGCGTGAACACTTGCATTTTCCTATTAACAGTGAAACAACTTAATATAGCCTACTCTATAATTTCTGGTCATACAGAAAATAATAATACATTATTTGTAACTACTTTTATTTGTGTAAACAATAACAAGAAAATGTTGTGCTTTTGTAAAATAAAATAAAACAATCAGGCGCGTTTTCATGATCTCCCTGGACTGGAGCGCGAGAACTGAAACTAAATATAGCCTATATAGCTAAAGCTTGAAATGTCCACTTTAAAACGAACAAATTCGAATCGAAAGCTAATACATTTTGTTCTGATTAAGTAATCCGTATGAAAGGTGCATTTCTCTCTAAAAGAGCATCTGCTTAACAGCGGAGATGGAGATGTTTTTAGCCGAGTTAGAAAACAATAGTTTGATAATATTAATGGCTCTTCTTATTCAGCACTGCGGGAAAATGTCAATTCCAGGTTCTAATTTGGCCTTAGAAAACCAGTAAAATCGACAAGTTTTCCATATTAATTTGTGAATATTTTACATGTTTAATAAAGGGGAAAAAGGTCATTAAACAAACATCTGAAAATTCGTCGATATTTACTTTTTTTGCGCAGCAGTGTGTGCAGCCAGTTCAAATTAAAATTGTGGTGTTCAACTTTGCGTTTTAAAAAGACAACCGTTTATTTTTCGTTTTTCAATTACGGGTTTAAAAAGGAAAAAAACGAATGGACACAAAAGTAGCCTACATGGATCGTTTGGAATAGGAGACAGAGTTCTTTATTAAATTCATAAAAGAAACAATAATTAGCCTAGGAATACTGGATTCTAAACTTCAAAGAAATGCCACAATCAAAACCTCAGAGCAGAAATGAGGGTGAAACATCCAGAAACTCCTTATATTTCGTTTGGAATATAAGGGTCTTTCCCTGCCATTAATGCTTGGATAACACGTACGTCTCCTTCCATTAATAATAATAATGTCTAATGCGGTGGCTGTGAGATTATATAAACCAACGTCCGCTGCCGTGATTTTTAGAATGACTTTATCGCGAGAGAAAAAAGGACGTTTTAGTCGCATAACATCGGTTAATGGAAACGCCGTCATTTCGCAATAGTTTTGTATCGATATTTAGATAAAAGCGCAAAACATTTGCGCAAATCTGTAATGGAAACGCGGCTACTGTTTCCAGTTGATGACTGGACAAACTTCACTAAACATGATTTGTAGTGTGTCTCCCATCCAATAATCACAATAAGCTTTGTGCTCTGTAAGTTTTGATATGAAAAAGTCTCAGTTTTCAATGTCTTTAATTTTTGTGAACCGATCACATTAAAAGTTTTCTGTTTTCAGTTAGAACGGTGTCGTGTTAGCGGCCCCTAATTGAATAACTAATGATCTTTGCAATGGAAGTGAATCGATCAAAACTAACTTTAGCTGGACAATAACTTTATTCTAGAGCTGCTGTAAAGCCAAAACTATCTCTGTTACTTTAATCTCCTATTATCACTGTAAAGCTATATTGTTAAAAGTGCTATATAAATGAAGGTGACTTGACCGGCATGTAAACTAGGGGTGGGACAAAATATCGGTACAGCAATATATCGTTGTCCTTCTCTGTGCGATACGAGAAGCTGACACCAAATATTGATATTTTAGTTAAAATGTACAATTTAATTTACAGACTGAAAAACGTTGTGTGCTGTTTTCTAACAGTTTGGAGTGAATAAAGAGAGAAAACCTGCACTTTTCACAACTATTTTCATAGTTAGACAGATGTTGTGATGTATCCTTATAGGATTTTCTAGCAATATATATAGATTAACGCAGAAGTGCTGTCTCGTGAGGTACCCTGAGATACCCACCCATAACATGAACCGATAATCACTTCCTCTTTACTACTAGTTACAGCATGAAAATCAGAAGAGATGTTGAAAAGAAACAGTACAACTTGAAATGTTTAAACCGTGGAAAGACGTCAATAAAACAGCTTGTAAGCAATGTCACCGAATGTCACATTTACCTCCGAAAAGCCATTCAATGTCCATAAACTCGTTAGTCAGCTAGAGAAATAACTCTAGAGTATTTTGCTAAATATACGCATTATATTACATATTTAATGATATTTTTACTTAACCTGGTCTTCAATATTTAATTTATGTTCAAATAAATCTGTGACATCCACCGTTTAAATTTATATATATAAAATAGAATAGAAACCTAAATGTCATTAAAAAGTGATTATAATTAAGTTATTATTATATAAACTGCCTTATGTGCAATTTAAATGTTTGTATTCAAATCAGTTGTTAATATTGAAGTAGTGGACTGACTGACAGAGTCCACTTTATAGTTTGCAGCTTTAGCTGAGAGAGAATTTTTTCCTTGAGAAAAATTTACCGGATTTACTGTATATCCAAATGAATGGATATCAAATTTAATCGAATTGCAAGCTTGTGAATCGCATCAAATTGTGCAATTTCAGTCAATGCCCAGCTCTACGAAATACAGTACTCAACATTTGAAGTGGATCAAAAAAGTTCATCAAAGTTGTCCTAAGACAAGAACGGGTATAGGCCTGTCACGATAACACATTTTTTTGTTGTGCGATATATTGTCCCAGAAATAATTGCGATAAACAATATTATTGCCATTTTAAGACCATTTTATGCCACTGAATATATAATCATAATATAACAGCACAATAAAGCAAGTAGGTCTACACACTTTCAAATTACAACAACCTATTCATTCTTTAGATCATGGAAATAAAGTGGCAAAACATTAAATATCATAAATAAAAAAACTTGAATAAATAGTAAATAAACATTTTCTTTAAAAAAAATCCATTTACAGATTTTTCCCTGGCTTTCTTTTCTCTGTAAAGTAAAGGTGCACACTATTGCTGAAAACACAAACACTGCTTAGCAGTCAGATGTCCGTATGAAGAAAGGCACTTAGCTAAAGCTATTCACGCCCTGACGTTTATATTAGCTCCAGCACAGTGGATTGCAGCTTTGAAATCAAGTGCATTTGGACTTGTTCTTTCAAACTGTCTGTAGTTGACAGGAAAACACTATAACCTTTCTTTCACCTGTCGACGACCGCTCTGTGTAGGAATAAAACTATTCATCATGAAGGAACTGCCCGAGCCCCACTTCTGCCTCTGACACGGAGAACAGACAAGATGACCGCACGATAGGCAAAGTGTTGGTGACATTCATTATCATGTAAACATAATGGGCAATATATTGCATCACCAAAAATGACTGAAGTCATGTACATATATTGTGCGATAAGTCGATATAGTGATTATTGCGACAGGCCTAAACGGGTATTGTTCAAAATTCATGTTTAACTTTGATGAAGGGTTTTGATCCACTTCAAATGTTGACTACTGTAGATAAAAAACCTATCGATTACATTTTCAGATCTGGAAAGGTGATGATTAGAGATAGATTGTATTATATAAAGCCATGTCAGCATCGAAAGGATATTTTCATGGGGGAAAATCAATTACAAAAATACAAATATCATATAAATACAATAAAACCAAGCAAACAAACACAACAAGTCATATTATATATTTTTAAATTAACATGATCAAATCTTTTCAGGCATAATCTTACTAAATAAGTCCTTAAGTGAAATAATAACTTGTATTCTACTTGTATTAAACCCAGGACAGTCCAATAAAACATGTGCTGATGATCAGGGAAGTGGAAGAGCCTCACCGGTGTTCTTGCTGGGGAAGTCCGACTTGCGCTGCATGGTGGACGGCAGCTCGTTCATGCGCAGGGACATCTGCCGCTTGAAGGGAGAGGTTTTCTGGCTGAGCGCCGGGAAGCCGCGGAACGAGCCCTGGCGAGCGAGAGCCTCCACGGGCGCGTGGCGTCGAGGGATGGCGTGAGGATTGGCGTCCTGAGGGCCCAGCGTGTTCATGGGCAGAGGTGGCGAGGACGACGGGTCGTTGGGTCCCGCCAGGGAGACCGCAGGGTTTGATACGCCCCCAGAGGAGATGCTCAACACACACTCAGAGTCTGAGGAGACACCAAGGGTTGGTTAACAATGACACCGCTACACTACCGGTCAAACGCTTGCGGTCACAGTGATCTTTTTCCTCTCTCAATGCAGTTAAAAACAGTAATATCTTGTGATTTATTCCTGTGATCAAAGCTGAATTTCAGCATCATTACTCCAGTCTTCAGTGTCACATGATCCTTCAGAAATCATGCTATGTTGATTTGCTGCTCAATACATTGAATGACAACCATTTGTTTTATGCAAAGCTACCTGGACCACACAAATGTTACTAGAGTGCAAGCTGAGAAACTTAAGTGGATATGGAAAAAAAGGTTCTTTGTATGCCATTGCCAACATTTTAAATGGATGTCTGCCAGTAGGCCTAAAACATCACATATATGATTATTGTGACAGAGACTCCAGGTTAATAAGATTCTGATTAAGTCGCAAGATATGAATTAAATTGTGATTATGTGAGAATTCACAGATCAGTCTCTTTTTTAATCTTCTGCTTAACATTTAAAGGATTCTACACGTATGTGTGTGTGCTCAAGAATGGCTTCTGGAAAGAAAATAAAGGATAAAATATGAATTACTAAACATGTCTTGCTGCTTGTCTGCCGAATCTCTGGGATCTCCGTTTTCTTAATTTTCAATAATGTCGCCCTCCATACTACTGTGCTAACGTTACCTCCATCAAGCAGCAATGATTTGCCGAGAATGAATGCCGCCGAATCGTCTTGTAGTGGTGCGTCAAGTTCAACGTATATTCCCATCAAATTAGACTGAATTCGGTATTGATGACACGAAAAATAATAACGGTAACTCCACTGAAATTATTTTAAACTAAAGTAACGAGCCAATTTTGTAAAATGTAAGGAGTAGAAAGTACCGATATTCGTGTTAAAAATGTAAGGAGTAAAAGTAAAAAGTAGGCACAAAAATAAATAAATAGTAAAGTAAAGTAAAAATATCAGAAAAATCTACTTGAGTACAAAGTATTTGTACTTCGTTACTTCCCATCTCTGGCCAATACGCATAGTGACACGTGCCATTGGCTTCTGTGCGTCAGATGCCGTGTCACTTAATGTTAAAACTGCGGAGAAGGAAAACGAGGATACAAGAGAAATGGTGATCGGTATTCTCACAAGAGTGATTCCGATGTCAGTGGAAAAACTACGAGACAAGGTTGATACTGTCCATCGTCCAGAGGTGGACAGTCACAAAGTACATTTACTTGAGTACATTTACTTGAGTACACTTTTGGAGTATCTGTACTTTACTTGAGTATTATTTTTTCTGGAAACTTTAACTTCACTACATTTGAAAGACAAATATCGTACTTTTTACTCCACTACATTTCTGTCGAGGTCCTACAGTAGAAAGTAGTAACGTCAGGGATGGTTTTGGTTGCAGGTTTTGCATTTTGGTTGGAAATGAAAGTCGGGTTGACGTCAGAACTCGAGTGATGTTGGTTTCTGACGTCAACCGATTTTAAACCACAATACAACGTCTGTCCAACGTTGGAGATTAACGTCAATTCTGACATCAACATGATTTTAATTTTCAACGTTGGGTTTGGTCTTCTAAATGCGAATTTTGTCATTGTTTTGGAGCACACTAACTTATAGATAACAAGGCTAACATGTTCACACTAAAAGCCAAAAAACTGGGAACAGCCATTTGTGTGTCCGAAACCATTGTGGACGTTATTGAGTGACTTATTCAATCCCACTACTGGAACTGTGTTCTAGAAATAAATGTGATATTGATATGAGGGCAGGCAGAGATTCAGAGGCATAAGGTGCTGTAAGTATTACATGCAACAATAATAAAACAATGCATTGACATTTACTTTTATACTTAAGTACTTTTAAAAACGAGTACTTCTGTACTTTTACTTAAAGGAGAACTCCGGTCAATTTTAACATTGAGCTCAATTTTGAGTAAATTTGGAGTGCTGTCAATACAGAGAACAACGACAAAAATCGGTGTTGCCTACACTGTGTTATCCTCTTTTTAAAATTTGCACCCTATTGACTTGAATGGGGCACGTTTTAAACCTGCTTTTATTTCTCTCATCATCCTTGATGTGTCATTACAAGTGCCCAGCCACGTTGAGTGTCGAGTTCACGCGCGTGATCATTTGTAACTAAACCTATGCGCGTGAACTCGACAATCGACTACTTTGGACTTCGACCGAAAACAGGAACTAAATACAGGTATTTGCGCTGGCTGATATAACATCATTTTTATTCATATCTTTCACATCTACTGCAGTCAGATTCACTCGTGTTCACTCTGAAGGAATCACTCAACATGGCTGGGCACTTGTAATGACACATCAAGGATGATAAGAGAAATAAAAGCAGGTTTAAAATTAGACCCCATTCAAGTCAATAGGGTGCAAATTTTAAAAAGAGGATAACACAGTGTAGGCAACACCGATTTTTGTCGTTGTTCTCTGTATTGACAGCACTCCAAATTTACTAAAAATTGAGCTCAATGTTAAAATTGACCGGAGTTCTCCTTTAAGTAAACATCGGCCTTTACAACTTTTACTTGTAACGGAGTAATATTTGACCAGTAGTATCTTTACTTTTACTCTAGTAAGAAAGTTGTGTACTTTGTCCACCTCTGAGCCCGGGCAAAGCTGTATCCGACGGTGCAGGAGGCCAGACGCAACGGGAAGAAAGCTTACTTGAAGGAAGGGTACACTATTATAGGCGGGAAAAGAGTGGAGGCACCTTTCACAGGTTAAGTATAGTGTCATCACCTTGATTCAGAAAGTTTGATTAAGGGGACTGTTACTGTTAATGTGACAGATTGTTCATTCCTGCCTTAAATCCTATTTTTCAAGCGCATTAAAGAGTGTGTATTTTGTTTCATTCGTATGTCTATTGTTTTTAGTTCTTTAAATGTTCAAGGTTTAAAGAATAACATTAAGCGCAAGGCCATTTTTTTATTTTGTAAGGAGGTCAAAGCCAACCTTATTTTGTTACAAGAGACACATTCTTCTAATAAGGACGATGAAAAATTCTGGAAGCACATGGAAAAATGTGATGATCATGGCGGAAAACTGTTCCTGGTTTGGTGGTTCTGTTTATCGAAACTACATATCGCGCGATCACACGTGAATTAGCGAGATCTCGTTGGTCCTCGGCCGCAGCCGTTCTGCAACAAATCCGGACCTGGTGGGTATTGACGGACGACGGAACACGGAGCTGTCACGCAGCTGAGCCGTTACGCAGCCTTTACGCATCTGGTGGAAATTGGGGTAAGGGGTTACAACCAGAATATAATGACAAATAGTTCACAAATGGTATCATATTCCCAAAAATATTTTTGATAAAGTGGGAGGCTTAGAGTTTCTTTTAAAGTGCGATTTCGAGGTATCCAAACTGTCTGAATATCATAAACAAGTTCTTCATTACTGGAAGACGGTATTTACTCATAATTTTACACCACATGGCTCCACCTTGTGGAACAACAGAGTAATAACAATAAGTAGAAAAACACTTATTTTCAGAAACTGGTTTGAAAAGGGAATCATTTTCATCACAGATATATTAGATGAACAAGGTCATTTTCTTAGGTTTACGGATTTCAAAACAAAATTGAATATACTAAGTTTAATAAGGGATTATAATAAAGGTATGTGAAGCAATACCAATAGCCCTATTAAATATGATACAAAACTATTTACTTTATTCCAAAAGTCAAATAAATTAGCCTAAACTGCAACAAAACCAAATTCCCCTAAATAGTGAAAAATGTAACAATAATTGTATTAGCAAAATATTAAAATGTAAAATATTTCATGATTTTGACCAAAATATAAAAATAAGGCATTATGATGACAAAATAACAAAAATACATCAAATTCATGAAATGGCCAATACCTCCTAAAAGAAAAGAAATGCAATTCAAAATTATACATGGATATTATCCAGCAGCAGCGATGCTTAAAAAGAGATTTGGTTTTGAAGTGGATGAAAAAAATGGAGAGAATTACACAATTAAAGTTAGAGCAAATTCTTTTTGCTAACGAAAACCTTCCAAAGGAACTTTTTAGAATTTACAATATAATAACAATTATGGGTAAACATAAATATAAATGGCAAAACAAAAGTCCATCCCTAATGGGGTTTAAAATTGAACTGAGGGAATACTTAGAAACTTCTGGAAAACTCCAGTAAGCTCCAGTACTCTATATGTGAAGATGTCTCATAATATTTGTCATTATAACTTGTAAAGCTTCCATGTAACTTTATTTTAAAAATATATGAAGACTGAGGACAATATATGTATGTGAACAACTTTGACATGCCTTATGGACTGAAGTGCCTTTGCTTAATTTATTCAATTTACATTTTTTTTGTATTTATTTTCTTTATCGAATTTGTTCTAGTTAATTGTGTTAACTATGTTCTGCACATACCGGTAAGTCTCCCAACGAGAGATTTTGTAAATTGTGTTTAATACATTTTTTTATCAGAAATGTTTCTTGAACATCAAATCATGATATTAGAATGATTTCTGAAGGGTCATGTGACACTGAAAATTCAGCTTTGATCACAGGAATAAATTATAACAGTAATAATTAAATCACAAAAATATGAATATAAATGAATTTAAATATGAAGCAGCACAACTGTTTTCAATGTTGATAATAATCACAAATGTTTCTTGAGCAGCAAATCATCATATTAGACTGATTTCGGAAGGGTCATGTGACACTGAAGACTGAAAATTCAGCTTTGATCACAGGAATAAATTATATTAAAAAATATATTCACATAGAAAACAGTTATTTTAAACCGTAAATATATATTTCTCAATATTACTGTCCTTTACAGTAATCTTGATCAAATAAAAATATCCTTGGTGAGCAGAAGAGACTTCTTTCAAAAACAACAAAATCTTTTAAATGTTAGAGTATAAAGAATGTGTGAACACATGTACACCCCCCCGTACCCCCGCTGCAGCCCGTCGCCGTCGGAAACGCACCTTTCTTGGCGTCCTGCAGCTGCCGCATGACCTCCTCTCGCTCCGCCTGCTCTGTGGCGGTGGTGACGCGGAACGAGCCCTCCCGCGTGAAGGTGGTGCGGTTGGCATCGAACGTGGCCGTGACCCCGCACTCCTTCTCCCGCCTCTGCTTGCGCTCCAGACACGCGGCGAACGCACAGCCCACCGCATGGCTCAGGCGCTCCCCCTGACAACACCACACACACACTCAGGGCTCTTTCTTCACACGCTTTAACCAAATATATCAGATTACATTCAATTATATTACAATATTATTTATTATTTATATATATATATCATAATAAAAGAATTATAGAAATATGATATATAATATATGATAAATGAATATGAAATATGATAAAGCATAAATACATACATATGTGACCCTGGATCACTGTAATGGCGATTTTAATCTTTTATTTCTTATTCTGTTCCTAATGATTTAACAGATTAATGCTGTATGTTCTCTGTCTGTATTCTGAGTTTCCTGATGTAACGTTGGTTCAGCTGGAGGGAGGTTTGAGCCCGAGAATGATCTGTATCTTAAGTTTCCATGCTGGGGGAAGATGTTCCTTCTTGTGTAAATGGTGGGGGTTGATAGATTCCCTTGCATTATAAAGTAGCAGGCCAATCTCTCTGAGGAGAAGGAGGACAGGAGTGCCAGTGTCTGTCTGTCTCTGACTCTGGCCTGGCTGCAGGGCTGGAGTCAGGGAACCATTTTCTTGCATGAATAAATTACTTTTCTTTTTAAATACAATTTGGATCTTGACGTCTCTTTGCCTGGGAATGCTGAGTTTAGTAATTGTTTTTTGCCACAACAAATCACAAAACCAGTCTCGAGTCGCTCGGGTATATTTGTGGCAATAGCCAACAATACATTGTGTATGGGTCAAAATTATCCATTTATGACAAAAATCATTAGGATATTAAGTAAAGATCATGTTCCATGAAGATATTTAGTAAATTTCCTACCGTAAATATATAAAACATGTATTTTTGTGAGTGAATCGTGAACATAAATGGATTTTCTCAATGTTTCGATTTTTTTGCACCCTCAGATTCCAGATATTTAAATGCTTGTATCTCGGCCAAATATTGTCATATTCTAATAACCATAAGCGTATTTAATCAGCTTTCAGGTGATGTATAAATCTAAAAAAGAATAAAAAATTAGGATGCATTAAACTGACAAAAAGTGACAGTTAAGACATTTATAATGTTACAAAATATTCTATTTTTTATTTTATTTGTCCACAATGGTTTTCAACATTGATAATAATAATGAAAGTTTTTTAAGCATCACATCAGCATACTGGAATGATTTCTGAAGGGTCATTTCTGAAGGTCATTGCATTGACCAAAAGTGACAGGAAAGACATTTCTAATGTTACAAACGATTTCTATTTCAAACAAACGCTGCTCTCTAGAACTGTCTATTCATCAGAGAATCTTGAAAAATAATGCATCACAGTTTACCCAAAAATATTAAGCAGCACAATTGAAAATAATAAGAAATGATAACAAGGATAGTATAAATAAACTGCTGAAAATTCAGCTTTGCATCACAGGGATAAAATACATTTTATAATATATTCAAATTAGAAAACATCTATTTTAAATTGTAATAATATTTCACAATATTGCTGTTTTTACTGTATTTTTGGTCATATGGTGAGCAGAAGAGACTGTATGGTAGTAAGTAAGGAGAGCACGTCCTCAGCACTGATCGTTCATTGCAGATTTAATGTCTATATTGTTGTCACTGCAATGGATTTGGTATTTATTCTTGTAATTGCGACTATTTAAATATAAATATTTAGTATTTACATTTCATTTCATGTTATTTGTACATTAAATTCATAAAATGTTTAGACAAAAAATGTAATCTTCCTAAAAAAAAAAAAAAAGACAACACAAAGACCATAATGGTATATGGTTCTCATGGAGATTATGTGCAATTAACAACATATAGAACAATTCGATCTTTTCTAGCAATTTGAAGGATGTAAACTTGTAAGCTCTCGTTCTTAGTTTTCCAGACCCGATTTCCTATGAAGAGGCACTGAATAAAAGGTAAGGTCATACGTCTGTGATCGCGAGAGCATGTGACGGTGTGAGAGCGCTCACCGAGTCTTTGACGGCCATGAAACAGTGGCAGATCCAGCGGCGTGTGGTCCCGTCTCTGCAGATGTAGGAGAAGGCATGCTCAAAGTTACGATCCGGCGCACAGAAGGACACCTTCTCTATCGTCTGGTCTAGAATCATATCCTGAGGACAAAACAGGCAAAGCTCAAGTCACTACAAATGACATCTATATTTCACACAAGAACAGTGTTTCTGGCTTGTTCGGGGCATTTGTGTTTCAGGACTAGAGCTTGCTAGTGCCGTATACGCTGAGTTTGGATACATTTATGTGAAGTAAGTAAGATCATGTTCCATGAAGATATTTAGTAAATTTCCTACCGTAAATATATAAACATGTATTTCTGTGAGTGAATGCAGCACAATCGTGAACATAAATGCAGAACTTTAAAGGAGATTTTCTCAATGTTTTGATATTTTTGCTCCCTCAGATTCCAGATTTTCAATAGTTGTATCTCGACCAAATATTGTCATATCCTAACAAACCACACATATGGAAAGCTTATTTATTCAGCTCTCAGATGATGTATAAATCTCAATTTCAAAAAGTTGACCCATGTGACTGGCTTTGTGGTCCAGGGTCACACGTCAATCCCTCTTGGCGGATGACGCAGAGGAATCTCTGACCAATAAGAGGACGTTTTACACACATGTGACTTGTATAAACACATTTTGGTACGCTTTGAAATGTTGCCTTGTGAAAAACTAACCAAACCAAGAAGAAAATGCAACATTGTAACACATTAAGCAAGCAAATGTATGTATATAGTAATTTTCTAAACAAATCAATGCAGTTCAAAGTGCTTTACAGGCAAAAAAAAAAAAAAACTACAACAAAACAATAGATAGTAGACCCATTAAAATATATAAAATGGCATAAAATAATTAAAAAAATAAGAAAAACATATGAAATATATTAAAAAACATTATAAGATATTACAGGAAGGCCAGACTAAAGAAACATGTTTTAATTTAGACTTAAAACTATCACTATTTTTAGCAGGTGGTACTTGATCTGGAAGGTTTTTCCAGACGCGAGGAGCACAGCGGCTAAAGCAGCGGATCTTTTACTCCTACTTTGTGGTATTATTAGTGATCTGAGGATTACAGGTTCATATACTGTAAGCATTGTTGAAAGATAGTCTGGAGCAAATCCATGCAATGCCTTGTAACCAATAAAAATGAAGCCCCTGTTTCGGAAGAAAGCACACGATCTACAGTCTGACAACAGCCCGCGTTCATCCGGTTATCACACTGTAAACAGGGATTCAAACTCATCAGGAGTGAAAAGAAGAGAAAAACATGAAATATCTTTAAAAAATCAGCTTTAAAATGTGGATTTAGGTTTTATTTTGATTTTATATTTTAAAACTACTTACTACTGTACTGTAAAATAGAAGGGGGAGCTTCTCTTTTGTTGACAACAGATTTATAAACAATTATATTTTTTTGTAGCCATCTGCATCACTAAAGGATTGTACATTTTAAAAGTCAGTTAGTGTCTTTCATTTCTTCATTACGTCTGTGCAGAGATCAGCGCTGGCTTTGGATGGACGGACATTATGATCACGCATGTTTAGCTCATTTCTTTGCTCAGTGTCACTGCTTGAGGAGACTGCTGTGCATAAACATCACATAAAAACAAACTGAACTGTGGTTATCTACTTGAGATGTTTGTCAGATGGTTTCAAACGCAGTGATATGGATTTTGTGCTTTGCCAGACTGAAATCCAGCAGGCCTTCATGCAGAGATGAGCAATGACTGGCTCACACCAGCAGGAGGCAGGAGAAGATGAATATGATAAGTGTGCATGAATATAGGAGAACTGCTTCATTCACCTAGTCCTCAAGTTGACTGACACACACACACACACACACACACACACACACACACACACACACACACACACACACACACACACACACACACACACACACACACACACACACACACACACACACACACACACACACACACACACACACACACACACACACACACACACACACACACACACACACACACACACACACACACACAATTTTCAATGAATGGGATCAAAGAATTAAAGGATGCAAGAGCATTATAAAAAGTATATCTACTGGTCAGTATAATTATTTAAAGTCCCCCTCTGGTCAATAATGTTATCCCTCAAAACTAATCTTTGATCACCCAAATGTTTTTTATTTTAAATTTTTTTTTTTATTGCCTTAAAAATAGCTTGAATGTAACTACACCCTTGACTCATTTAGTATATCCGGTTCTATGAATATGCAAATGAGCCCCGCCTCCACTCACTCCCTCAGCTCAGAGATCCACTTGTTGACGATCACACGTTGATCTGATTGGTTACAAGGTAGTTTGAGACGACAAACCATTTCAAACGTGTTTTTGAGACTGTCTTTGGTTCACTGCAGTTTTAAGCAGAAAATACTAAATATGTATCATATCAAAATATGAATTTACCCATGGTTTGTCTTAAAGCATACTATAAAACATCAAATAGACATATAAACGACATTAGAAGATGAATTTTCACCACAGGGGAACTTTAATGTCTTCTAAAGCCATACACACAGTACAATAGCTTTGTGTCGGCATTTACTAGATCTTGACATCCGCCCCATTTTTTTTTTTTTAAGTATTATTGAGATACTTAATAGCTATATATACATACATACATACACACACACACACACAAATATATTGAATATTTTTAGCTTTCATTTTAATTTTAGTTAAAAGTTTTAGTCATTTTGTTGTTTATTATTTAATTAAATCAAAAATAATTCACTTTTAGTTATTTTAGTACATCGAGTTAAACTAAATGACAATGAGAAATTTACTAGCTGAAACAATTTTTTGTATAAATATTTTATTTTGAATTAAAAAAAACATGGTTTTAGTTTTAGTTAACTATACTAATCCTGATGTGCACTGGCTCTCCCTGTTAAGTTCACACGACTCCATGACAAAACCTTTCTTTTGAATTGCATCTTTTCATTTAATCGGCCGGTCTGATTCACAAAACCAGTTAGGATGATTTCTAACTGCAGTGAGCAATGCTCTTCACTGTGATCATGTGTACTGCATTTATATGTAGTGTGGGATCTAGTGGACCAGTTTGGAGTCCTTCAGTACCTTTGTCTTGTCATCTACGACCCTCAGGCCATCCGCAGACACCTTGAGCACGGCTCGCACGGCCTTCTTACCCGCCTGTGTGGACACACACAACACACACACAATGAGAGATGGAGGGAAAAGACACTTAAAAGAGAAGAGAGTTGATTTTCACACAAGTTCCCATTGTTGAGGCCCTTCACCCTCCTCGACTTTCACACAAATGTACTTTCATCTACCAACAACACCTGAAAATAGAGAAAAGTTAAAAACATTGAGTTTTGAGAAGGTCACAGCAGTGTTAGAAGAAGCATGTTGGCGTAAACCAGAAAGAAAGAACAGAAGGTAAGCACTCAAACAAACACACATCCTGATTCGGGGAGCTGTGTGTTCACACTTACCTAAGTGCAGAAATTAGAAACACACACACACACACACACGAAAGGAAACAAAATGAGTTTTGTGACTCAGTTTGCACACACTCTTCTATTGCTCCAGGCATGTTTTAGGAGCAAACTAATCTATCAGTGGGAAAGAAAGTGGACACACATTCACACATGTTTGAGCCACAAACACACTCTATGCAAGAACACAAACACTTGAGCAAGGCACTGCAATTGTGCAATACTTCTCTGTTGCTGTGGCGGTAAAAGACCTCAGTACTTTTGCTGATTAATCCACATTCGTTGCTGCTCTGGACCTCTCGGTTATTGGTTATTATCAACAGTAGCCGCGTTTACATTACAGGTTTACGCCAAACTTTTGGGATGTTTTCTAAATGTCGATAAAAAACTATTGCGAAATGACACCGTTTCCATTAACCGATGTTATGCGACTAAAACTTTTTTCCTCTTGCGATGAGACCTTCCCAAAAATCATGGCAATGGATGTTGGTAGGTTTATGTATATCTCCGCCACGCACTAGACATTATTATTAATGGAAGGAGACGTAGGCGTGTTATTCAAGGACGGTCTTCGTTTCGCAGTCACACCCTGTGTCCTCCCGGTCAGAAGTGACCCGACACCTAAAAATGAAACTTCCTCCATCCCAGTAAAACCAATGCAATTTATTTTTGTTCTATAATATTTTTTCTTTTTAATTTTGTATTTTGAGAGAATTTTATTGAATGTATTAATATTTATACAATATTTATGGTCTATTTTTGCCATTGAAAAAATAAAATAATATATATATATATATATATATATATATATATATATATTATTGCAGTATTTTAGTTTAATATAGAGTCTAGGCCTTAAAAAAATGGTTTTAAAGCAGATTAGCACCCTCTGGTGAGAGTATGGAGAGAAAGCGTAGACCCATGGTAGATGGCATGCACAGCTCTCTATGGAGAGGCATGTGAATTTCCCAGCTGTTTATGGACACATGTACTTTTTTTTTTTTGTGGATTTGAATATATATATAAAAATAAAAAATAAAAATTGTGAAAAAAATAAAAATCGGTGAATTTTTGTGTTTTTGTATATTTCCCATTCATTTCCTATGGGGGTCATTTTTGACCGAAGGCCGAAATTGTGACCATTTTTTTTACGACCACTTAGCATGCTCGGATCATGACCTCAATTTTTTTTGTATTCACGTACCTAATGCCATAAAAATCACCAAGTTTCATAACTTTCCGATGAAGCTGTGACATGAGGTGTTTCTCCCTCATATCTGCTTCAAGCTCTTGATAAATGTGCCGTTTCTCTGCTGTTTAGAATCCAGTATCCCCGAAAAACTTTAGTTTGAGTTTAACTTGAGTTTAATGAAAAAAACTTTTCAAAGTCTTTAAATGCACAAAAACTGTTTTCATTGCAATTTAGCGAAATATTCCTTTTTCGAATTGCCTGAAAAAAAACCTCATGCGAGCGTAAAAACTTTTTTGCGATATATGTGAGTTTTTGTGAAATTGACTTGTGGGAATATTTTCAATTCGCAATTTCAATTCAAAAATTCTTTACAAAGATTTCTATCCCATTTTCTCTCTCATGACTTTTATGTTTTATGTGACAATAAAATAAAAATGTCTGTGTTTTATAGCTTAGCTATTTTTTGTATGTATTTTAATTTATTTTAATAATTACAAAACACTATGTGAATATTGTGCAAAAGTTCATTTATTTCAGTAATTCAACTTAAAAGGTGAAACTAATATATTATATAGACTCATTACATGCAAAGTGAGATATTTCAAGCCTTTATTTGTTATAATTTTGATGATTATGGCATATAGCTTATGAAATTTGGGGTTTTCATAAGCCCATTATCATCAGAATTATAACAAATAAAGTCTTGAAATATCTCACTTAGCAATGAGTCTATATAATATATTAGTTTCACCTTTTAAGTTGAATTACTGAAATAAATTAACTTTTGCACGATATTCAAATTTTTCGAGTTTCACCTGTAAAACTCAGCACTATTTTGCTTTATGTTAAAAGTTTTCATTCATATTATTGGCCCAAAAATTTTCATTAAAGGTATCCGCAAAACCCACTGTCGGTCAACCTCTACTCAAAGGATGGCGAGGTTTCTTTCCAATGTCTGTGACTTTAACCAACTAGCTCAGCCAGATTCTCTTCCATCATGTCTGTCGAGAAAACTGACTGCAGAAAAATCTTAATCTAATGGCCGCCATAACACACTTTGCAGCATGTACTTGTGTTTCAATAACAACTGAAAGTGCACATAATTCTAGGGCTGTAAACGATTAATCGCGATTAATCGAATCCAAAATAAAAGTTTGTGTTTACATAATATATGTGTGTCTATTGTGTATAATTATTTTGTATATATAAATACACACACATGCATGCATTTGAGAAATATTTGCATTTATATATACTGCATTTATATTTTTATATGATTTATATTATATATAAATAGAACTATTTTATATATAAATAAAAAAATTCTTAAATATACATGCATGTGTGTGTGTGTATTTATATATACAAAATAATTATACACAATACACACACATATTATGTAAACACAAACTTTTATTTTGGATTCGATTAATCGCGATTAATCATTTACAGCCTTAGTTCTGACGCAACAACATGTGAAATCAAGCTTGCATTAATGCACTTGCATAGAGTATATTTGTGACTGTACATAAATGCACACAGCAGAACTTACTTTTGCAAAGAAGCCCTTGAAGAACTTTCTGTCCTGGAATGGAGGGTTGGTAAGGGGATGTTGGTGGGAGGAAAAGGCAGGAGAGGGTTACAAATGAACTGAGACACAATGTCCTGTGAGTGCGTGTCAGGGCGGACTCTGGTTTAGGGGCTTTCGGGGGTTAAGAATGACACAGTTGTGAAGTATGGAGAGGATAAGAGGGGGAGATCACACTTCTAGCTCACCAATCAGGAGTCGGACTCACCACGTGTGAAGTTATTGGGTCTAGTGTTATTACTCCACTACGTGAGTTTGATTATTGCATTATTCTTGAAGGAATAGTTGACACACAGTGAAAAATGAGTCATTTACTCACTTAAGCTCTTTTTCATTCAGCGAAAGTGAACCAATGCTGTTCAGCTACACAAATAAGAAATGATAAAAGTAGACCATAAGGCTGCGACTAACAGTTTTTTCTCAATCAATTAATCTATAGATATATTTTTTTCCCGATTAATCTAACAATTAACGAATAATCTAACCTCTCTCAGTTATAATATGAAGTGTTACTTCAATGGCTAGTCATCAAAAATGCACATTTATTTTCAAAATGATCACATCAACTTAGAAAGTAATGTTAATGTAAATCTACATTGTTTAGTTTAATAGGTCTATATGCGCATAAACAGCTTACAACTCATGCCAAAAAGCAATAAATCTGATCAAATGTAAAAAAGAAATTTCTCAAATGAGAGCAATCGTGATTATAATTTTAGCAAAATAATTATGATTAGTTTTTCCATTATCTTGCAGCCCTAAGAGTCACGCTGATTACTTTTATGGTGCGTTTCACAGTTTTCTGCAGTTCAACAGCTTTGGTTTCTATTCAATTTCTTTGTATGGAAAAGAGCAGCATGAACAAATGAGTAAATATCTCATTTTGTGTGTCACATAAAGAAAAAGAAAATCAGGTTTGAGAGAGAGTGAGTAAATCATGACAGATTGTTCCTTGTTTCGTGTGAACTAATCCTCAAGGAAATCATGTTAGTGACGGCAGCAGCTTTGAGCAGTAGTTCATTAGGATTGCTTCTGATGACCTCGAGAGTTTCCATCAGAAGTGCCACAGGGACAGACCTCGGCTCCGGTGTTCACTAATCCCACACACACATCCCACATATGAGAGGAAAAAAATCACTCTTTGGCCACATACACACTAGAGCTATAATTGTTAACTAAAACCAAAAAACAATTTAAAAAAGGGAAGAAAAAAAAACGGTTAAAATATTTTCATGATTTGTCATCACAACTTTTTATCTTTTGTCAAATCAGCTTCGATAACTAATGTGAGAAGATAACATACTATTTTGAGTTTCTGTTTATTAAACCATTCTTCTTCATTGTATTAACTCAAATTTTTGATTACAACGAACTCAAAATTTTAAGGAAACAAAGATAACTTGCTTTTTTAAGTTAAACCAAAAAAAATGTTTTACAGTGCAGGTTTCCCTGGCGGTTAGCATTATCATTTCATATTTTAATTATCATTAAAACCTTATTTGATTACCGTGATTTGAAAAACTTATGGTAAATGATGTATGTCCAGCATTAAAGAAAGTAAAGCAACAGCATGCAGCTTAGGTTTCATTTTGTGTGAAAACATGGCGGAAGGCAGTGAAGTTTTACAACCTCTACAAACTTTTACAATCTTCACAGTCGAGTGCGGAGTGATTATAAGAATGTATGAATCGCATGACTGCATCTCTGATAGAAACTGACCGTCTTCATCTTCGTCTGTGTAGTGCCTAATAAAGTAGCGTTTATAAGTGCATCTGCTGTTCAATAAGCGCCACCTACTGTGAGAGAGGAGCATTTTTTATTTTGCGCCTGAAAATTGGGCTGGATTTTTTAAAACTAATTTATGGAAAATAATCTGATGTGCATTCTAAAATCTAAACAAGTCGTATAACAAAGTATCTCAAATAATTTACAGAGCAGATAAAATACCTATAATCCTTTATCATTTTGACTCGGTTTAAAAACGGTTTAAAGGCTGAAATGTGAGGTTTATCATTTTGTACAATTTTATTTGAACATGTCGTAGATAAACGTTATGTTGTAAGTATTTTGTTCACCTCAAATACGTCCATTATTGTTGTCAATATTATTATTTGAATGTTTATGCGGACAAAAAAAGCACATAGTGCTGCTAATTTTGTTTAAAATGTAATAGGTTTTCAATATAAAATGTGGCGAAATTATTTCAGCTTTGGGTGTCAGTACTTATTGAACATTTCCAGCACAATATCTTGATAATACTGATAACCGTGATCAGTATATCACTGTAATCGAGATATGAAATCTTTATACAGTTTCATCTCCACTTAAATAAAATAAATGCTAACTGAATGAAAATAAAATAAATAATAAAACCTTATTTTATTTCAGCTATTTGTCATATGTATTAAGAAAATGAACTAATAACTAATTATAGACGCATTAAAAAAACTAGTAACTAGTAAATAACAAAATGAGTAAACTTTTAACTGATTTTTTATTTAGGGCTGTAAACGATTAATCGCGATTAATCGCATCCAAAATAAAAGTTTGTGTTTACAAAATAAATGTATGTGTACTGTGTATAATTATTTTCTATATATAAACACACACACATTCATGTATACACTTAAGAAAAAAAATGTATTTATATATAAAATATTTATAATTTATATATAATATAAATTATATATAAATCTATATACAGTATATACATGCAAATATTTCTTATATATATATATATATATATATATATATATATATATATATATATATACAAGCATGTGTGTGTGTTTATATATATAAAATAATTATACACAGTACACACACATTTATTTTGTAAACACAAACTTTTAGTTTGGATGCGATTAATCGCGATTAATCGTTTACAGACAGATACACATGCAGTTGAATTCCTGTTCTCTGCAGCGTTTGGTTATTTATAGATATGAGTATGACAACTACATCTACAACTGTATTCACAAACTGCTGGCATCATGTTTCTTGTTTACAGATGCGTGACTCAAAAGGTTGCAGTGGTCATCATTCATGGAGAAGAAGGACCGACTGCTGTATTATGATATGCATGTGGGAATATTAACTGCATCAATGCATCCGACATTCCCCAAACTTTACCGTGTGTATGTGGCCTTTGTGAAACAAGAAGTGCACCATTCGCCAGGTCTAAGTCTCACTTCCTCATCTCCACTGACCTCATGTCCCTTAACTGAGGTTTGGACTTCAGTTCAAGTAATCTTGACCACCATAACCATTACATACTGACCCCACATCTTCAGTTAAGTGCACAGAGAGCTTAACAGAAAGAGGTGGAGGTTACATGTTAAGGAAAGATATGAGTTAAAGTTATGATTATGCTGAAGAGCATTTCACACGTTCATACACAGCCATAGAAGGAAAGCAATGCTCATTGGGTTAGAAAAGAGGTTTAAGGGGAGAGAGAGAGGATCAAGATGCTCTTAATGGCTCATGTGAACAAACCTGCTTGGAAAAAGAGAACATCATAATGCATTCACATCAGAACATATGCAAACAGATGGAGGAGGGCTGGAGTAATAACCGCCGCACTGACGCTAGAGAACATGCAGACCGTCGTAGACAGACATAAATACAAGATCTGGACATAAATAGAAACAGGAAAGAAAAATGTAAATGTCCCCCTTTACTGAAATCTGCAATCCTCTCTCAGAATCATTCTGCATTTCCACTGTTTTGAGGACAGTTGTCATAACAGTTCCTACATGACCAGCCCACGAACACTGAGGTCTGCTCAACAGTGTTGGTTAGTTCGGAGAATACACTGTCCGGCCAAAAAAAGTTGTGTTTGGATTCAAATAGTACTTAAAGGATTAGTTCACTTTAAAAAAAACTTTTGCTGATAATTTACTCATCCAAGATGTCCATGTCTTTCTTTCTTCAGTTGAAAAGAAATTAAGGTTTTTGATGAAAACATTTCTCCATATAATGGACGTCAATGGGCCAAGGTCCAAATGACAGTGTCAGCGCCGCTTCAAAGGGCTTTAAACGACACCAGACGATGAATAAGGGTCTTATCTAACGAAACGCTCGGTCATTTAAAAAATAAATAAAAAAGTTTAAGTTTTATAAGCACAAATGCTCGCCTTGCTCTGTTCTGTGATGCGCGTTCGTGACGTCACGTAATACGCAATTACTTTGAAAAGGTCACGCTTCACCGAGTCAGTGTTTACAAATGTGAGGAAGGAGGACCACACATATTCAAATGTCTTTGTGTCAGTTTATCGTTTAAAATGCCCATTGCGTGTGCGTATCCTGGTGTTGTAATATTAAAAAGCCTAAAAGAAAATTTTCGTCAGGACAGAAATGTTTGACTTTTCATAGAAGCGTGACCTTTTCAACGTAACTGCGTATTACGTGACGTCACGAACGCGCATCACAGAACAGAGCAAGGCGAGCATTTGTGCTAATAAAACTTAAACTTTTTTATTTATTTTTGAAATGACCGAGCGTTTCGCTAGATAAGACCCTTATTCACCGTTTGGTGTCGTTTAAAGCCCGTTGAAGCGGCACTGACACTGTCATCTGGACCTTGAACCGTTTGGGGCCCGTTGACGTCCTTTATATGGAGAAATGTTTTCATCAAAAACCTTAATTTATTTTCGACTGAAGAAAGAAAGACATGGACATCTTGGATGACATCGGGGTGAGTAAATTATCAGAATTTTTTTTTTTAAAGTGAACTAATCATTTAAGTGTTTATGACTAGATCATTATTGTAGTGATTATGTTTCTAGCATGCTTTATGTTTGGGAACAGTTCTTTTAACCCTAATTGATGGAGTGAGTAGCCTTTCATTTCTTAAACGTCCATGTAGGAAACACATCATGGCCATATTCCAGGAAGAAAAAAGGTTCATATTGTGAAAGAATGGTTGGGAGGAGCATGAAGATTCATTTTCACACATGAAACTCACAGACCCTAAATTCATTGAACGTCTTTGGGATGTGCTGGAGGAGACTTGCATTGTCAATATTAGATCTTGATGCACCTCTTGATGGAAAAAATATCACAACATTTATTTCCATCAAGGTCTACAGAAAACAGGAAGTACCAAGGTAGTTAACACAGAAGCTTAGAGGAGAAAACGATCGCCAACATGAATGGCTTAATCATTGAACAGAAAGGGTGCGTCTGATGGCATAACGCTAATGTCCTTCCCCTGAACTCCAACTTCCAGAGGTCAAAGATCATCAGCAAACACAAACAGAGGGACTAGAATCAGTGCGGAAGTGTGTGCTTGCTCTCATTCTTCTGAAACGTGAAGGTTAAACTCGGGATAAGAGTTCGGTTACAAAGCCTAGCAAGATAGAGCCTCACGACAACCCGCTTCTAACACAAAAGATCAAATCGAAGGACTTATCGCTTCATGGATACATCATCCGAATATGCATTGTGATGAACAACACAGTGAGAAAAAGAAATGTTATAAAGAGACCTGCTGCCTATAGAGCGCTTACTTAATTTCTTACTTAACTCACTTACTTGTGCTGCCTATTAAGGCACCTAATAAGAAAGTAGACTCATATGGGAATTGATAACATTTTATCAATATCAATAACACTGACGATTCTGCTTATCGATCCGATTCTTTAACGATTCTCTTATCGATTCCTGATAGCACTGTGTGGGGAAAAAGTAGTCATATGCTTTTTCGGCAAAAAAAACAAACAAGTGGTTTTATTTGTTTTAAAGCTTACACTTGAGTAAGCAAACTATAGCCTAATGTTTATGTAATTTATGTAATAAATGGAACCTTATTGTAAAGTGTTAGCGATTAGTTATACACCGATTCAGACGTCTCGTGAGTTCAGTGTTGGAAAGATCAGTTGTTTTAACCATTTATTAAAATGAATCGGTTCAAATGAGTCATTAGTTCGCGAATTGGACGTGTACGCGTTGTGTGATTATCCCAAAAGTTAGGACATCCCACAAGAATTGTGTCAACACGGAAAACATTTCATCACTGGATAATTTTTTTCGATGGTTCATAAAACTTAAAACCGGTTCTCGTTTCCCATCCCTACTCATATATATTACACTATATATATATACCAACGACCTGATCAACTCTATGCAAAGGAGATGTGTTGCACTGCGTGAGGCAAATGCTGGTCACGCCAGATACTGACTGGTTTTTAATATAGTCACCAAATGCAGACATTAGAGACATTACAGGGATTAGATCTTCACATGCAAGACACAAGCCTTCATATATGTGAAGTACGTTTATCATTAAGAATGAGAGCGCCATCTGGAGGATGTTGGGTGCAGTTAACACAGTAATGATAAACAATAAACACAAGTGGATGACATTAATAAAGATGAGCCTCTGCAGAGAGACATGGACTTCCTGGACACGGGTGGCAGGCTTCCAGTGAGAGGAAATCACATTACGTGGTTAGAAAACAGTCCTCACATCCACACACACACACACACAGATCCTGCCACTTCTCCTTTTAAACACACTTGATTTCGTGCTCCGGGTTACAGTGATGGTAACTTAATTAGTGTTGATTAGTAGTGGAGATAATAAGGTTTGGGGCTGTCTGAGCGAGGGTTTGAGTAGGTTACAGGGTCATGAGATATGACTTGTATGTTAAAGCTGCCTCTTTAAATCTTGTGTTAGGTTAATAGGCTGCAAGATTATTTGAAATTAAACCGAAATGGCAATATGGTGCCCGCAAAGGCTGTGATTAAATTAAATAAATATATGCGTGTTTCATAGTGAAGCGCTGCACCGTGTTCATTTGCACGCGAGCAGGTCATGACCCACTTCAGAGCGACTCGGTTTCACACTAACTCAATCTTTACATCTGCTCTGAGGTTGAGTCACTTCAACAAGCATTTAAGAACAAAACATGCACCAAACATAATCACAAACTTGTAATGAGAAGTGCTTATCAAAAAAAAAAAAAAAAAAAAAAACGATTTCAGAGATCCCTGCGGTTTTTCGCCAAAATAAAAGCTTGATGATTTAAAGTCTGAAAATGAAAAATGAAAGCTGTAAATATTAGTATTGCAATTTTACAGTTGTACTGTAAATACATTTATTATTGTATTCTTCTTCTTAAATGCATGTTTTTTAGTAGTAGTAATAAGAATAATCATGACTAATAATTTAGTCAAATATATATATATCACAACATTTAATCCTACAATCAAATCTAGCTTTCTTTAAAGGTGCAGTAAGTGATATCTGAGAATCATCATTGAACACTGTTGATGTCTGAAATCAACCCAAATAAACCCCCCTCCCTTCATTGCTCCGCCCCCAAAATGCATGAACTCTCTCATGAGTGGACACGCCCATCACTGCTGATTGGCTCACTCTCCCTCCTCCCCCATCATGAGTGGACACGCCATCTACTGCCGATTGGCTCACTCTCCCTCCTCCCCCATCATGAGTGGACACGCCCTCTACTGCCGATTGGCTCACTCTCCCTCCTCCCCCATCATGAGTGGATACGCCCTCTACTGCTGATTGGCTCACTCTCCCTCCTCCCTCATCATGAGTGGACACGCCCTCTACTGCTGATTGGCTCACTCTCCCTCCTCCCCCATCATGAGTGGACACGCCCTCTACTGCTGATTGGCTCACTCTCCCTCCTCTCACATCATGAGTGGACACGCCCTCTACTGCCGATTGTCTCACTCTCACTCCTCCCCCATCATGAGTGGACACACCCTCTACTGCTGATTGTCTCACTCTCCCTCCTCCCTCATCATGAGTGGACACGCCCTCTACTGCCGATTGACTCACTCTCCCTCCTCCCTTATTATGAGTGGACACGCCCTCTACTGCTGATTGGCTCACTCTCCCTCCTCCCTCATCATGAGTGGACACGCCCTCTACTGTCGATTGACTCACTCTCCCTCCTCCCTTATTATGAGTGGACACGCCCTCTACTGCTGATTGGCTCACTCTCCCTCCTCCCTCATCATGAGTGGACACGCCCTCTACTGCCGATTGACTCACTCTCCCTCCTCCCTTATTATGAGTGGACACGCCCTCTACTGCTGATTGGCTCACTCTCCCTCCTCCCTCATCATGAGTGGACACGCCCTCTACTGTCGATTGACTCACTCTCCCTCCTCCCTTATTATGAGTGGACACGCCCTCTACTGCTGATTGTCTCACTCTCCCTCCTCCCTCATCATGAGTGGACACGCCCTCTACTGCCGACTGGCTCACTCTCCCTCCTCCCTCATCATGAGTGGACACGCCCTCTACTGCTGATTGGCTCACTCTCCCTCCTCCCCCATCATGAGTGGACACGCCCTCTACTGCTGATTGTCTCCCTCTCCCTCCTCCCTCATCATGAGTGGACACGCCCTCTACTGCCGATTGACTCACTCTCCCTCCTCCCCCGTCATGAGTGGACACGCCCTCTACTGCTGATTGTCTCCCTCTCCCTCCTCCCTTATTATGAGTGGACATGCCCTCTACTGCTGATTGGCTCACTCTTCCTCCTCCCCCGTCATGAGTGGACACGCCCTCTACTGCTGATTGTCTCCCTCTCCCTCCTCCCTCATCATGAGTGGACACGCCCTCTACTGCCGATTGTCTCACTCTCCCTCCTCCCCCATCATGAGTGGACACAACCTCTACTGCCGATTGTCTCCCTCTCCCTCCTCCCTCATCATGAGTGGACACGCCCACTACTGCCGATTGTCTCACTCTCCCTCCTCCCTTATTATGAGTGGACACGCCCTCTACTGCCGATTGTCTCCCTCTCCCTCCTCCCCCATCATGAGTGGACACACCCTCTACTGCCGATTGTCTCACTCTCCCTCCTCCCCCATCATGAGTGGACACGCCCTCTACTGCCGATTGTCTCCCTCTCCCTCCTCCCCCATCATGAGTGGACACGCCCTCTACTGCCGATTGTCTCCCTCTCCCTCCTCCCTCATCATGAGTGGACAAGCCCTCTACTGCCGATTGTCTCCCTCTCCCTCCTCCCCCATCATGAGTGGACACGCCCTCTACTGCCGATTGTCTCCCTCTCCCTCCTCCCTCATCATGAGTGGACACGCCCTCTACTGCCGATTGTCTCCCTCTCCCTCCTCCCTCATCATGAGTGGACACGCCCTCTACTGCCGATTGTCTCCCTCTCCCTCCTCCCTCATCATGAGTGGACACGCCCTCTACTGCCGATTGTCTCCCTCTCCCTCCTCCCTCATCATGAGTGGACACGCCCTCTACTGCCGATTGTCTCCCTCTCCCTCCTCCCCCATCATGAGTGGACACGCCCTCTACTGCCGATTGTCTCACTCTCCCTCCTCCCTTATTATGAGTGGACACGCCCTCTACTACCGATTGTCTCCCTCTCCCTCCTCCCTCATCATGAGTGGACACGCCCTCTACTGCCGATTGTCTCCCTCTCCCTCCTCCCCCATCATGAGTGGACACGCCCTCTACTGCCGATTGTCTCCCTCTCCCTCCTCCCCCATCATGAGTGGACACGCCCTCTACTGCCGATTGTCTCCCTCTCCCTCCTCCCTCATCATGAGTGGACACGCCCTCTACTGCCGATTGTCTCCCTCTCCCTCCTCCCCCATCATGAGTGGACACGCCCTCTACTGCCGATTGTCTCCCTCTCCCTCCTCCCCCATCATGAGTGGACACGCCCTCTACTGCCGATTGTCTCACTCTCCCTCCTCCCCCATCATGAGTGGACACGCCCTCTACTGCCGATTGTCTCCCTCTCCCTCCTCCCCCATCATGAGTGGACACGCCCTCTACTGCCGATTGTCTCCCTCTCCCTCCTCCCTCATCATGAGTGGACACGCCCACTACTGCCGATTGTCTCACTCTCCCTCCTCCCTTATTATGAGTGGACACGCCCTCTACTGCCGATTGTCTCCCTCTCCCTCCTCCCCCATCATGAGTGGACACGCCCTCTACTGCCGATTGTCTCCCTCTCCCTCCTCCCTCATCATGAGTGGACACGCCCACTACTGCCGATTGGCCACAAGTGTGTTGTGGTGCTCACTCCGATCCACTTTCAACAGCGTTTTTCAGAAATCGCTTACTGAACCTTTCATTTAGCAATTTTAGTCAGAATATGGGGATCTTAAAAACATGAGTAGAGTAAATGACACAATTTTCATTCCTAGTTGAACTCTTCTTTTATTACTCTCTGTGAAAGCAGCTGTATGAGAGATTTGCACGCGAGCAGTTCATGACCCACTTCAGAGCGACTCGGTTTCACACTAACTCAATCTTTACATCTGCTGATTGGCTCACTCTCCCTCCTCCCTCATCATGAGTGGACACGCCCTCTACTGCTGATTGTCTCTCTCCCTCCTCCCTCATCATGAGTGGACACGCCCACTACTGCCGATTGGCCACAAGTGTGTTGTGGTGCTCACTCCGATCCACTTTCAACAGCGTTTTTCAGAAATCGCTTACTGAACCTTTCATTTAGCAATTTTAGTCAGAATATGGGGATCTTGAAAACATGAGTAGAGTAAATGACACAATTTTCATTCCTAGTTGAACTCTTCTTTTATTACTCTCTGCGAAAGCAGCTGTATGAGAGACTACGCCAGAATTCCCAGACGAGTGGGAGTTTATTCACAGAGCACGCAGACATCTGTGAACTCTGAACCTTCGTTTCTATGGACCGCACTGAGAAATAAGCAAGATCTTTTCTTTGACAGACTTTGTGAAATTAAATGTAAGAAAAAGAGACACTTCCTCAATTAAACCTCACAGAAAAGGATGGCCTTCGACAAGCAGCCCTCATTCTCTGACCTGAAGCACTAATGTGAAATGAGATTAAACAGAAGGTCAGACTAAGAAGATACGCAATTACTCCGGTGGAAAGTGACAAACATCACAACTCCATTTTCCCCTGAGCTTAACCTGGGCGGGGGCGTCTGAGGCCTTGTCAATGCGGGAAATAGACACACAGTGGATTTCCTTCTCCCTGAAGAATGGAATGTCTTCCGCTGGACGCTGCCGAGACCGGAAACTCACGCCTGTCCTTCTCCTGGTGGAGTGTGTGCTTACGTGCTGCGCTTTGAGGAAATCATAAGATACCTGTTCTGCTGACTCGGTGCCCAATGTGTGAAGCATTCGGGATAATGTGTTTACAAAACAAGTCACGAAACCACATCACTCCCATTCAAATCAGCAATGCTGTACACTGGCAGCAGCTTCCTATTTTTGTTGTGCTGGCAAGTTACGTCAGCCCTATTTTTTTTTCAGTCAGTGTGAAATTAAATTATTTTATTTTGCAAATGTGACGCTCATGATGACACAAATGCTAAATTGAACTGTTTTGAATGTTAAGTATGTTATTAAAACTGGAAAAACTGGTAAACAAAGACTATTGTGACTACAGGTTTGTGGGCAGGTTATGTAGTAACGCAACACCCTCGCTCAGCAGTCGAGCCAGTGGACATGCAGATGATTCTGACGGGTTGAGAGAGTGATACAGAGCTTTACAGCAATTACTTTACTTTATGATTATTGGCCAAAAACTTATATATACAAGAAAAGTTTGGGGTCAGTAAGATGTTTTAATGTTTTTGTCTCTTCTGCTCACCAAGGCTGCATTTATTTAAGAGAAAAAATACAGTAAAAGTGAAATATTATTACAATTTAAAATAATGGCCAAACAAAAAATATACTTTTAAATGTAAATATATTCCTGTGATCAAAGCTGTATTTTCAGCATCATTACTCCAGTCTTCAGTGTCACATGATCCTTCAGAAATCACTCTAATATGATGATTTGCTGCTCAAGTAACATTTCTGATTATTATCAATGTTGAAAACTAATTTAACTTAATAGTTTTTTTAAGGATTGTTTTACGAATTTTCAAAAGAATGGCATTCATTTAAAGCAGAATATTTTCGCAACGATGTAAAAGTCTACTGTCACTTATCGATTTAATTAATCCTTACTGAATAAATGTAATACTTTTTTTAATGATTTAAAAACTAAGCAGTTGTTTCACACTAGTCTTATGTTAACATGAATGATATTTAATTCTTGCAGATATACTTGTCCTAAATAATGTTTATTTTAAAGTCCCCCTTTAGACTGTTGTCAATAACTGTATCCCTTAAAACTAATCTTTGATCACCAAAATTACATATTTAAATGTTTTTTTTTTCCTTTAAAAAACATTCTTCATGCCTTAAAATATCTTAAATCTACACTCTTAAGTCTACAACCTTGCCTCATTTAGTATGGGCAGTTCACACGTTGATCTGATTGGTTACAAGGTAGTTTGTGACGTCAGAAACACCAGCGATTTAAAACCGTGTTTTGGTTCACTGCAGTTTAAAGCAGAAAATACTCAGCAATGCTGTCGACTTATGAATTTACACATGGTTTGTCTTAAAGCATATTAAAAACACCACATAGACATATAAACAACATTAAAAGCTTGATTTTTAAACACAGGGGGACTTTCACATTTATTATCTGCTCATATCAAGAGTATAGTACTTCCATTAAAAGTGGCTATTGTAAATGCAGCTTTTGTTAAGTGACGAGTTATTCGACATTATGACACAAATGCAGCCATTTGAGCTCAACTAGTTTTAAACCTGGAACATTTCCTAACTGATGCATGATAACATGAGACCGACGGAAGGGGGAGAGAACAGCAGAAGGAGACAGACACACTTTAAATAGATCACTTGGTGTCGACTGCAGGGAAAGAGATGTGATGTGATTGGAGGAGAGCAAACATGGACTGAGGAGATTGTTAAGGTGATGAACAGGAGATGAAGGAAGTCTTGTGTTTCTGACTGAAGATCTGTGTGCGTTCGTACACCTACCGTCTTCAATCTCTTGACGGCTTCTTCACAGATGTGCATGCCACGAGACTCATCGACCTCCACGTGCCCCAGATACTAGAGACACAGAGAGAAACAGTAGTTTAGCTTTGAAAACGTGGAACTCAGTCTTTCCTGTTCAAAACAAGTCCTGAAAAGTGAAGCCAAAGTGTCTCGATCGCCCCCCAGTGGCTGGTCCCAGTATAGGTCACAAACCCCGCCTCCCCATGAAGTCTAATGGGACGCGATGGAAACTAAACAATCAAATTACACTTCAAATAAATTTTTTCCAAATATTCATTTTAGGTAGTTTTTATCACGCTGATTGAAGTTTAAGTGTTCGTTTTTTAAATAAGTTTGGTCTAAGTTAGTTATTTGATGCTATAAAAACTTGACGTCATGTGACGTCATGATTGACAGCTTCTCTAAACGAAGTAGTCACTGAGGCACCAAATGAGTTTATTTGGGGGATTTTTGGGAGGAGATTGGAGCTTTAGCTTTAATTTCTACATGTCCATAACTGTTTATTTCACACAGTAAACTTTGTAGCAACCGTTTCTACGGGAATGAGGGCGGGACCTTGATATTGCGGCTTTACTTCCTGTTCACTACAGCGCAGAAGCAGGTCCCAAATCAGCGCAAGATGTCAGCGCCATATTAGGACTTTGGCGGCTTCACTTTTCACCACTGGAAGAGAGTGAAGGGGCGTCATCCATCTTTTTTTACAGTCTAAGGTTCCTACAGGAAGAGGTCACATAGACCCATCTAATCCTGCTTGAACTACGGGAGCGGTGGCCACTGACACTCAATGTGCGGAAACATTTGCCCACGACAGAGCCCTCTCGTAGAAGACATCCCTGCGTCTCGCCCACAAGCCTCCCGGGGCGTCTGAGGTCAGACGGAGGCGGACAGCTATTGTGCTGAGAGGAAGTCCTTCCCCTTCCCTAGTCAAACACACAGGAGCTGCTGGGCTATTGTCAGTTAGTGACATACAAGAGCAGCTAGAGGTGTGCACCTGTTTATGAACCCTGTACAGCCGGACATATGAAATAAGTCAGTAATCAAAGGGTTTATTGAACATTTAGACAAACTGCATATTTTCTTTCTCTTTTTTTAAAGGATTAGTTCACCTCAAAATGAAAATGTCCTGATAATTTACTCACCCCAATGCCATCCAAGATGTTCATGTCTGTCTTTCTTCAGTGGAAAAGAAATTACGTTTTTTGAGGAAAACATTTCAGGATTTTTCTCCACACGATGGATTTCAATCGCAACCTACATGTTGAAGTCCAAATCAATGCCGTTTCAAAGGGCTCTGCACGATCCCAGCTGAGGAATAGGGTCTTATCTAGCGAAACGATCGGCCATTTTCTAAAAAAAAAAAAAACGATTTATATACTTTTTAACCACAATTGCTCGTCTTGTGCTGGTCTACCAGGCATCACGTTGGAAAGGTCACGGGTCACGTCATCTGTCCAAGTTATTTGTCTGTGTACTCCGGTTCAAAAAGGTAGGGAAGGGCGAGGAATTCATCTAATTTTCTCCTCCAACTTCAAAATCGTCCGACATCTTTGTTTTAATTTATTATTATTTTATTTTTTCATGACCTTTCCAACGTGATGACAAATACATCTCAGAGATGGTACAAGACGGGCATTTGTGGTTAAAAAGTATATATATATGTTTTTTTGTTTGTTTTTTAGAAAATGATCTAGATAAGACAGATTTAGCTAGATAATGGTGCGTTCAAGTCATCTCGTATAGATCGTATTTACGAGTTGAACGCACTTGAACGCCACCACAATGTCGTAAATACCAGTGGGAAGCTCTGGATTTTCTCTAAGCCCCGATCTTTACGAGTTGTGGGCGTCACTGAGAAACATGGCGGAGTACCACAATACAAGGTATTTAGCTCGTCAGGCTTTTCTATTTACAGCGCAGTAAGCTAATTACCTGCACAGAATATGATAGCATTAAAATATAATGTAATATGTAACGATAAAGTTTGCAGTGGCTTCATAAATTAACTAAAACCATAAAAAAACAAAGCACACCTTATGCAAATCTTTGTTCTTCATTTTCTAGAACTAGTTTAAGAACCTCGCTGTATTTTTGTGTAATTAATTAAGAGAAAGTACTCCGCCATTTTACTCCGACGAAAGTGATTTGAACGCACCGGCCGTCGTAAACACGACTTCCCAACTCGTGCGTGCGAACTTCCCAGGAGGACTTGAACGCAGCATAAGACTCTATTCCTCGGCTGGGATCGTGCAGAGCCCTTTGATTTGGACTTCAACAATTTGGTTGCGGTTGAAGTCCATTGTGTGGAGAAAAATCCTGAAATCAAAATCAGTGAGAAATCATATTTATTTTGTCCATCAAAGGTGTGCTTTCACTTTAATTAAGCATGAGCAGCGCTGCAAAAATAGACTTGGCGTCGAAACCCTGCTTGGCGCTCACGCAACGCTCCTGCTCACTCATTGATTAACATCTACCCCGGAAAAAATACGCGACGCTCACGCTTGCGTTGTGAAGCGGCCGTGGGTTTCCTACATGTGCGCTCCGTGTGCACGTGTGATGCTGATGTTGCTCAATGTTAATCATGCGGCGCCCGAGTGCATTTGACGGCATAAAATCGGCATATGTCAGACTGACTGGCCGGTCGCCGATCACGTGAAAATCGTCCAATTCCGGTCACCAGCCGATCAATCGGTGCATCTCTACTTATAACATGACTCTGAACCAGTTATTGAGCACGAATGACCAAACCAGCTGTCTATAACCACGAGAACAGCCGCTTGCCATTGCCTGTAAAACAGAGCAGTAATTTAGCTGGGAAATGGGCACAGAGTTATTCATAGAGCTCGTCTTCTCGAGCAGTCAGAAGTGTGTCCTCAACACAACTGAACCTTTATGTGAACTGGGCCTCAGACACTTCCAAACAAGTGTGTTAATAGCCAGGTATCAGAAACTCACTGCAGTCCAGACAGAGAAAGACGTGCTACAAAAACATTTCAAAGATATCCATGTCATACGTCAAACAGAAATGAAAAGTTACATTATAATAATATATTATTTAAATTGTACAGTATATTTGTAAACAACAACTGCTTTACAGTATTGACGTGATTAATCACAAAAATGTCACAAAATCATAATATCCTAAACCATACGCTTCATTTTCCAGTTGTAAATTATAATATGAATAATATTCAATATATACATTAAGTTAGAATTAATTTATTCTATTCTATAAATTCCATTAACTTAGAATTCATGGAATTCTTTTCAATGGTTTACAACACATCCTGGGGTTATTGTTTATTAGATTTCCATTGACATTTTCAGTGGCTTGTAAAACTGAGAAAAATGCGTCACTAATATGTGCATGAGCTCAGCACTGTACGACTGTTTCTCTTCAGCTCTGCCTACATCTGCTTTTAACGCACATCTATTTATCATAACTTCCAATATGAACTTATTAATGCTGAGGATGTGCAAGACTACACATTTTCATCAAACTAATCCGAGAAATACAAAGAGAGTCCTGCAGACGCTGAGCACCGTTCACTGGCATTAGATGGAGAGAGACATCTTTTATTTCCTCCAGAACCTTCATTTCTCTTCGGCTGAAGAAAGAAGGTCGTATGCATCTAGGATGGCCTGTCGGGTGAGTAAATAATCAGGACATTTTCATTTTTGGGTGAACTATTCCTTTAAGAAGAAGACTCCAAAACAGAGAAAAAAGAAAAGAGGTTATTTTATGCACCAAAACAACAGATTCACTGGATGTCATTCTCCTGAAAAAGCACCTCAACTGAACAAAAGCACAACCCATAAAAACACTGACTCACTGCTTTACACACACACACACTCAACTCTTCACATACTGAGCTGTATTGGATATATTTATGATCAGCAGTTGGATAAATAAGAGCTTAGATGATGAGAGTGAAACTAGGACATGACAACGGAACACACACACACACACACACACACACACCAGAGGCCACCGATTTACTATGACCTTATGGTACAATAATAAGCCAGCCTAAAAACAGAGGTGAAAAATCACATCTACAAGGAAAAAACTGAAGCGGCTTTACGTGTGTGTGTGTGTGTGTGTGTGTGTGTGTGTGTGTCACACAGACAGGAGATTCACAGTACAGTCTCTTTTGTGTCTTATTGCATTTGAATGGTTTTAACCCTTTGACTGTCACCGTCCCACAGGTGGGACGTTTGCCAGTATATTTTTAAAACAATAATATCTTAGTAAAAACCTTAAGTAATATTGACAAACTATATATTATTTGAAAGCTTACAATCTCTAGTTTTCATATTTGGTGACTGATTTTCAAAATAAATTACAGAGGAGCTGTAATTTATCAATTTGCAACAATAATATTTTCATACTCCTAAGGTGTTCAGTCCTTTATTTTGAAATAGTGATGAACATGAAAAATCATGAAAAAAATGGTAGAAACCTCAGTTTGTTTTCATGCCAAGAGTTCAAAAGATAGCATTTGTTCAATTATTTTAGAAAAAAAGGTCTGAAAATGTTTTAAAAATAAAGAAAAACCATATATGGAAATGGAGGCGCCCTTATATGGGCAGTAATGTCAACTAGTGAAAAAGTGTGGTACTGCGCCCAAACAAAATCTTACTGAAAGCTCATTTTTTGAGATATCAACCTAAAATTTAAAACACAACTTGTTCAGATTTTTGGCTTTGATTTTTGTGCAGTTTTAGAGTTACCCAGGTTTTGAAAAAATATATTTTATATAAAATATGAATAATTTTTTTATTTTATTTTATATTTTCATAAACTCAAACTTCTATAACTTTTTTTCTGTTACACTTTCTTAATTTATTTCACTTCTACAAAAATCTGCCAATTTTCTTCTTAAAAACAAGACCAATCTTACATCCATATTCCAAAGCATTCTTGAGTTACAAACATTTAAGTTCGGAAAGTGCATTTTCATGTATATTCAAAAAAGGGGCGTGACACTTAAAGGGTTAAAGCATTTACATGAATAAGAGCGTGATTATATAATGTAACACTATCCAATGAAAGAAGAAATGTATGCTAAATATTTTTAACACGTTAAACTGAAAAAAAAAGAATCGCATGATTTAACGTGTTAAAGGGCACCTATTATGGAATTTTGAAATGTACCTTTCATGTAGTGTGTAACATAGATCTAAGTGAACAAAAACATCCTGCAAAGTTTGAAATATGAAAGTGCACCGTATATAAAGTTATTGTCTTTCAAAAGTAAGAGTCGACTCTGAGTCATTTTTATGAATCGTTAGAAGACCGAAGCTTTTTCTCTGACTAGATGACGTCAACTTGTCAAGTTATTTGAATACGATACGCCCACTTATTGCGCTCCAAGGCCAGGGAAAGGCCTGATGTTGAAGGAAGGTTCAGTTCCAAGTGTATTTGCATCAGCTTCCTCCTCCGTATCACAACCTGTAAGTGCTATTAATAATTGTTGCTTTTATGTTTTATGTAGCATGCTTAATAATTATTTTGTTTGTTGTGTAAGCACCGTTTAGCTTCTAGGTCTTCAATGACACTTGTATTGAGATATGTGAAGTGTTTGTCGTTGTTTTCGTAGTTGTCTAAAGAATAGAGTAATACCTCGTAGTAACGTAACTGCATTTTTTTTTTGTAAAAACGTTAGGTTAATGCATCGGGCTAACGCAAACAAAGACTGATTGTGCTTTTACAATATGAACTCTGGGCTATGCTCGCTAACGTAACATTACATTCTTTATCTTATTTTTAGTTTTTTACTACAAACTATAAAGCAGTGGACTATAATCATTATTATAACACGATTTAATTGATAAAAGCATCATTGTACTCCGTGTTAAACAATAAGTATTATCTCTGTAAACACTGCTGGGTCATCTGACCAATCAACGCAGATTAGCGTCGCGCAAAGGAGGGGTTTGGAAAAACAAGTCGTTGAACGAATCATTTGGGAGTCGGTGAGCAAATCAGGTAAAAATAAATGCATATTATACGAAAACAAAAGTGTTTTTTGACATTGCATGCACGTAAAACTGTTGTTGGGGACTCCCTAAACAACATTAGGAACATTTTAAATGTCATAATAGGTGCCCTTTAATATTGACAACACTAATTATTTTGCTTATTATTTTTACAGAATGTCAACGAATGTCTTAGAAAATGTCAAATGTTTTTATATGAAAATATGTAAAGCTAAGGTTCTTCATGTAGCCTGTAAAGAGAGACACTTACTTTGAAAAAGGGTGTGAAATACAGCATATTATTTTCCAAAAATAGGTCAGACACACAAGTGTTCAGACAAGCATAACAGTCGCAGACAACAAGTGTCTCACAGCTCCAGGAATCTCCAGCATGAACAGCATGAACACGATTGACAGCTGCAGGTGGTAGAGCACAGGTGTGTGTGTGTGTGTGTGTGTTCATTACCTTCACAGCGAAGCTGCATTTGCCCCCGCGCACGGCCTCCTCGTCTGTCTGCCACTGGTGCGGCCGGCTGGACTCGGGCACGTAAACGTCTTTCTTTCGCCGGAAGCTCTGCCGTAGCTTATTCATCGCTCAGCCTCCTCCTGCAGACAGAGACAGACAGAGGTGGTCACACAGATGACTGAACAGAGACAGACTTCTATCAGCTTCACATCTGGTCCATTAATAAAGAAAAATGTCTAAATGATTGTAAAAAGCATGCAAAAAAAATGTTTGTTTACTTACTACAAATACAATGGTTGTCATAGTACCAAAACTTCAGTTGTCAATACCAGTATATTAGGGCTGTAAACGATTAATCGCGATTAATCGAATCCAAAATAAAAGTTTGTGTTTACATAATACATGTGTGTGTATTGTGTATAATTATTTTGTATATATAAATACACACACATGCATGTATATATTTAATAAAAATGTGTTATTTATATATAAAATAGTTCTATTTATATATAATATAAATCATATAAAAATTAGGTCTGTCAAAAGATTAATCGAATCCAAAATAAAAATTTGTGTTTACATAATATATGTGTGTGTACTGTGTATAATTATTTATATATATATATATATATATATATATATATATATATATATATAAAAACACACACAATCATGTATATATTTAAGAAAAAAAAATTATATTTATATATAAAATATTAATATAAATTATACAAATGTATATACAGTATATAAATGCAATTATTCCTTACATATATACATAAATGTGTGTGTATTTATAAATAATAATTCTACACTGTACACACACATATATTATGTAAACACAAACTTTTATTTTGGATGTGATTAATCACGATTAATATTTTGACAGCCCTAATTTTTATATGATTTATATTATATATAAATAACTATTTTATATATAAATAACACATTTTTATTAAATATATACATGCATGTGTGTGTATTTATATATACAAAATAATTATACACATTGTGCACACACATAAACACAAAACTTTTATTTTGGATTCGATTAATCACGATTAATCGTTTACAGTACCACAACTTCAGTAGTCAATACCATGTATGTATGTATATATATATATATATATAGAGTGAAGACTGGCAATGTTACATAAAAATTTGGTAAGAATTGTTGTTCTTCTGATATGGATTTTTTTTATGCCGATATCTTATCTACTGAATATTAATCATGTGTTCTGAAAATAAAGGTGAAGTGCTAGTGAATGGGTTTGCAGCTGCATAGGAGCAAGGACTTTTAAACTGCTATGCCTTCGCATCACACACAACATTTCTCTCTCGCTAACACCAAAATTGATCCGAGCGGCGTCAACACGGAATGCACCAGCGCACACACACACACACGCACGCACGCACGCACGCACACACACACACACCTGAGTCACACCAGAGCCAGACAGCAGACAGACTCACACAGAAGACTCAACGCCTCTGAAACTTCTACATAGAGAAACACGGAGAAGCTTCATTTCCCTTTACAGTCTACAGAAGATCAGATTTCAACAGCATAACGTGACACTCATTTGAATGAGCTAGAGGAGACGCGTACACACTCACACACACGTACAGGCAGTAAGTAACAGCTTGTCTTGCAAGGAGGAAAACACAATAGCACATTAGCATAAGAAGCCAGTGCCAAGCCCTGCTTGCCTGTGATGTGTGAGCAATAGAAACAAACACACACACAGGTTCCCAGCTGAAAGTGTTATTCCCGTGTGTGTGGGTGTGTGTGTGTGTGCGTGTGTGTGTGTGTAGTTAGTTAGTAGGTTTAACTTTCTTTTCCCCCCAAGGAACACATACATGCTCAAAAGTTAAGCAATTTAGGAGCACATTAGAAAAAACTTTAGAATGAAAATGTATCAAAATGGATACAAAATGGCATTTATTATAATAAAAATAACAATTTATAGTAATTACTTTTATTATTAAAATATTTCTGCTACAAACTGTTTTTAAATATTATGTAATTATTTATAGACCTTCTTTAAACTGAGTGTGTGCACATATATGCATGTAATAAAGATGGTTGTGCTGATACTAGTAAAAATCAATATTGAATAATTCAAATTATGTTCTTAGTCTTTCCTTGATGGCAGAGCCATATGGTTTACTGTGTAACCAAAACACCAACAACTACCAGGAAAAAAATGCCTAAGGCAAAACTTTTAATTATAAACAAGTCTGAAATACACCAGGACTCTTATTTTATACTTTAATACTTCCAGCTGCTCATTCGAAAAGATGAGTGAGATATCTCGAGTCGCTCGGGTGTATTTGTGGCAATAGCCAACTATACATTGTATGGGTAAAAATTATCCATTTTTCTTTTATGCCAAAACTCATTAGGATATTAAGTAAAGATCATGTTCCATGAAGATAGTTAGTTAATGTCCTACCGTAAATATATAAAGCATGTATTTTTGTGAGTGAATGCAGCACAATCGTGAACATAAATGCACAACTTTAAAGGAGATTTATTTTCCCAATATTTAGATTTTTTTTGTATCCTCAGATTACAGATTTTCAATAGTTGTATCTCGGCCAAATATTGTCCAGCAAACCACACATCAATGAAAACCCTGATGTGCTTTCATATGATGTATAAATCTACCCATGGTTTTGTGGTCCAGGGTCACACTCTTACACACAATATGATGTAAACACTGTGAAGTTGTAACATTGTCACGAGTCATCAACAGAAAATAATAATCAATCATTTGGCATAAATAGGGTAAGTAATATTCATTGACGTTGTCCGGTAAAGAATGTTACAAAGTGTTTTTTCTTCAAAGTAAATGCGGACACATTTATTCATCAAATAATTTTAAAAGTATATAGGTTTCCACAAAAATATGAAGCAGCACAACTGTTTTCAACATTGATAATAATCATAAATGTTTCTTGAGCATCAAATCATATTATAATGATTTCTGAAGGATCATGTGACACAGAAGACTGGCGTAATGATGCTGAAAATTCAGCTTTGATCACAGGAATAAACTACACTTTAATATATTCACATACTAGAAAACAGTTATTGTAAATTCTAATAATATAAATCACAATATTATAATTTTTACTGTATTTTTGATCAAATAAAAGCAGCCTAGGTGACCAGAAGAGACTTCTTTCAAAGACACACACACAAAAATCTTACCGTAAACTTTTGAACGCTAGTGTGTTTAGAGCCACTTTTGAGTGAAAAAAAAAGATCCTCCTGAAAGATGAATCCTATTGGTCAGTGAGTTTTTGTCACTGGATAAAGAAAATCCTTTTGTCCTTGAACAAATAATCTTTCCCAATGTGAAAATACAGAGTAGCAGAAGAAATCGGAAAAATGTTAATAAGCAGAAGAGATTAGTGTGCGTGTGCGTGTGCGTGTGTGTGTGTGTGTGTGTGTGTGCGTCATCAAACGGACAGGCCAGTGCCAACGAGTTCATCTACTTTCAGAGGACAGAAGCTGTGAGAAAGCCAGAAGAAAGCCGTGCCGAGGAAGAGAGGGAGAGAGACTCCGGCAGCTTTTCTGTGCTCGTCTGTATTTGGGTCAGATGGTTTGTGCAATGCAGGCCGCGGGCGCAGCTCTGTCACTGCAGAAGAAAGCAGACATGATGAACAACACCACTCTGCAGATCTCTGTCAGTCCTCATCACCTAAAGTCACTTGTGCTCTGACATCCCTGTCCCTCGTGATCTCGGTGCGTTCTGTTCCCGTCTTAAGCTCCATTCACAACCACACTGATTCCATCGGTGGAGGTCGCAAGGTCACGCACTGTTAGTCATGGTCAATTCCTCTTGCTATTGGTGGGCTGTGTAATGAAAACTTGACCTCAAATGGGCTGTGCTGCCAGTACAAGTCCATCTTACTAGATAAGGACGTGGTTTTATTGTTGCTAGGAAGGATTCTGCAGGGGAAAGCATCAGCAGTAATGCATAATGAGTCAGAAAGAGAGGTTTGGAATGAAATGGATGAAAAAAAAAAAAAAAAATGAGATCAATGAATAAATCAAACGCCTTCAGAATGCTGACCGTTTTTGATACGGTTTTCCATGCATTATATAAGGGGTAATGTGCAGTCAGCACAATCTAGCTTTACATTATCCCAGTATGTAGGCAGAGACAGATCATAGGAAAATCTGTTTCAATCCATTTTTGTGGGGGGAGATATGCTTTTGAGTCACATGTACTCTGTGTATAGGGTATGACTGACCGCACATTTTACAAGATAAGATATTTGTCAGGATCTGTTGAGCATCAAATCCTCAGTCATCGCTCCTTCCTCTCATCGTGTGAGAAGTGAAATCTGACTCAGGCTGTATGGATGCAGCGGTGGGCAAGTAATGTAGTGGGTGTACGGCCGAACACTAAGTAACGCCGGTAACACCGGCTACTAGGGATGTGATGGTGAGGAAATTTCCCCACCGGTTAATCGACGTGTGACAACACCGGCAATACCGATATCACCGGGGAAGGGGGCGATAATTCGAAAGCGAAAGTAAAATGCGCACAGCCATTCATAACAGTGCGGAGCAGAGCGAGCGTTTTCAATCAATTCTTCCATAGGAATGAAGTAAAAACGCACCGTTATGAATGTCCTTGCAGCGAATTAGCGCCAATTCGGGGACGGCAATGGATTACATGGTGGGTTCATTATTATTCTTAATGAAAAACACAACTAATCATTTGTAGGTTCCCTGTTAGCATTGGGTTTAAATCCAAAATATTACCAAATAGCCACTTTTACATTTCGCATTGAAACCAAATTGTCCGCCATCAACTCGTCAGTCAGCTCCTCGCTCTGGAGATAAACGAGATCTGACTCCTGATGCTGGTCTGTGTGCGCAGGGGTGCAACTACCCAGTGTCAGAGGGGTATGCAGCAACAATTTTGCTTTTTAATGTTAAATTCATAAAATCTGGTGCACTTTGAGAGTTCAAAATTAAAATCTGCAACCCATATTCAGTGTGCAAATTAAATTAAACAAAGAAAAATTCAAACCTCTTTCAACGACAACGAACTCACTACTCGTACCTGCCCGCTCGCGATATTGTAAAAAATGATGTAAAAAAAAACATGGGAAGTCTTAAATACAATCATAAAAAAAAAAATGGAAATGATGAATATCCAAGTTACTTGCTGGTATCAAATGATACAGAAATGACTAACAGTGCTTCAGTTGCTGGGGAATTCAATAAATACTTTGTCAATGTTGGTCCGGGACTGGCAAGAGATATTCGAAAAACGGGTAGTAGTGATAGAGTAGAAGGTAAGAAGTTATTTGTTGAAGAAACAATATTTATAAGAGGGACTGATGAAAAAGAACTTATCGATGTTGTAAATAAATTGAAGAGTAAGAAGTCCACCGACTGCCATGATATTGATATGTGCACAGTCAAAAACATTATTGAATCCATAGCAAGACCTCTAACCTATATTTTCAATCACTCCCAACAAACCGGTGTCTTTCCAGATAAAATGAAAATAGCTAAATTAATACCAATATATAAAACTGGAGACAAACATATACTACACAACTACAGACACAACTCATTGCTTCCACAGTTCTCCAAAATACTGGAAAAAAAAATATTTATAAGGCTAGATGATTTCATCACCATACATAGCCTTCTATGTGAACAACAATATGGTTTTAGAGCTGACAGATCAACTTCTTTTGCAATGATAGAATTTATAGAAAAAGTTACAAACGCAATACACAGGAAGCAATATGCAGTAGATATTTCTAGATCTCAAAAAAGCTTGACACTGTAGATCACAAAATATTGATTAAAAAACTACAAAGATATGGTATTAGAGGAATTGCACTGACATGGTTATCATCCAGTTACCTAAAGAACAGAAAATAGTATGTTGAAATACAAAACAATAAATCACAACTGCTGCAGGTTATTTGCGGGGTGCCACAGGGTTCAGTGTTGGGGCCATTATTATTTAATCTTTATATAAATAATATATGTGAAGTGTCTCAAATTGTGGAAACCATTCTTTTTGCTGATGACACAAACCTGCTGTGGTGAAAATTTAGAGAAGTTACTGGATACCATGGAAAAGGAAGCGAGTAGGATGAAGATGTGGTTTGATGAAAATAAACTAACACTGAATTTGAGTAAAACCAAATTTATAATATTTGGGAACCGATTAACTGATACAGATAAGAAACGAGTATCCGAAATAAAATTCCTTGGGGTAGTTATTGATAGTAAATTAAGATGGAAACCTCATATAAAGTATATTAAAACCAAAATATCCTAGTCATTTGCAATATTAAATAAAGCCAAATACCTATTGAATCAGGCTTCTCTAAGTATGCTGTACTGCTCCTTCATACTCCCATACATGCCTTATTGTGTGGATGTATGGGGGAACACTTACACAACAAATACTTACCCAATCTTCATCCTACAAAAAAAGAGCTATTCGAATCATACACAAAACTACATACAGAGAACCGACAAACCCATTGTTCATTAAACTCAAAATATTAAAGTTTAAAGATTTGCTTTGTTTAATTTTTTAAGATTTGTTTAAAGATTATGTAAAAACGTATTGAACTGGATGGATATGAGCTGGAACAGTGATTTTCTTTTTTTGTTGATTTTTATTTAGTTTGATAATCTACGTGATGCAAACAATTGAAGTAGCTAAAAATATAATTGAAGTGGGGGTAGGACTAGTTATACTAGCTTAATCCTACCCCCTTTGAACATGACTGTTATTTGGATCATCTGCTGATGACCTTTTTTTGTTGATTGTTTTTTAACATGTTGTCATGATAATCTATAAATCGCTCGTATAGGAACTGTTGTGAGATGCACACAGAGTGACTTTCTATCGCATGTGAAAAGATGGATGCTAAAGTTTGAGCTGACTCACAAATGTGCTCGACTACAACAACTCTTCCTCTTCTCAACATGGACTGTGTTCAGGGGGCGGGGCTTATGTACATTTTAGGGTTGGTGATGTCACCAACCCGGGAGGAATGTTGTGTAGTCCCTACCAGCCGTTTGTTGTAGTCCTTTTCTTTAAAAGCAAATATCTTCCTTTGCTCTGAACTTTGAGCGTTGTAACTTTGCAGATGTTGTTTATGATCAAACAGCAACGTTACACACTAACTAAGAAAAGTGAAATATAATCAACCACCCTTTTAAATTCTATATTTTAGAAAACTAGCTAAATAGGGTCAATAGTGGAAACCCATATTTTTCCATACTTTTCTAGACCTTTTCCAAACTGCATAGGAACCCAGCAAACTTTGACTGAACTTTGTTAGGCTAGTAGTTTATGCTGTGGTAACGAAATTGGAAACAATAATTGTGAAATCTCACTGGTGTCTAGTGGTGTCATAATTATCTAATTTAATAGAATACGAGGTTACATGACTCAAAACCATTGATAATAACTCAAATAATTGGATGCTGACTCCATCAATCTCCTGTTCATGACAGACTTCCGCTTGCTTTGCCTCTGCAAGTGTCTGTCAGTGTGAACAGGCTTTACACATCATGAATCTCTTGTCTGTGTCTCTCTGTCTCTCTGAGGAGTGTGTGGGAGAGTGAGACTGGTGTCAAGCGGGTGAAATAAAAGCGAATGAAAGAGAGAATGTGAGTGTGTGTGTCTATGGGAAACAGAAACACACGGTAAACTGAGTCATGTGAGCAGGCTTAGCTGCACAGCACTTTCACACATTTCATGTCTAACTGCCGTTAAATTGATGGATTCGTTTAAAAATCCACATCTGTTATTCACAAGCATCAGTGTTTCGCTGCTAACTACACATGGCAAAGTTTCTGGATTAACAACCGTGTTTAAATGTGCGATTGAATCCGATTGACAGTGTTAACTATAGCAATGGTCGGTACAGAACAATCTGATACTGTATGTTAAATAATCTGTGATCATTAAGACTTGGAGTGCAAATGCAATAATAATAGATCTGCCACTTTTTCCCCAAGTAATGTGTTACTTTGTTGTTTCATTTCATTACTAACTTTTCAAATCAGTCACTCAGTGCTTTTTACATAGAAATAATATCAAAAAAATCTTAGTAGGGGTGTGTGATATCGTCTATGATAATATTGTGATTGTTGTTTTAACGATGTGACTGACATTATCCAGTATGTCCCTCATTCTACAAACCTGAGAGTTGCACGCATACACTACACCATGATATATTCTAGTCTAGTAGGTTAGACATTTAGAGAGCACGCTTTCACTGCGTGATTTATTCTACTAAAATGCATTTCAATTCAAATGCCCTCAATATTCAAGATAATCTACCTCTGCATGTCGTTTATAATTGTATTATTTAATATTACTAATATTGTAGTCAATCAATATCACACGAAGAGTGCTGTTTTTTTCTCCAAATATCAGCAGGATTTCAAAAGTGATGTTGATTTTACGACAGTTCAATAAAAAAGAAGGTGATATTTAGTGACTTACATTTTAGACACAATATTGCCTGTTTTTGCTCTACTTCGCCAGTGGAAACGGTTTCAAACAAAGCCACAGGACTGTTTTGAGTCTCTCAGCAACACATGATGGTGTTTTGTTACAGAATGAACGAATCGTTTGAATGGATGATTCAATGACTCACTCATTAAATCAAATGCTTCATTCCTGAATGAATCAGCCAGCCGTTTGAATGAATCGGTTTTAATTTCACATAAAGTAACTTTTCATTTTTTAAATAACTTCAAAATATCAATATTCAACGTTTTATGTTTAAAACATCAAATCTTTATGTATGCATTTGTAACGGCAGGTTAAATACATTCCTGTCCCTCTGAGCTGCTTCAAACAGTGTGTGTAAAAGCATCTAAAAGCCACTTCAGATGCAGCTTCTGTGTTTCCTCTGCATGGCAAAGATCAATTTAGTACTGATTTTGATTTGATTTGATTTGATTGGTGACAGCCCTATTGTGTCTTATTATTTTAATAGAATTTATTGATTACATGTAATAATTTGACACAAAATATGATGCATACATTTAAATAGGTTTAAAAATGGCTTTACAAATGGTAAAAATGCCCATAAAAAGGTAAAAAAACAAACAAACATTTAAACAAAAAAAAAAAAAAAAAGAATATAAAGAATATAAAAAAAAAATGTAGCAGTCAGCTGTGCACAGCAGTCCTAAACCTGCCAAGGTACCAACACAATAAGTTCACTCAGCAAAATAGTGTCTAATTATCATCATCGATAAAATCCCAGCCGTTTGAATCCCGATAAAAAATTAATTTCCAAAATATGGAAATATAATTTTTTGCCAATATCGCACACCCCTAGTTCTAAGTATGATCTGTTCTGACTAAATGAATAAATAGGATAAGTTAATATTACACACCATTTTTTTGGATTTACTGTCAGTACTGGGCTGGCAGGTCATGGGTAAAGCGCTGCGTGTGTGTGGATGACCGTGTTTGTACGCCACCACCACCGACGACCATTTTTGACCCAGGAAAAACCCTTTAGGGTAAAGTTGGGATAAAAATACACAGTAAAACTTATTTGAACTGAATTCACACTGTGAGCATTGTACATAGGGCTACGAGTGCATGTTAAGCAAGGAATAACTGTATCTGCATCTTCACAACTTTAAGATCGGCTTCAATTGTTTGACTGAAGACTTCCGATGTCAGTGTCCTAATCTACGTGCTCGCTCAGACTTTGGCAGTTACGGCTTTTCTCACACTTTCTGGTAGTGTTACAGCTCCTTAAATAGTTCAGCCAAAAATTAAAATCCTGTTTTACTAGAGGTGTGACGAGATCTCGCGAGACTAAATTGTGACGAGATTTCTCGTCGAGTGAAAAGCAAGGGGGTAATCCATCCGCCGGAAACTGAAACTTCCCCGCGGGCCGCCATTGTAGCAGAACTTCACCTGCTGTTAGCACTCCATTGACTCACATTCATTTTGGCGTCACTTTTAACAGCAAATCACTTTTGCTGTTAACAACAAATAACAAATAACTACATCTGAGGCGTTTCAAGACTCCATTTGTCCATTATTTATTTCTAAAGAAACACGACAATGTATAAAAGGCTCCATTACCTTGTATCTTACGTTATGGCCCCGTAGAAGCCGTTTTTGTAAAAATAAGCTAACGATTGCGTTATAACCACTCGACTCGCTGTCGCACTGTAGAGAAATTACCGTATAGACGGGCGGAGAAGCTCACGGGCAATCGGGGGGACGTGGAGGCATAAAGTCCGATAAAGTCAAGGGAGAAGCCCATAGAGAGTCATAAAGTTGCTCCCGCTTCTAGCTCATAATAATACTCGCGCTCTCCGTCTCTGCGAGATTCTGAAGGGAATGATTCAGATTTCTCTCGGCACAGCTACTAGAAGACTGACAGCTGTCAGACAGGTTGCTCACGTCACATCTACGTCGTCGAGCTCAGTTTGAGTCCGCGCAGTTCGCCTGGCGATCAGGAAGTGAGTGCTTCTAATGGGCTTCACTTTTCTCCGTTGAAACCTATGGGGTCGCTGTGTCCATCTTATATACTGTCTATGGTGAAAAGCTGTCTCGCGATATCGCCATGATGGAGCGTGAGGGGGAAATTTACAGAATATGCCACCGCTACATTACACTGTCGTTTTTGCAACAGAGCCTAAAACGCCCGCTCAGCACCGCCGCTACGGAGTAGCCTACGTGCGAACACAAAAGTGAAAGTAAAACACAAGCTCCCCGATGCATGCAAAGCTGCAAACAATAGACTATCTTCCAAAATCAAACTCATCTCTGGACTGTGTAGTTGTGGCTCTGGTCTCTGTCTGCACTTAAGACTAGAAAAAACTGGGTCCCACTTTATATTAAGTGGCTTTAAGTACTATGTACTTATTTTTCGATGTAAGTACAATGTACTTATTGTGTTCATGTTGTATTGTAAAACACATTTGCTGCTATTGCGGTGTGATACGGGTAAGGTTAGGGACAGGTGTGGTGGTGTGGGTAGGTAAAGGGTGGGTTAAAGGGATAGTTCACTTTAAAATTAAAATTCTGTCATCATTTACTCACCCTCAAGTTGATTCAAACCTGTATTAATTTATTTCTTCTGCTGAACACAAAGAAAGATATTTTGAAGAATGTCAGTAACCAAACAGTAGTCTGTACCCATTGACTTCCATAGTAGGAAAAAAAAATACTATGGAAGTCAATGGGTACAGACTACTGTTTGGTTACTGACATTCTTCAAAATATCTTCCTTTGTGTTCTCCAGAAGAAATAAATTAATACAGGTTTGAAACAACTTGAGGGTGAGTAAATGATGACAGAATTTTAATTTTAAAGTGAACTATCCCTTTAAGGTGTAAGGGAAGGTCAACTGTGTAATTACTTAAATTAATTACAGCTGTAATTACATACTGGTATTTTTTAAATAGAAGTACAACGTAAGAACATGTACACAATAAGTCCATTGTATCAAATTATTAATTTCAATGCAAGTACGACATAGTACTTAAAGCCACTTAAATATAAAGTGGGACCAAAAACTGTTATAGTTATTTATACTTTTTTATTTCTCTGTTTAATTTGTGGAAAAGAGTTGAATTAGGAGGTCACACACACACACAGCATCAGAAGATCTGGAAGCTCATAAATCATGTACAGTAAGATCTGAAGAGACTCGTGTGAAATCATACAGGAGAAAAGTCAGCAGTTGAGTTTGTGGCAAAACATTTTACAGTGCTTGTATATTGTTGTCTTTCAATGCATTTGATAATTCATGCTCATAAAGTAGAACTGAATTGACATTCATTACAAGATTATTAGTTAAAACATTTCAAAATGCACCTGCAGACTATTTTTCCAGTGATTAATTTTGTCATTGAGGATTTCTGTTAAATATTGAGCTAAAATCTTGTCTTGTCTTGTTCTCGTGAACCCAATCTCGTGTCTTGTTTCGTGAGATAAGTGTCTTGTCACACCCCTAGTCATTACTAGGGATGGGACGAAATATCGTTTGACAAAATATCGCGATACAAAACGTGACGAAACGCATCGAGGTCGAAAAAAATGGATCGCGAAATAAAGATAGATGGCACTGCTGCATGATTTGCGTAGTATATAAATAATTTAGTGTATTATATGGGTGTATGTATATGGGGAAGACATACAGTCTATGGTGACAGGCTGGCAGCACTATCTGCTGATCAAGCAGGGTAAAACTAAATAAAAAAAATATAAATATCCGGGGAACGGTGCGGCTGCGGTACGTCATCACGTCAAGACAGCGCTGCAACAACAACACTGCAGTCTAGAGCGAGCTAACAAATATTAGCATTAGCACCAACTGCCTTGCCCCCAAACAGCCGACCATGGAGTCAAATGAGGTCGAAATTGAGGACGCTCCGCCTGGATACAAGTCATATATGTCTGGCAGTATTTTGGCTTTCTCATTAAAAAAGACAAAGACGGCAATAGAGTAACTCACCAACTCTACCTCCGTCAAGTCCGCGTGCAAAACAGATTGTGTGAGTGAGCCCGTTTCAGTTGTGTGTGTGAGCGCGTTTCAGTTGTGTGTGTGTGTGTGTGTGTGAGCGCGTTTCAGTTGTGTGTGTGTGTGTGTGTGTGTGTGTGTGAGCGCGTTTCAGTTGTGTGTGAGCGCGTTTCAGTTGTGTGTGTGTGAGCGCGTTTCAGTTGTGTGTGTTTGGCCAGTTAGGCCTTGTGTTTCCCTGTGTGCAGCTGAAACAAAAATAAATAAGTTGTTGTTATACAGCAATATTTTTTTCTTTTTTCCCCTTTTTTGATATCGTATCGTGACGTATCGTATCGTGACCCTGGCATATCGAGGTGCATCGTATCGTGAGTTTAAGTGTATCGTCCCATCCCTAGTCATTACCGATGTATTACTCACACAAATTCCTCCACAAAAGGAGGATGACATGAGGGCAGATTAAAAAAAAATTAAGGTTGAAGTGTTCCCCACTACGATTTCTGCAATGTGGAAAACAGCTTCACACAATCTTACCATAAAAATGTCGTTTTTTTACTGTATGCAGAATATCATGTAATTTGGCAAATTTTGGCTTAATAAATCAGAGGTAGTAGCCTGGGAAAACCCTGACGAACTTCTTTGCTCTGCAAGTCCGTCTGGCCAACAGCCCATTTCCAATTTTTCCAAATCGATGCACCAATCACAAACATCGAGGCGGGCTGTACACGATGACGATCGCTCTGATTGGTTTTAGATCTATCCAATTGCGGCCAGAGGCGTTTGAGCGACGTCCGTTGGTGACTTTGGAAATGGGCTGTGAATGAACCTTCCCCAGACCCAGAGTTACGACTGAGAAGGGCCTGGTGTCAACCAGGCTACAGAAGTAGGGCTGTACAAGTACTTCAAATCGCTTAAGCTGCATTAGCCTAATGCTTATTTCTTGATTTTAAACGATTCTCATTTTTGATGAACCAATATTGATAATATAAATCCAAGAATAGATATTCTCTTCTATGCTGTTTACAGTTTACGAATGAAAAAATCTTTACTAAACAGTCCGTGATTGAATGAACACTGATTCAGAGGGGCTGATTCCTGTTGTCTCTCAGTGTGTGTGTGTGTGTGTGTGTGTGTGTGTGTGTGTTAATGAGGTCATTAGTGCACTAGAAGAGCATTAGTTGAGCGCTTGCTAGACACAAGCCTCTCACCGCCTCAGTCACGCGGCTCAGAGACGAGACATGAAAGCAGGAGGAGCGAGAGCGAGAGGAGACGGGGTGAAAAGAGGAACGAGCCGATGAGGAGCGCTGGGCTGAGAGAGAAGCTATTTAAATCATCTCTCCAGGAACGGAAAACACTTATTAATTCCTACAAATAGAACCTGGAGAGGAAGACAAAAAGACCTGAGAGAGAGAGAGAGAGAGAGAGAGAGAGAGAGAGAGAGAGAGAGAGAGAGAGAGAGAGAGAGAGAGAGAGAGAGAGAGAGAGAGAGAGAGAGAGAGAGAGAGAGAGAGAGAGAGAGAGAGAGAGAGAGAGAGAGAGAGAGAGAGAGAGAGAGAGAGAGAGAGAGAGAGAGAGAGAGAGAGAGAGAACCGTGGCTGCGCTCAGACATCTTTGTGAATGAAAACTAAAATATGAATTTAAGCGGCTAAGGCAAAAAAAAATGTATGTAATCATTACATAAATCCTGATATAGTGAAAAATCAAAATCATTCAGACAAACTGATTTGAGACAACTATACGTAAGGTTGATTTCACCGACACGAGTAACACTGTGTATCTGTACTCACATTGCTTTGTTTCTTTGAGCGTCCCGACCAGCCTGAGCTCAACACTGACTGACTGAACAATGGTGTGACAGTTTAGTTGAACTTTATTTTAAGTAGTTACATTGTACATACTAATATAAGTATGTATTAATTAATGTATAAAATATGCTAAAATTAACTACATGTACTTACTATAGAGTTACGGTAAGGGTTGAGGGTTAGTTACTTGTGCATCATTTACTGTCACTTCTATATTAAGTACATGTACGGTAACTACGTCACCTTAAAATAAAGTGTTACCTAGTTTTTCTTCCACGTTTTAATCTTATCACTAAACCTTTTTTTGCTTGCAAAAAAAAAACTACTCACCATTTTTTATATTATAATTATTTTTTATATTATAATAAATTTGTATTAAATCATAAATCCAGAAAAATTAAAACAGACAACAATTTTAAAACAACAACAACAACACAAGAGGCCCTAAAGAAGGGCACTGTAAATTAAAGTTATTAAAATGTAAAGTATCTTTTGATTTAAAAATACATAGGCTATATATAACTGAATGCCATCCGCTGAAGAAGAAAAAAAACAATGTAATGAGGTGGTGATGTTTATTGCTGCATAACGCCTGTAGTGAGTCAATGATGTTGCGTAACAGGAAGCAGTGAAACAGGAAGTGAAACGGGGGCTGGCGAGGAAGGGAACCCTCTTCTGGATCTAGAGTTGCGGTCCGACTCTTTCCCAGCCTTGACACACTGCCAGTTTGAGAAAGCCTGACCGAAACACCCGATTACAGCCAAGCACAGCACATCTATTGAACACCGAGAGCGTATCACAGCGGAGCGGCCAACAGAAGCGGTGTCACAGCGTGATAACCTTCACTATAAATATCACAAAACACACAACACTAGGAAATTCTATTTGGTATACACACACACACACACAGAGCCCAAATGCCCTCCATTCAAATGATATAACTGGTAATATTTGATCAGATTTTCCCAACGTTTACTTCTTATCACATTCGGATCGCACAGACAGAATGTCATGGACAAGATTTAGCATAACATCTGCAGTCAAGGCTGATAATAGCAATAAACCATATAAAAACCATTTTACATCCAAGTATAAAGTGATTAATTAAACAACTGAAGTTATAGTCTCTGCACACTTAAGATGCGACACTTGACACTTAAAATGCAATCAAGGCTTGTGATTATCCATCAAATCTGAACTAACTGACAGCTCTTTTGTTAATAACTGTGAAGAGCATGTGTTGCACACACACCACAAAACTGAGGAGGTCAGCGCCGGTGTCAGAAAACCTTCTGCTCATATCAACCACATAAAACACGCACACACACACTTGTATATGTGGTTTAAGGGGACTTTCCATAGGCGTCATGGTTTTTATAGTGTATATAATATATTTTCTGTCCCCTTAAACCATATATGCCAGAAAAGTTCTCACTCACTCACTTACACTCACACACACACACACACACACACACACACACACACACACACACACACACACACACACACACACACACACACACACACACACACACACACACACACACACACACACACACACACACACACACACACACACACACACACACACACACACACGGAAAGTGTAGGCCTATGTGAAGAGTGGCTCTCGCATTGTATGCCATGACACAACTATTTGTCCGGTGCTGTTCTGTTCACACGGCACAGGTTTAACAAACTTGCTCTCAAAATGCAGGTGTGAATCCCACAAATATTAAGTGTCCAAAACACTTTCACTATTATTTATAACCAAACGGTCCCAAAAAGCTGGTTATGCGACATACCCGGGTAGGTTGAGAGATGGATAAACAGAGATAACCTCAACTTTTAGTTACAAAAACTGAAGTAACTCAAGGCTTGCAAGTAGTCGTAGCAACTTAATTTTTTTAATTAGTCCAGAGCAGGTTATGTTTGTGTGTCCACCAAAGCGTATATTTTCCCCCAAGGCTAGCGTATTTTTCCAATTGTTTTCAATGGGAAACAGAGTGTTTTGAAAACGCCAGCGTTGATTTGGGTAACTCTGGGTTATCGTTATCACTCATCAATGTCACTTTTTCCCTGGCTGTCCAATCACAGTGGAGGAGGGGCGGGACTAATACCACAGTGACCAACCGCCACATCCTGCTGCTTGTACAACGGTAACACACGACAACAACAATGTGCGCTGGCTGATATAACATCATTTTTATTAATATCTTTCACATCTACTGCAGTCAGATTCACTCGTGTTCACTCTGAAGGAATCACTCAACATGGCTGGGCACTTGTAATGACACATCAAGGATGTTAAGAGAAATAAAAGCAGGTTTAAAATTAGACCCCATTCAAGTCAATAGGGTGCAAATTTTAAAAAGAGGATAACACGGTGTAGGCAACACCGATTTTTGTCATTGTTCTCTGTATTGACAGCACTCCAAATTTACAAAAAATTGAGCTCAATGTTAAAATTGACCGGAGTTCCCCTTTAAGTATGATTTGCACATGCCACTGTAACCATAGATAATATAGGTACTGAACAGTACGCGTAACTTCACTAAATGTGCGTCAATGTTTTCAAATACTCCAGTTTTCACAGTCCTATAACGTGAAAACGGCAACTTCAAATTCATTCAATCGGCAGAAAAGCTCAGTTTTCTCAGTGTGGACATCAGGCCAAACCATGGAGAAAAAGATGCATGCGGAAACATATCCAGATTAATGTGTAGATGAAGCTTGAAACTGTCAGAAGTAACACAGACCTCCAGGTGAATACTGTCAGCCATGATGACCAAAGTCTTATCAAGATCTACATCGCACATCTCTGACATACAACACTGTTGATGTTGCACAGTCCGGCTCGGCTTTTACTAATAACACACACTAATCTGATCATCTGGCACAAAAGAGGATGATTCCTGGAGTTCAGCCTTTTCACCCTGAAAAACATCATATTCCAGAGAAACAAAGGAGCAAATGAAAGAACATTCCTCTGATGACTCTGACAATGCAAAGAAACTGAGTGACATTTGCTCAGTAAAAAGATCATGCAGTTACACAAAAGCGCACGCTAGAATCACACACTCTCTCTAATGCTGTCAGTCATTGACACTGGGTATTGACACAGCCTTTCAAGGATAATTCTGTTCACTCGGCGGCCATATTTGCAAAGCCTCCCGGCAGATATTTCGGCATCCAAGACCAAGTCCCATCTATGTTTATGGAGGAATCCTGAAATCTCAGATCCAACTCATTTCAAATCAGTGGAGATGCACCGGCTGACCGGCCAGGGTCCGGGTCCGTTTAGTCGACCTCCTCTCACACTAACTCGTCTCATTCGCTCTGGTTAAATAGTGCTTATATTGCGCATAATTTTACTAATTCCCATGAAAACCATGATATTTTGTTTGTAACAAGTCTTTACTGTCACTTTTCATCAATGTATTGTGTCCTTGCTGAATAAAAGTATATATAAACTCAAAAAATTTATTTTGGCCTCTTGTTAAATTTACTAAATTTATTAAAATAAGCAAAAGTAACAATTGTTTAATATTTTGTCACAACTTAATTGAATTGTGTTTAATCAACCTAATATATTTAAAACGGAAGTTTACTTATTTCATTTGTGTGAAAACTACATGAATCATTTTTGTTGACATCTAACTGGGCGGTGGATCTGCTGTTCCCAGAATACTTTGCAAGGGACTGCATAAATGTAGGGATTAAAGTGTTATTTTATGTGTTTTTCAGTAAATGGAAAGATGTTGTTAGTTAATGTTAGTGTTTAATGTTCAGTTATGTTAGAAACTTAGAGGACTTTCTGTAATGTTTTTGAATTCTGTGGTTATAATGCAGAAGACTAGGCGACTGTGTTTACGGGTGTGGGCACTCACTCAGTACACTTTATTTGCATTAAACCTCACTCGCAGAACTGCAAAAGTCATATTTAATATTACTCTTTAAAAAATGGTTTTAATTCAATAGAACACCAGTAACATCCAGCATTAGAAGTGATTGTGGAGTCAAATTAGCTAAAATTATAATGTTGGTGATTTTAGGCAGGACAAAAACTAACCTAAACTTTATCTAGCAGGATTGACTAAATTCATTTAAGTTCATACAACAAGATTACAACAAATAATTTCAAACAAATTAGATTTAGTTGGAAAAACTTAATTCAATTTCGTGGAAAAGTTTTCCTTGATTTAATAAAGTTCATTCAACAGCTTATTTTTTTTCGAGTGTATTTAAAAAAAAAAAATCTTACTGAACTTACTGGAAACATACTTACAATGTTTTCTTTAGTATTAGTATTTGTTTTTGCTGTGCGAATCGAGAAATTTCACTGGTATTTCTGCCAACTACTCTGATCGCCTGCTTCATTTGTCTAGCTTAACTTATTTGCTTTATTGTAAAGAAGGGTTCTTCCAAGTCTTAAGTTATATAGGCTTATATATATATATATATATATATATATATATATATATATATATATATATATATATATATATATAGCCTTGAAATCCAGACCTAAATCTGAAAGATTAAGGGTCTGGCGTCGACTAATGAACCAAGCATGCATTTGAAAATCTCACTGCGCGCAATTGGCTAACACTACGACCAATCACAACAATACACGGGGTGACGTATCCACAGCGACGGAAAGGAACGATTCGAGCGCCGTCTTCTGTTCCTCTTTTAGAGAAAAAGGCAAGTCTAAATCTTTAATTGTAGCGCCCAAAGCCGTTTCAAACAACTGGCGTTCATCCATAGCCATCTTGCTATGTTTGCTAATGACTTCGATGTCGCAGCGCTGTCGTCATCTCGCCTCTGGCCCGCATATATCAGATAACCCGATGTGATTGGTGCAGCTCGGCTACAAGGGCATAGTTAATGAGCATCATTACTCGACACCAGACCAGAGTAACTCGCTGAGCAAATTCAACTTGTGCTCTTGCGAGAACTCTGGATTTTCCAGGGCAGATGAACGGCACAACGGCTGCAAGAATATCTCAGATCACAACTCTAACAAGTTTGAAGAATAAGGATGCAGGACATTCCTGCTCCAAGAAGCAAAACAATGCAGTTAATAAGTGATGTATTGGAGCGGCCCTACCTAAAGTATTTTTATGATGGAAAGAGTACACAGAACTTTATCCCAAACGGTTTCTCAATGCGGTCAGGAAAGGCGTTCATGAAGAGAGGCAGAAAGAAGGAAACAGGAAGAGGAGCATTTGGGATAGAAAGCAGACAGACAGCCTGTAGCAATCTCAGGATAATGGATAAAGGTAATGGAGTCTGAGTCAGTACACAAGCACACATTCATGCACACTTCCCTGGAAGAGAGACGCATCTCTGACACAGTCTGCTGTCAGAAAGACAAGTCACAGACATTAAACTGCCACACCAACTAGTGTACACGTTTCTTTCCAACAAAGGTCAACCATGTACAACATCCAGAGCTGACCCCAAGCTGATCTTAAAGGGCTAGATTTCATGTAACCACCCTCCATCCCTAAATGTAAAGACACCTACACTGACACCTTAGCGTAAAGTTTTACCAAATTGTCTTGGTATATGTTTAAGATATAAATATGAAGATATTAGGGCTGCCCCCTAATAGTCGATATCAGTCTCAATATAAAGAATAGCTGAGTTTAGCACATCACAGCAATAAAGATAACGGCGCAGAGAAACTATATCTTTGGAATCACTTTCAGAACGACTTTATCCAGCTGATGAACGATCAAAACATTGACGACCAATCAGAATCCATCCTGCTGTGACGAGCGAGTATTTACAGTGACAGACGAGCATGCGTTTAGAATAAACATAACGATATCACGGACGACTGCCGCACACACACAAACAAAACATAACGTAAAATAGTCCAGACCTTGAGCCCAAAACAAGGCCAAGAAAGAGGCGTACGCCACTTCCGACGTACAAGTTGTGATTTATAAAAACATACTTGACTGGAAAAATTGCGCACCTGTACACAAACTCTGACCCATGCGTACGAACGTTTTGGAGACGGAGCCGTTTGGCGACAACGATGGTGAGCTGGAGATAAATGTCTTTTTTGGTCACTTTTAGACAGAAAATCTAAAGCAAATTATACATGTACAGAAAGATAATACAAATATAATTTTACTATCCATCCCTTCTTAAATGTCCGCGTTTAGTGAAACTGACGCATAGCCTAACGGCATCTAACGGCAGATGAAGTAAAACCGTAAATGATGTTTGTAAAACTCTTCATTATGAGTCCTAATCATAAATGCAGTGCATGTATATGTGCACAATAACAGTTTAAATAAATAAAATAATGATTTAAACTATGTTTTACTTCTGATATAAACATTTAGATTAAATATGCCATTCTCATTAATGGAGTTAAACACTTAAACTACATGAAATCATTACTGAGAAGTTTGGAATGAGAACATTTTTATATTCAATAAATATTTGTTGTGGATGCAATGCTTTTGAACACTTTTCCTCTGGCATGCTGTGTTTTAATGTTTTAAGTTAACTACAGAGATAATTGCTTATCGTGATAATAGCAGATTGTCTGAGAAAATAGTTTCGTGCAAAATAATGCACAACAAGGTCAATCTGTTTCCATTCAAATATAAATAAATTACAAATACTATTTGGCTAGTGGAAAACATTGAGAAAAACTTTACACTATTCGATTTAATTATTCAAAAACAAGGCAAGGATGGGCTACTAAATCATTTTTATTAATGTAATGTGACGGCACATCCGTATTTCATATTTTCCTAATGTCTTGTACCGTTAAACATGTTATCACGTGGATGAATAATCATATGTAAATGATATGCAGATGAGGATATGCATAGTAAAACTAGGCGTTGCAAGCTCCATACATGGATATTTCGGGGAGGAGACGCATGTGCGCACAATCTTCCGCTGACTGGGATTTATAAAGTGAATCCTGCGCAGGTTCTGGCGTACGCACGGTTTTATAAGTCTGAATATTTTTGGGCGAACGCCATTTTTGGCTTTCGGGCGCACGTACACTTTTAGTAAGGATCCTACACACAGTTTTATAAATGAGACCCCTGGTCCTCTCTCCTCCTTCACTAGCTATGTTTCCATCCACACGTTTTTATCCGTATTAAGTGATATCAAATGAAAAATGCCTTATGGAAACAGTAAAATTCGATTCAATTTCATGAATATCGACTCAAATTAAATACGTTCGGTCTCATCGGATTTTATCTTGATCGATATCCGGCTTATGCGATAAACGCTGATGGAAACGTTATTTGCCGAATAAATAATGAATTGCATTTTGTCTAGCAAAACTTTGTTCCCAAATGTTGGCTTGAATGTTGTGCGATTCAGTGCGAAAATGAATGGAAACACCTTAAAATGTCTCATATCAATTCGATATACCAATTTGATCGCAAAACAGCATGTGACGTCATTACGCACAGGTTTTTATTCGCTTTAAAGCCGTTGGATGGAGACACTTTCACCAGCTTTATTCGTATGAGTTTTTTTAACCGAACTTCAAATAATTCGATTGACAAGTGGATGGAAACTTAGCCACTGTTGTCGTCGTTCACTGTCATCCTTTTACAAATAGTAAGTTGGTATGAGCCACCACAGTCATTTAAATATACACAAAACAACACAAGTGAAAATAAAGTGGTATTTTGGGGTTAAAGAAACTAGATACTAACATGAAATTAATGTTAGAATAATGACACTGACATATAGCGTGACAGCATCTCATCTGACCGCAAAGGGAGGGCTTTTTAAGCGGTTTCATACCTAAATATCATTTATAACTCTCTCTGGGTCAGCGGCAGTGACTGTGCAAGATCTGAATGTTTACTGTGATCGTACTTGTCAAAGGTTTCATAGACAGACGAATCGTTGTCATTTAGGAATGAGATATGATTTGATTTAATTATATCAAGAATGCCTTAAACATAAAACAAAAGGCATCAAATACAATCGAGGATATAGACTTATTTCCATTGTGGTCCTCAACACATAACATCAGGACAAGACACTTACAAATTGTGTGATAATCAATGACTGTACAAACAGTTTCCTTAAATAAACAAAAATATAAACAGTAACTTGATCCTCTTCTTAAATTTTTTTTGCTTGAAATCACTTTAATGTGCCGGTCTGCAAAAGTTTCTTTCCCTAACACTGTCTTGAACATAGGTCTGATATGCTGCCACGAGTGCAAATATTGTGTGTGTCCTTCACCTTAGTATAATAAGACACAACAAAAAATTCGGGACATTACATTACCATACAATATTTTATGGGTCATGGTCAGTCTTGACATAATAACACGCGACTCAACAGGGAGCCAGTGGGTGTTAGATTTGAGATCACAATATTTTACAGATTAATCGTGCAGATTTACTAGAGAAACTTTCTGAATAAGCATTCTCAAAAAAAAAAAAATGCTTTGGTGGATTCCTATTCCTTCAGGGACATACGTGGGAAAGAAATTAATCACTGCTAAATTATGCACAATGACCCAGTTTCCTCATTCTCAAACTTTAAAAAGTGCAAAAAATAAGAAAGAATAAGAACTCAGGAATCAGCTTTCCACAGCCACAGCTTAAACACACAAACACTCAGTGTCAACTGAGGCATTACAAGTTCAAAAGTTTTGATGTTTTATCAGATGATGGAATCTTGTATATATGACAGTATCTCACATGACTCTCTCGGGCAACAGCTGAGATTAGATATGATTGAATCACATCGCTGCCATGACACACACCCGCCTCCTCTCATTCGGTTAAATGGTGTTGGTGTGAGCGGGTCTGAATTGCGCATAATTCGACTCATTCCCACAGATTTAGGGCGCTTTCACACTTGGTTCGATTGCCTGTTCCGAACCCGAGTTCGATTGCTCCCCCCTGCCACCGATGGACTGCGTTCACATTATATAACGTGCACACTGTTGACGTCGACAGCAGCGCGGATTGATAGAAATGGAAAGAAAATAGTACCGATTAAAACTGAGGTATGAATTTTGTCTGGAGTGTTTTTTGTGATGTAAATTAATCAAGCTTTAAACGCAAATAATTTTTTCACGTAAAAACGCACAGTTTTGTGGCCCCGGAAACTAACCAGGACTACTTTCTAGAAAAACTTCCAGCGGCCAAAACTCTGACCAGGGAGGTGACCACAGAGCGGGTCAGTGTGTGTGCACTATAGTGCTGGTAAGGATTGCATACAACCTCATGTCTTAAATGGGCGAACTAACCCTTTAAAGGGACAGCAGCCTAATAAAAAGTGCCGGTCTATGTTGTTAATGTTAATCAAGAGAAAATCACTTACTGCTCTTGACTGATTAACTTGTGTAACTTTAATTGATTAATCTGTATTTATTATTATTATTTCAAATACTTTGTTTCTTTATTCAGTTTCTTACCTGAATAATAAAGTTAGACCTACCTGAAAAAATTCTATCTTTATTCTATTGGATTTATTAGTGCTATTGTTAGTAATTTGTTTTTTTGTTCCTATGTGTATTACTGTTAACTTGTCTTTTTTAAATGCACTTTATCATTTGAAATCAAGCTTCCCTGTGCTGAATAAGCTATTGCAACAAAATGACCCTATTGTAAAAACAAATACTTGAGATAATTGTAATGGTAATTGATTAACGTTTATATGTGAAAAAAGCTTTATCAAATATAGTGACCTCTTCAGAATATTTTTTTGATTGACTAGACAAATTTTTTTATAATATTAAACATATCTATATGACAGTATATGCAGCGTTTTCCCCGTGGTGTCGAAGATTGTATATAGAATATCGATACTTTTCAAGGTATCGTATCAAAGTAAGAAATTCCAGTATCGTGACAACACTAGTAGTGTGTACTAGACTTTTTATATCCACCACTAACTTTATCACAGCCCCAGCCCTAGGTGAAAAAAGTTAGTTAAATATGGAGTTAAACATTATGATTACAATGTGGTGACAATATAAAAAGTAAAACAATTTGACAGGTTTTAAGTGGCTCCAATAAAAATTCCTCTTCTTAAATAACTTCAGATGAATTTCCTTTTTCCTTTTTGAAGTCCATTATATATATATATATATATAACTGATACCTTCCCTCACAACTCTGCACAGTAAAAGCAACACCAAACTCTCATATGAAGGTATAAAGTGGACACACGCTTGATATCAACAGATATCCACCTTAATAGTAAGGTCTCCTATTAAAATATGAGAGCGAGTGGAGGACGCCTGGCCCGTCACACAGAGGTTGTGTTGACTCTCTTCTGACAGCTCAACAGGTCTTGTCAGAGTAAACTGCAGGTTTGTTAAATGCCCCGCTGAAACCAGAGCCTCTGAAGGCGGTGTACTCATGCTTTATTCAGGCTCTGCCAGTCCAGCAACAAGTACATCTGAAACCTGTGACTAAAATCACATAAACAATCCATCCCGACTGAAACCAGCGAGCCATGCTTACTCCGGCACCTAATCCTGTCAGAAGACCATTCAGCAGAATCAGGAAAATACTAATATTCTTATTGTGAATGGCACAAAAACAGTTAGGAACATAATCAAGGAAATATTTAAGGAAATAAAGCATATATTTTTACCATTAGGATGTAAAAAACAAAAAAAATCTATATTTTGGGGGGAAATGTTCTTAACTATCAAAATGCAAAATAATTATAGGGCCTATGTGTGTGTGTGTGTGTGTGTGTGTGTGTGTGTGTGTGTGTGTGTGTGTGTGTGTGTCAATAAAAATATATATCTGAATGTATACTGTAAATGATTAGACATGTTTTTTGATTATGAAACTTTAATTAAACCCTTAAAGCGGAATCCAGAAATGTTTTAAATAAAAATAGAATTAAAAAAAAAAAATGGATTTCATAGAGCCCTTAAAATTCAATTTTTGTTAAACTTTTAAGAACCTGTTGATAATTTGTCTTGAAAATATATATATTTTATTTAATTAGATATGCTTTAATAACTAAAATTGAAAAATGTACACTAGAAGAAAATGTTTGCTCATGCTTGTCCAGCTTTCAATTCACTTGCATTTTACACTTTTTTTGCACTAGTATCCAGTTTATACGACTTTCTAGACTTTCTCCAGTCTGGATCTAATTCAATGTGCAGTTAGCAATGCATTTGTTTGTGTAAAATGTTATTTAACCATTTAAACGGAGCGCATAACGATTAAAATGGGGGGGGGGAGGGGAATAGAATTCGGCAAAAAAATAAATAAAACAGATTTCATAGTCATGTTTGCCATAAACAATAATTGTTTGTAAAAGCTTTATTCAGTTCCACCTGGGCTAAGTGCATGAATCAAAGCCAACCGAAGCCGACACGACCTGCTCTGGTGCTCCGTGTGAGAGAGAACACTGTAAGAACAGGTAACAGGAGCCGCCGGCGTGACTCACAGCATTGCTGGATCTAACCAGAGCGGGGAATTTCATCACATCCATTCCTGCCCGACCAGTCCGACCACTCGAGGCCTGTGGCGCTTAACATTCTCCACCTGAAGCCACCAATCCGTCCATCTCTCTCCCTCTCGGCCCACGGCTTCAACTGAACAAACTGAAAGAACTCATTGTGTGTCGTCCAAGACAATGGAGACTGTATTGCATGAGAAGCCTCGGAGAGATCGCCGTTCTACGGACCAATGCGTGCAGTGGAGCAAAAGCAGTCCAGCTAATGGAAAATTACCCCGTGGCAGCGACCGCAGAGGAGCTTTGATTGCTTTGAAGCAAAGAGCAGCTCCGCCAGCGTACGGGCCGGACCTCGCTGTGAGAGAGGCTCAGATCAGTCTCACCGATAGCGGTTTCTGCTCCAGCACAGCGAGGGCTTCTGTCGGGTCGAGGGAAGAATGCTACGAGCTTCGGGTCCAGTTCACCCCGGGCTACTGCTTTTATCCCAGCAGGGTGCCCAATCTGGCCCCATTTCTGCCAAATGAGGAGGAAGGATCATTTCCTCACTGAAATCGCTCTCATTATTTAAAATAAAGCTGGAAAAAATGTAACCCAAAAAACTAGTTTTTTTTAACTAATAAAATGACTAAACCTGAAATAAAAATAAATTTGAAATATTGAATAAAAATGATAAATGCACATAATTAACTAAATTTTTTAAAAATATATATATATATTTAATATAAATTATAAATGCACATGGAAAAATTACTAAACCTTAAAATTAAAATAAAACCTGAAAATGTCAAATAAAAGCTAATTCAAAATAGAAATAAATACTACCGTATTGTTCCGAATATAAGACAATGTTTCTTTTCTTAGAAATACATCTGATAAATGCGGTCGTTTGTATTCGGGAACAATATTACAATATTTAAATTAGGGTTTCGTATATTAGTATTAAAAAAGTGTTTCGCCAAGGACTGATCAACGCAGCGGAGTCATCAAACAACTCTCATTAGAGCGTCAAGAGGTCATCTTATACTATAATACTGTATTGTTACGAATATAAGACGACAAATATAAGTAATGGATAATGTACATCAGACGGTTATCCTCGCAGAATATACCCCACCAGGGTGATCAGGAAGTGGAGGGGTCTTGCATCAGCCTGAAGGTGTTTATTCTGAGATAACAACTGGATGGATGTACATTATCCTGCTTATTACACGGCTACTTGCCACATTTATTAGCTCTTTAAACGCAAAGTTTCCACGGAGAGAGCAGTTGCAAGGACAGCAAGTTCAAACTAGACGGACATTTAAAGGAGGAGTCTGTAAGAATGACAGCTAGTGGTCGAAATCGGTACTGCAGTCCAAATTCAAAATATCAGAGATCGTTGTTTCCCCGCCACCTCCTGCTCAGACACGACACTCACGCGGGTCGCCAGATTTGAGAACACGCAACAGGAACGAGCGCAATTGACGACGAAAGCCGAGGAGACTTGCATACTGTAAGTTAATGAGTTGATTTATCAGCGTTTTACTGTGCTCTCGTTCATAGAGATTTTTAGATTGATATCGAGGCTTTTTAGGTTGTGTGGAATCTGCAATCTTTAACCCAGCTTGTTTACTCGTTTCCATGGCTGCGATACGCTGTGTTTCCTGCTAACTGGCATCCCGGGATGTCTAAATACTATTGGGTGAACTGGGAGTGGGCGGAGTCACAGAGACCAAAACAAAAACCGACTGACAACACAGAACGTGTAAAATAATACGTAAAATAACTGGCTGTAAAGTGTTTTTCAGAGAAACGAGTATGCAAACTTAGCATGTTTCCTAAATATCTGCAAACATATTATGCTATTTGTATGCTTTCAGTAGAGTAAAAAAAGTTACATAGCCTACAGCACCTTTAAGAGATACGTTATACAGTCATACCAGCAGATTTAGATTATTTTATTTTATTTAATGCCATGTCAGCATTCAAAGCTATTTTCATGGCAAAAATAAAATTACAAAAATACAAATATCATATAAATACAATAAAAACAAAACAAACAAACAAAGCAAGTCATATTATATGAGATTTTTTTAAATGAACATGATTAAAAATCCAAAACCTTTTCAGGCATAATCTCATTAAATATGTCCTTCATAAAAGAGCCTTCTACTTCCAGGACAATCTATTAAAATATGTTTGTCATACCAGCATTCCACCACGTAAATAATTATGGGGAAAAGACAAGAGATATTGATCTGAGATGAGTTTTAAAATCATACCTGTTTGTTATCTTATAATCCAACAGTGTACAAAAAACAATCGTCGCAAAATGGCAGCGGCTGCGTTTGTATGAAACAAGAGAGAGCGAGTCCACGATACTGGATTGCATAATTAAACAACTGTACACAAAATATTGATTTGACTGAGTTTTAATATTTTATTAGCTCACAAAATGCAAAACTTCCATGAGGAAAAAAACTTTCCTAGAAAGCGTAAAGCGCAGATTTTAATAACCCGGATGAGCCTGCGTTATCTGTTTTTAGTCATATCTGTCATATATAATGTGAAATGTATGCTATAATTTTTCTTCATTATGTTTAAAAGATAAAGCTTTTATTCAGCAAGTACCGTACGCACTAAATTGATCAAAAGTGACAGTAAAGATATTTATAATGCTACAAAAGACTCATATTTCAAATAAATGATATTCTTATGAATGCTTGAAGATTTCTTGAAAAATGCTGAAATTTTTTTTATCATGGTTTCCACAAAAATATTAAACCGTTTTAAACACTGATAATAATAATAAATGTTTCTTTATGCATCAAATCAACATATTAGAGTGATTTCTGAAGGATCATGTGACACTGAAGACTGGAGTAATGATGCTGAAAATTCAGCTTTGATCACAGTAAAAAAAGAAATATATATTTTATAATTTTACACTATATACAAACAGAAGAAAAAAAATGTGTAATTGGAAAAATTTCAAAAATTACTTTGTATCAATTGTGGTCTGATCGTATAGTAACATAGTTTCGATTTACTGTAAAGAGTCCAGAGAAAGCTTTGCACCATCACCTTTTCAATGGAAAAGGGTGTGAAAGCGCACACACACACACACACACACACAGGCTGAGGATCGTCCACTGATTGAAGTCAGAGAAGGAAACGCACTGCCATTCCTCCTCCTCCTCCTCCTCCTCCTCAGGAAAGGAATGCACATTCTTCCCACGTTACTCTGGTCTTATCTGAGGGAGGGAGCTCTTGGAAAGCACAATATGTGCTTGTGCAGCTTATGTGCGCGTTCACATTTGAATCATCATCAGTGTTGAATCAAACGTCTGCATCAGCAATCTTCAGCTCACAACACAGCGCTGCAGTTTTATTATTGTCTTCACGCATTTACCAGACGCTTTTATCCAAAGCGGAGGAACAAAAGCAAATGTGTCAGAGCCAACAATACTCATAATACACAATGACAGGTTTATTAGACAACTAAGCAAGCTAGAGAAGAGGAGAAATGCAGAGAAAGTGCAGAGAAATGTTATGACGGCCTACACTGTAAAAAAAAGAAAAGATGATTTTAAATTAAATAGTTTATTGGAGAATGTTTTACAAAAAAAAAAAACACTAATTCAGTTTTTCTACTGACTAGCAATTTCTGCATTTTCAAAATAAATACCACACCAAATTGTTCTTTTCAGTGTAGAAAAAAAGCACAATTTGCAACAAATTTGACAAAATTGTGAATGACTACAGGCAGAAAATGCATGTCGAAGTTCAGCTCAAATGACGTACATGACAAAACCTATTTCATGAGCTCTGTAAATAGAAACGCTCTGCCTACAAACAAACCACAGGAAACATCCTGACCTCACCTCAGTCACAAACGCAACACTCCGCATTAGCGTCAACAGCAACGCGGCGTAGCACGACAGGACTTGGGTTACACAAGCATGCGAGTGAGCCATGATGCAGCAAACAGAACAGATTTGGTGTCAGCGAGGAGCCAAGCTCTCCGGCTCCGTTTCTGACAGCGAGCCAACATCGGCCGAGGAGAAGAGGAGACCCTCTCGTATCTGCAACTGCTCTGTTTCCAGGAAACCAGCATCAAAACCACTGCTATTCTGCCGCTAACACGCATGCAGGACGCTACGTGTGCAGGTTACTGAGAGGATATCAGTGAGCCACAGGTTGCAGATTAGCATGCGGCTGTCCTTGAGCGGTGATAACCCGGCGGAGAACAAAAGCACTGCGCTCAGACTACAGGTCCTGCGCTCTTTAACTGCAGAGACTGCGCTAACTCTGATGATAACACTCTGATCCTGATAATTAGCTTTGCTATCAAGAGGCTTAGAGCACTGAATCTTCCCGTTCACGTTTGACACTTTCACAAAGGCCTCTTGTATGAGGGGGATCGCTCACCCAAAAATTAACCTTTCTTTCTTTAGCGTTTCTGCGGAACATGAAAGGAGGCGTTTACTTTGCTCTTTTCTATGAGACAGATGAATTTTAGGGTGATTTTTGTCTATTTTGGAGCTGGTCACTAAATATTTGACTATCTGTCCTCACTAGCTATGTTTCCATCCACACGTTTTTATCCGAATTAAGTGATATCGAATGAAAAATGCCTTATGGAAACAGTAAAATTCGATTGAATTTCATGAATATCGACTCAAATTAAATGCATTCGGTCTCATCGGATTTTATCTAGATCGATATACGGCTTATGCGATAAACGCTGATGGAAACGTTATTTGCCGAATAAATAATGAATTGCATTTTGTCTAGCAAAACTTTATTCGCAAATGTTGGCTTGAATGTTGTGCGATTCAGTGCGAAAATTAATTATGGAAACACCTTAAAATGTCTCAAATCAATTCGATTTGATCGCAAAACAGCATGTGACGTCATTACGCACAGGTTTTTATTCGCTGTTGGATGGAAACACACTTTCATATTCTGTCCATCAATATTTTTTCATATTCGTATGAGTTTTTTTACCGAACTTCAGATAATTCGATTGACAAGTGGATGGAAAATTAGCTACTGTCAATGTTTGGACAACAGCAGCATAAACATCTGTCTAATGAGGCTGCACGATTATGACAAAAATCATAATTGTCCTTGATCATTCCCATGAAATTGTAATTGCGATTATTACAATTTACATTGAATGATGTTTTGAATAGCTTTATGTCATTGTTTGAAGCGACTGCATGCCGTATTGTAATATCAAAATAAACAAGCTGAAAACACTCTTCCTGAAAAACCTTTGCTTTTCTGTAGCATTAAGCCTCAAATTGACCTGGATGGATGGATGGATGGATGGATGGATGGATGGATGGATGGATGGATGGATGGATGGATGGATGGATGGATGGATGGATGGATGGATGGATGGATGGATGGATGGATATACAGACAGAGGGATGGACAGATGGATGGATGGATATACAGACAGAGGGATGGATGGATGGATGGACAGATGGATGGATGGATGGATGGATGGATGGATGGATGGATGGATGGATGGATGGATGGATGGATGGATGGATGGATGGATGGATGGATGGATGGACGGACGGACGGACGGACGGACGGATGGATATACAGACAGAGGGATGGATGGATGGACAGATGGATATACAGACAGAGGGATGGATGGATGGATGGACAGATGGATGGATGGATATACAGACAGAGGGATGGATGGATGGATGGACAGATGGATGAATGGGTGGATGGATGGATGGATGGATATACAGACAGAGGGATGGATGGATGGACAGATGGATGGATGGATGGATGGACAGATGGATGAATGGATGGAGGGATGGATGGATATACAGACAGGGATGGACAGATGGATGAAGGGATGGATGGATGGATAGATGGATGGACAGATGGATGGATGGATGGACAGATGGATGAATGGATGGATGGATGGATGATATACAGACAGAGGGATGGATGGATGGATGGATATACAGACAGGGATGGACAGATGGATGAAGGGATGGATGGACAGATGGATGAATGGATGGATGGATGGATATACAGACAGAGGGATGGATGGATGGATGGATGGATGGACAGATGGATGGATGGATGGATGGATGGATGGATGGACAGATGGATGGATGGACAGATGGATGGATGGATATACAGACAGGGATGGACAGATAGATGGATGGATGGATGGACAGATGGATGGATGGATGGATATACAGACAGAGGGATGGATGGATGTCAAATATTAAAAAAAAATATATAAAAAAAGTAAAAATAAATATGCATGGTATTATAATGTTATACTAAAATTAAAACAATGGTGGAAAATCCCTTAAGATAAGCAGTAGAAAGAAAAAACACATTTTATAAGCTCACAGAATAATGTATTTTGACTTTTTTTTGGTAATTGCGCCTTGGAACAATTACGTTAATTGTGGCATCCTTAATTGTAATCGTGATTACAAATTCGATTAATTGTGCAGCTCTACTGTCTAACATGTTTTGCCCCACAAGAGAAAGAGAAGAGTTGTAAGTGACATGAGGATGTTGTCAGGCTTATCATTTGGTAAACGATGAGATCCAGCATCTCTTCACAGTTCTTCTGTATATCTGATAGAAGTGTGTCCACATTACCCAGATCCCACAGTCTAAAGCCACGGTCACACCAGACTATTTCTACAGACACTGCAATCGTTGTATGATGTTACACTCTGCAGCCTCGGTTTTTATAACAATTTTCAACATATAATGTATCGAATGTGTAAAAATATGCGATCTACTCCACTTCACTGCTACACTGCCTGAAGTGATGATTCAGAGCTTAGACCATGACGTAGAAGACTTTTATTGGTCACACGTCTTCACGTTATACGAATTTTTAAGGGCAGAGTTCACCTATCTTGAATTGTATATAGTGTACTATACTATATAAAGTATATAGTGTGCTGTGCTATGCTGCGTGTTTCAGAGTGAAGCGAGCCAGTGTTTATAAAATCTGGGTTCACAGTGGCGCAAACTCATGAGTTTGAGTTCAACACAACCAGTTGAGGCTAAAAAAAATGTGAGACCACAAACATGACGACAAAAAAAACGATAATAGTGTTTGGACTGCTTTTTACAGAAAATTTGTGGGAGAAAAAAGAAAGAGGTTTGAAAATGTTGGATATTTAAGATTTGAGATCAGTGCGGCCCTACGTTCTTCCAATGTAGGGCTGGATAATAATTCAATATCAATATATATCGTGATATATTGTGAAAGTGTCAAATGTGAAAGTGATGATTCAGAGCTTAGACCATGACGTGTAAGACTTCTATTCGTCACACGTCTTACGAATTTTAAAGGGACACTGTGTAGGAATTTCTCTCATCTAGCCAGAGCCGGCCCGAGCCTTTTGGGGGCCCTAAGCAGAATTTGATTTTGGGGGCCCCTCCTACCACGCGGAGTCACCTGTGCTTGACGATTACTGACACAAATGTCACGCTATAATGCTACATTATACAGTGAGGTTATGTGTTAATACAAAAATAAATACTTAATAAAAAATAGATACTTAAATAAAAAGTTGTAACTTTTACTTTACTCTTTTACTAACTCATTGAAACTTCTGAAAACAAACTCTCACAAAACATAAATAAATTATTTGAAAATGTACAATAAATGTGCAATCTTCAACTACAAAATAAAACCAAAATAGACAAACATGGATATAATCAAAAATAGAATGTTACAAAAAAAAAAATAGATAGGCTACTTAAATAATGAAAGTGCATACATTTTTCACTTTTGTTTTTAAAACGTTTAACTTTTACTTTACTCTTTTACTAACTCTCTCAATTATTTACATCATTTAAAATAATGACAAAACTGAGAAATCAGAAACATAATAACAGCAACAACAATGACAATTATTGACGGTGTAACTGTCCTCAAAATATATTTTTTTTAATATATAGATTATTATTGTAACAGACTTTGTTGGATTGTACATGCATCATGGCAGAATCTAACAAAGTCTGTTACAATAATAATGATGTACTGGCGCTAGTTGTATATGTGTGCATGCAATGTATTTTTCCCCTCGGGGCTTGCCGTAGAGGCGCACTTGTTACTGGAGTGTCGCGGGGTTTTGGAGTTAGTGATCTGATGTGTGGAATATAATAAAGTGGAGAAGACTTCAAACTGCTATCGTTTATTATTTTCTTATTTCTGTTAGTGTTAGGTGAACCCTATACGAACGCTCGGTCACATTATTAAGATTATTAAAACCATATTAATAAAGTTGAAGTCTATTTTCATCACAGAAGTCTCCCCACCCACAAATTGTCTATGCACGCGAGGTGTCTAGATTATGCGCTTGACTCAAACGCTGGCAGACACAGCAGCAGTTGTAGGCAGGTATATTGATCATAAAATCAGAATTCGCTTGTCATGAATTATTCATTCATTCATTTATGTTACTTGTTTAAGTTATCTAATATGTATAAAAAATAAATTAAAAATAAAAACTTGATTGGGGGCCCCCTGGTGGCCAGGGGGCCCCATGCAGCCGCTTAGTTCGCTTATGCCTTGGGCCGGCCCTGCATCTAGCGGTGAAATTGTATTTTGTATTCAAACGAATAGTGCTCTCTAGCACCTCGCTTTTTCAAATGCGTGTTGCAACTTGCGGTAGCCGTTATGTACCAAGAAGCTATGACAACAATATAGCCCTTCGTCGAGTTTAAGTATACGTTACATATTCTACTGTTATGCTGCCTATAGTGTTGTCAAAAATATCGATATTTCGATAAATATCGATACTGAAATATCTGAACGGTACCAATACTAATTAGCCGAGCGGTCACTTTCACTTCTCTCCAAAGGCGCGTTGACAAACACCACACGTGACGCACTCGTCTCATTCGCTCTGGTTAAATAGCAAAAGTGAAGTGAATGGAAAGATGGCGAGGGCGGCGCCCCCGCGACCGGCTTTGGTTGATTGATAAAGAACACCGCGAGCGGGCATGTCGGAGTCGGAGAATAGCGTGGACACGCGCTACACACCGCGAGCGGGTATGTCAGAGAATAGCACAGACACGCGCTTCACACTGCGAGCGGGCTGCGGTGACCCAAAAGATTGTTTGACAGTCAATAATCCCTCACATCACTTTTTCAAATTATTTTATAGGTGAAAACAGACTTAAGGAACAGGCTCCAGGGGTACCATTTAGCAAGCATAGGCTACGCTCAGCATCAGGGGTGTTTGTTGTTTGGACAGACCTTTCCCCACTGCTAAAAAAATCCTAAAGGAAACACTGTAACTTTTCTCATTTTAACTTTTCTGAAACATTAACCAAGATGGCCTAGTATTGTTGTTGATATGAGTCTGTGTTGTCTCGTTTTTTCACCGTAATTCTTAAAGTTAACATAATCTGACTGAGGAATCTTAGACAAGTAAATATTTTAACTGTGGTCAAATGTAAATTAACTTGTGCCTATTTAACTTTATTCAGAAAATTATTATTTAATTCTGCAATTTGCCTTCATTAGCGATTATCATCAATTTGATTACACAGATATTAATTAAACTAAACAGCTAGACAATGGCATCTCTGAATTCAATAATGAAATGCCTTTTAACTGAAAATTGAATGTTTAATCTTATTATTATACATTACTGACACTCTATCCTCCAATTTGATACTGTTAAGTGCTTTTTTGTTACAGTAGGCTATATTTTAATATTTGATAACAGTAGGTTATACAAATACAACGGGTCATGTTAGCCCTGGTCCAATTAAAAAATATTAACAGATAGAACTCAGGACATTTTTGTTCATGTAAAATATACCTCATTGTCATGTTCTAGACTTGTTATATTTAGCTTTAAATAAAAAAAATAACCCCTTAATATTGTGGCAGTTTTTTTCTCTGTGGTATCGAAAATGGTATCGAATATCGATATTTTTCAAGGTATCGTATCGAAGTTAGAAATTCTAGTATCGTGACAACACTAGCTGCCTATATCATGAATTACACAACCAAGCAATGAAAAAAAAGCTTGTAATTTAGACCGTAACATTGACTTACCCCTTCGAGAAGAAAGCAGGCAACTTCAGAGTCCCTTTCAAAGTCTTTCTCCTTCATTAGCTCTTTCCACCTGGGAAAAGCTATCCCGTTATTTACCCTCGGTTTTTGAATTCGCCGGTCACGTTTCCTTTTAAATTCAATTTTGGCATTTCTTCTGTGGCTCAGCATAAGTATGATCCTGAATTATGAAGTACCGTACTTCATTTTTTCAAATTTACCGGGGCAGTGCGTGCCGAGGCATTACGCCTCTCTCCTTGTTGTGACGCTGGCTCTGAACGAATACAAAATGCGTTGAGGAACACAACCAGATGAGGGTAAAAAACATGTGAGACCACAAACATGACAATAAAAAAATCATAGATTTAGGAGTTTTGTTCCTATAGTTTGTGGAGTTCTGCGATGTGACCAAGACTGTCCCGACTGAACACTGGAAGTCTTGCAACATTTCTAAACATGACTTTAGAGTAAACAAACATGACATTCGATGGCCAAGAAGAATAGTAATATTCGCTAATAATGTTTGGACTGCTTTTTACAGAAAATTTGTGGGAGAAAAAAAGAAAAAGGTTTGAAACTGTTGGATATTTAAGATTTGAGATCAGTGCGGCCCTACGTTCTTCCAATGCAGATTAAATCACTCTTATCAAACATCCCATCACAGGAGAATATGATCGCATAATCTGTAGAACCATCAAGATAATCAGGACTTTACCAAGGATTGTGGGAAGGGGAATAGGGCCCAACATCGGCGCGGTTATCTCGTAGTGTGTGGGCTGTATTTTCACACTGGAATTTCCAACATTTCCAAAAATTTTGTGGACAGATGGTCAGCATTTCACTAGAATAATGGGACACATTTGTAAACCTGTTTTAACAGAAACGGCGGTTTTCTTCCAAAATTACAGTTTAGTAGACATAAAGACATAGCCTACGTATTGTAAATTTAATACAAGTACTGTATAAAGTTTTATTATTCCCTGTTTAAAATTTATTATTCTGTATAAAGTTTTATTATATGTTTTATTATGTATACTTCTTATGAAATATACATTTTTAATTTACATTTATTTTACAGTGCTGTTACACTGCAATAATAATATATTACCGTCTTGGGGATAATAATAATAATCACAATAATAATAATATCAGTAAAAGACACTATTATTATTATTACTTTTTTCAAATTGTTTGGCATCCTAAAAACAGCAGAGTGTGTGATGTGGACAGAGACACTATCATAACTAAAAAGATGTTTCTAGAAAGTCAACTCAAAAACTTTTTACTCTATTCAAATTGTTCAGTGAAAAGGGGTTGGAGCTCTTAATTTTAAACTCTCAAAGTGAACCTGATTGATGCATTTAACTTAAAATGTAAAAACCCCCCAGAGTCTCACAGAATCCTGTGGGAAACACTTTGAAAATACCTGTGTAACGTGAAGAGCTTAATGTAAAGCAGCAGATAGGTTAGTAATGACGTCACGTCAGCAATGACGAAATTCTTCCTCTTACGACACTTGCTGGTAGGTGAGGCTGGCTGGCAGGTTTCAACACACTATTAAAGTCAAGAGTTCTCATTAACACCAGCATTGTGTTCCTGTAAAATGAGATCCAGGGTCTGAGACCAGATGGTCTAAAGATACAAATGTCTCTATTAGCATAAGCATTAACGATGCTTGAGACTTAATTACGATTAGCATTATTCTGCATGTTGATAAGGTTCTCCACACAAGTGGTGTTGGTTCATTTTAAAGCTACTGAATGCAACTAGGGAAAAAACACCAATCTGAGGATTAAAACAGCTTGATGAATTTTTCAAAGTTATACAGACAAGTCAATGTTTTCACCAACACAGTGTTGGAGTTGTTTAACTTTTTGTGGTTACCATTGTGCTGAAGAGTAGTGCTTGTGATTAGGTTTGTAAGTATACTACGACACTGGCATTGATAGTCAACATAATATTTTACTTGATCATTAAATTTACAAGCTAAATAAGTTACATTTAAAGTGCTACGCAAGCCTAGATGTACATTTGAACTGAAATACATCAGATTAATTGGGTCCAGCCCAGCGCCACCACTCAATTATGTTGAAATAAGTTGTAACAACTTAAAGGGTTAGTTCACCCAAAAATGAAAATAATGTCATTAATGACTCACCCTCATGTCGTTCTAAGCCCGTAAGACCTCCGTTCATCTTCGGAACACAGTTTAAGATATTTTAGATTTAGTCCGAGAGCTTTCTGTCCCTCCATTGAAACTGTATATACAGTCTACTGGCAATGTCCATAAAGGTAATAAAAACATCATCAAAGTAGTCCATGTGACATCAGTGGGTTAGTTAGAAGTTTTTGAAGCATCGAAAATACTTTTTGGTCCAAAAATAACACAAAATAAGACTTTATTCAGCATTGTATTCTCTCCCGGGTCTGTTGTGAATCTGCGTTCAGGACTCCGCAGTGACGCTGCTGGCGTAAGACGCTGATGACGTGTTATCTGGTGCGCCCGAGCTTCGTTTACAGTCTGAGGGAGACGCACGCTATATTCAAGCTATTCTACATTGTTTGCGTGGATATCATTTTTTTAATGGTGCGTAAATGTGCATGTCGCGGATGAGACACTTTTACAGCGTGCGTTTCCCTCAGTCTATAAATGAAGCTCGGGCGCACCAGATAACACGTCATCAGCGTCTTACGCCAGCAGCGTAACTGTGAAGGATTGACAACAGACCCGGGAGAGAATACAATGCTGAATAAAGTCTTATTTTGTGTTATTTTTGGACCAAAAAGTATTTTCGATGCTTCAAAAACTTCTAACTAACCCACTGATGTCACATGGACTACTTTGATGATGTTTTTATTACCTTTATGGACATGGACAGTATACTGTATATACAGTTTCAATGGACGGACAGAAAGCTCTCGGACTAAATCTAAAATATCTTAAACTGTGTTCCGAAGATGAACGGAGGTCTTACGGGCTTAGAACGACATGAGGGTGAGTCATTAATGACATTATTTTCATTTTTGGGTGAACTAACCCTTTAATTTTATTAAGTACCGTATTTTCCGGACCATACGTTTTTCACTGTTTGGCTGGTCCTGCGACTTATAGTCAGGTGCGACTTATATATCAAAATTAATTCATACTGACTGAGATGAACCAAGAGAAAACATTACCGTCTACAGCCGCCAGAGGGCGCTCTAGTTAGCGGAGTTGTTCAGAAGCGACACCGAGGAAGAACTCAATGGATTCAGTGTTGTGGGATGAGATCGGGAACTTGGTGAACTTGCTTACCAGTAACTTGTTGGACTCGCTGGCTAATGTTAATTTAGCCTATTCAGAGGTATATGTTCTTTATGCTGTTATTATTATTCTTTATTGACTGTTAATGTGTTACGTTAACATCCCGGACACCTAGTCAGCCTGTTGTTCTGTGTGCTGTTGTGTAGTTGAATAACTTGCCTTTCCAGATTAAATATCTGTTCTTGGTCTTGGATTTTGTGAAATAAATTTCTAAATAAATGCGACTTATAGTCCAGTGCGACTTATATATGTTTTTTTCCCTCTTCATGATGCATTTTTTGACTGATACGACTTATACTCCGGCGCGACTTATAGTCCGGAGAATACGATAATCAACTTTTTTTTCTTTTTTTTTATGCTACAAAAATGATTGTTCATTACAACTTGTCATAATTTAAAGATTAATGCAAACTGTTGCAAATGTAAAACATTTGTTTTAGTGTGTGAGACATTTTATTATTTAGAAGTCGGCATTAAAGTGTAACTCAACCCCTGGCCAGCCTTCTCCACCCACTGGCAATATTTGAAAAATGCTAGAAATTGGGCAGCGGAGACAAATCGAGTGCGGGGCTGAGCCCGTGTGCACCTGCGTGCACCTGAGACAACACCCACAGTGACGGATTGATTGACAGCTGTCAGACTCGCAAGACAGCTTTGCAACAGAGAAAAGGACTTTTCTCCCCCACCTTCACCTGGTGAATTGTCTGTGGATTTGTTTATAAAAATACATTTAGACAGCTTAACAATAGTGATTGCTATCAGAATACGAGTAGAATTTCAACCAGCATAACAAAAAATGTTTCTGTAGAGAATCACCTATTACATATTTAATGTCAAGCCCTGCAACATTCAATAACATGAATTTTTCTATTTGAATTTTTTCCATTTTTAATTTAACCAAAATGTCATAACCGGATCTTATGGTGTTTTCTCTCTGCTTCTCATCTCCAGTCATTTAGTCCACTTAACCCCGTGACTTTCTTAAAATCGACAGCAAGCTCGCATTCAGATCTTCCTCCATCCAATCAATCAATAGTCCGATTCACTGCATCATAATGGGCCTGTTTACAGCTGGCCACTTCATGTGTTTTCTGTGATCGGATAGCTGTTCGATCGTGAAAAGACCAGGTGTGAATGCAATCGAGACGGATTTAAATCCGATCGCTCAAACCACATCAGGAGGAGGTCTGGGCCGTATACCAGACGAAACTGGACTAGTGTAAATGCATCTGGCTGTTGAAACCACATAACGTTAACTCCTCCCAACGTGTTAGAAGCTATATGTCATGTTATAGTCAGATATGACGACGCTACTGCAACACACATCGCCATGGATGAGCATCTCTTCATCAAGCAACGCGCAAACTATCACAAATCAAAGTGAAAGTAAGTCGCAAACGCTCAGCACAATCATTCTTCATTAAAAGTAAATGAAGCGGTCTCCTATTCTCCTAGATTTTGACATTTTAGCTGATGATCAATAAAATGCAGCTAATATCTGTTGCTTTCGGTGACGTGAACTCCATTAAATCTGCATATAGCGCGGGAACTGAAGATCAGATTTATATCCGTTTTGCGAAAACACATTTGTGACCAGGTGTAAATGGAATCGTTTTGATAAATCAGATAACTATCCGATCAGTAAAAACAAATGAAGTGTCCAGGTGTAAACAGGCCAAATATGGTCAAAAACGCGACTTACTTCCATTTCATCACAACTAGGCAACGATTAATCGCATCCAAAATAAAAGTTTGTATTTAAATAATATATGTATGTGTACTGTTGTGTATAATTATTTTGTCTATTACACACACACGCATACATATTTAAGAAAAATTTGTTATTTATATAGCCTATAATATAAATTATGTATAAATATATACATGCAAATAGTTCTTAAATATATATATATATATAACTTTTATTTTGGATGTGATTAATTGCGATTAATCGTTGCCCATCGCAACTTTAAATAACTTCCGTCTTGCATCAAACACACTGAATTAAAGTATTTATGTTCTCAAAAGTTGAAGTGAGAGATTGTGAAAAGCGTGCAGGTTCTGAAAGAGATTCGCAGATCCCTGACCAAACACCAGCTCCATTTTGGTGAAAACGGGGTATGGCCGGATTCCCAGATAACATTTCATGAATGCGCTGTCATTGACTGTGATGTCAGCAGTAAGTCAGAGAACTGGACACACACACACCAGGTCAAAGTCCACGAGCAGAAACAGCAGTGATATCTCAGAACGGCTTACATCTCAGCCATTCATCCAGCGCCGTGACCTCGCTTTACACGCGCCTATAAAACAGGGAATGTGAAACGGAGCAGACGCAGTCCTGATAAATTACAAGACCTAATCATCCACGACAGAGAAGAGTACGGCCTACTTCGAAATCTGTATAACGACATAATAAATTGTGTATCGTCACATTTTAGTAGGCTTACACATGCAAAACTGCACAACCATGAGCACAATCGTTTGAAAACACGGTCCAAATGAAGCACGCTGGCGAGGGAACGCAGTATTGAATGTGATAATGATTAACCGCTGAGCAACGCAGGACAGCTGGAACCAAAGGTAGCTGAGTAAACAGATAACAGCAGCACCCTCTCGATTCGAGTCTTGGCAGAGCTGGCCTCTATAAGGAAATGAGAAATGACTTCATCCCACAAGAAAACCCATCATAAGTGTGTACCGTAGTTCGAAAGCGACTCCCATTCTGATGACTCATCAACTGGATGCACTCGTTTCCCAATGTCATCAAACTTCTTCTGAGAAGAGCCGAGCCCTGAACATGTGGTTACAACAAAACTATTGCTTTTCAATGGAAATACAACATTGTTTGGTGTTGGTTCGGTATGTAGATTTACGGGCAATGTGTGATTATCTGATCAGAAAGTGCCTGATAACACCAGAGCGTAACACTAAACTGTAAGCTTACTGTAATCATATTTGATACGTGAATTTCGTGACTCTAGATGATCAAAACTTTGCTGTAAAACCTGTTGCACACAATCTACTACAATCCTTCTGTCGTCTGATTGATAGTTTAGACATTTTTTATCAAGTAAAAGGTATAATTGTACAAACGTCCTCCTCGTGTCTTTCTGTTGTGAAACCTGCACTGATTGTAATAAAGTAAAAGTAAGAATAACTTTCATATGTTTTAGTAAAATGTCTACTTGCTTAGCAATAGCAACTTGGGTACTTGATTAACCAAAGATCATTTTTAGAAACAAAATCATACTCAAATCATCAGGCTTTTGAGGAAGGTTTATGTGTTCATCTCTTAATCATCATTGTATTGCATTGGATTATATGTTTTAAAACTACAGAGCTTTGATTATAAACTAAGCATTTAAATATAATCTTACTAAGACATGTTATTGGCAGATATAGAGTGGCGACTGATAAACATTAGGTCTATTTAATGTAGACAGTCAGCAATACTGTTATTAATCTCATTCATTTACACTAAAAGCCTCACTTTTTGACCTATAAATAAATATCTGCATCTGCACCAAATTGCATATTTCTGCTCAGTTTGGGCCTCTGATTAAAACTGAGGTGTTTTCCTCTCCATATTCTCATTATATCATACTAAAAGCCTGATATATCAAATATGATATATTTTGCATTAATTCCATAAAGGTTCAATAAACGGTTCCACATCAAAACATTTGATTTTCTGATTATGATTTAATATGTCAAGTTGACAGACCCATGATGCCATTCTGAGATGTATGTGACTAATGTGTTGTTATGTGACCTATTAAGATCTTTACTGACCAGTCACTCTTCACCAAACCATCATTCTGGAGTGTGACAGCTACACACAATTGTTGTTTTGAGTCACTAGATGAATAAGCAGACTGGTGATTAAATAAAAAGATGTTAAGTTCCTGACTTATGTCAAACTATGCCAGCATTATTAACATGACCAGTCCTACCATGTCCAACCACTAAAGGAATTACAGGCATGAATTACAGTTCACTGCATGTCAATAGCCCAATAATAGCCTGGCTCCAAGCATCAGATATTCCTCTACTCTGGTGTTCATAATAACAGAGTACATGATAGGTGATCACAGTAAAGGTGTATTTAGTGATTTAAGTGTTGTGAATCTGTGGCAGGTGAGCTGCTAACCGGCTAACTCAGCTAGCAACTCTTCCACAAGCAGCCCAAACCCATAACCCAGTTCACCAAAGACAAACCCTCGACACGAAACACACAACACACAATGTTTTTACTCAGAAACCATCAGTTTGAGGAATTTTATCTCGCTAGTGACTTGTTAGCAGCTGACTTAGCCGGATGCTACCTTATGAACTCAAAGACAAACAGTCTGTTAGCTGGTTAGCTGGCTAACAACAACATCATAACCCATCGTAATTACAAACACCAGCATTATTATTATTATTATTATAACACCATCAACTCGATCAGCAGCCTCTCAGGTCAGACGGATAGGTAAAGGTGAATCGACTCACCTGTTCAGCGGCGGGTCAGATGAACTGCTCGTATCCACAGATGTAACGTTACGTGAACCCGACCAGACAGATTCAGAGATTTACACGACCAGTGAAATAAAGTGTTATATTCCCCAGATGATGGCTGGATCCTGCTGGACGTGTTGTGTGTGTGTGTCTCTCTCTGACTGACTGTTCGCCGGGTTCAGCCGTCAGTCGCTGATCTGCTGGTGGGCGGGGCTACAGGCTGACACGAGCACGAGCGCTCATTAATTATTCACAACATAAACAATTAGCCTGGGAGGAGCATTCATGACACCACTGTGACCCAATATATATATTATATATACATATAGACTCTCTTCTATCTAAAAAAAAAAAAAAAAAACTTTACATGTACTGCGTTAGATTGAACTGAGAAAGGTCCTAGCACATATTGTTGTCCTAATGTTAGTTTAACTGCTTCTATGTTCTCATTTGTATAAGTCGTTTTGGATAAAAGCGTCTGCTAAATGAATAAATGTAATATACACAAAACACTAACACCCCCACCAATAGTGCATATTTACAATAGCCTTTCTGCTGTAATTATGATAAAGTTTTCAAACTTTTTTATTGATTTATTAAATTAATGAACATGATTAATTTAATATAGCCTATAGGACTATCAATTACTTCTGTTATAAAACAATTAACTTATTTTACAACATTATCCCCTGTTTCACAGACCCAGTCTAAATTGCATTATTGATCTGATTCAACTGAAAGCAACTTGCATTTATATATCTTAAAATATATCATTCAGTGCCATTGGTTCATCTCAAGATGCACACCAGTAATGTTTGTATAAGGCATATGTATAAAAGCTACTTAAATGTACCAAGGCCTAATCCTGTCTGTGAAACCAGGCCAATTGTATTTCCAACAATGTTGTCTGACATTATAAATCTATTTTTTTTTTTCACTCTTCTTTCACAGTAAATCTTCCACATAGAATATTATATTCTTAACTCAAGCAAAACATTATAATATAGGGGTAAAAATGAAATGAGTATATCAGCCAATTCAGATATAATAAAAATGCATTGGCTAATACAGCCACTCATATATTGTGCATGGCTGCACAATCAAATCAGACTTCCGAGAAGAACAGTAAAAACCACAATGCAATGTTTTGAATCAGCAACACACAAAAGTCATTACAAGGTCTCTTTTAAAAGCAGATGTGGATATTTAACACAGCTGTTATATATTAGATTATAAGCGTGTTTCGACGGCCCTCGTGGACGGCAGGTGTGTGTGTGTGTGTGTGTGTGTGTGTGTGTGTGTGTGTGTGTGTGTGTGTGTGTGTGTGTGTGTGAGCGAGGGATGAATGTGAGGAATGACAGAGCTGTCGATCCTGTTAGTTATCTCTCTCTCCACACTCACCTGTGTGTGTGTTCTCGGGTCACTCACTGCCTTGAATCTTTCATGATAGACGAGGTAAGGGACACAACGCTCATTCGCTCGTGACGTCAGTCCTGCACGTGCACATACATTCAAGATCATAACAGTGACGCGCATTTATCCATAGGTCACAGTGTTGACCTTTAAATACCAGAAACCATCCACAAGCAGTGACCGTTTGAATAAATGTTACTGTTTACTGACTGATATGTTTACTGGACAATAAGTAGCATAAATATGTGACCCTGGATCACAAAACCATGCAGTCACGAGTCGCACGGACAATAGTCAACAATAGACATTGTATGGGTCAAAATTATATATTTTTCTTTTATGCCAAAAATCATTAGGATATTAAGTAAAGGTCTTGTTCCATGAAGATATTTTGTAAATTTCCTTCCGTAAATATATAAAACATTTATTTTTGTGAGTGTATGCAGCACAATTAATTTAATATAGCCTATTAGATAGCAATTTATATTTGAAGTTATATTTGTTGAAATATAACAAATATTTCATAATAATAGGTGATGAACATAAATGCACAACTTTAAAGGCGATTTTCTCGATGTTTAGATTTTTGCACCCTCAGATTCCAGATTTTCAATAGTTGCATCTCCACCAAATATTGTCCTATCCTAACAAACCATATGCAAAGCTTATTTATATTTATTCAGCTTACAGGTGATCCTTAAATCTCAATTTCAAAACATTGACACATGTGACTGGTTTTGTGGTTCAGGCTCACATAATTAATACAATAAGATAAAAAAAAAAAATCTGATGTTTTTACTAGCCTATGTTTTTTGGTATTAAAGAAAAAACCTTCGGGTTACAAGTCCGACTCTCTAACTTTAGGCCACAACGCCACTCAAATGAATGTGTTTGTAATTTATTCTATAAATGTCTGAACATGAAAGTTGAATCTGTTTACCGGTAAGTAAAATGTATGTGTGTGTGTGTGTGTGTGTGTGTGTGTGTGTGTGTGTGTGTGTGTGTGTGTGTGTGTGTGTGTGTGTGTGTGTGTGTGTGTGTGTGTGTGTGTGTGTGTGTGTGTTTGTGTGTGTGTGTGTGTGTGTGTGTGTGTGTGTGTATCTGTGATGATGGCCTGACACCTTGTGGTCGCTTCATGACACTACAGTCAGCAAGTGAACCAATGAAGTAGCCTTGGTCACATACTTAACCTATATCTTTATATCATTTTACAAAAATATGTTTTAGTTTTGAGTGTTTCATGAATTTTGGTCCTAGCAAAAGATAAGCTTATTCAAAATTAATTTGAATTTCAATTTTGGTGCTTGGTTCATTTGAAATGTTAATCTTATGTCTAGGACTTTTTCAATCATTGTTTAATTATAAAAAAATGTAATACGATACGAATATTTAAAAAAACAAATTATGCTCATGTGCTCTTTTATCTAAGAGGAAACAGGGAAGCGTGTGATCTTGAGGAAATTCAGCAGGTTCAGATTAAGATCCAGCTTCATACAACTAATGTGGCAGAGTCATGGTGTTTATTTATGGAGGTCAAAGATCTCGATGCCCCATCATTTTCAACCTAAATATTTTGGGCACTACATGTAAATCCTGTATAAAACTACTGTATACATGTGTGTATAAAACTGCATGACTGTTGTAGGACAGAACCACCAGCTATACTTTTGCTACATTTCAATTACATATTGTATTATATTTTACAAAATTCAGTTTTAAATGTCTCTGCATTCCATTTTCAATATGCAATTGTGTGTGTGTGTGTGTGTGTGTGTGTGTGTGTGTGTGTGTGTGTGTGTGTGTGTGTGTGTGTGTGTGTGTGTGTGTGTGTGTGTGTGTGTGTGTGTGTGTGTGTGTGTGTGTGTGTGTGTGTGTACTGGTAAACCCGACATTATGAGGACAAAATGTCCCCGCAAAGATGGCAATATCCAAAAACCTTGTCCTCGTGGGATTTTTTTTGGTCCCTATGAGGAAAACAGCTTATAAATCATAAGTGATGTTTTTTTGTAAATGTAAAAATGCAGAAAGTTTTCTGTGGTGGATAGAGTTTGTGTAAGGTTTGTGTTTTTAGATCTAAAAAAGGCTTTCGAAACGGTCAGTCACAGCCTACTACTACTATCCAAGATGACATCCTTTAGCTTTTCTGCTGAGACAGTTAGCTGGTTTACATCTTATCTTCAGGACAGACATCAGTGTGTTAAAGTTGGTCAGGATAAGTCACCACTCTTATGCATTCAAAGGGGTATACCACAGGGCTCTATGCTGGGACCTTTGATGTTTAGTCTTTTTATAAATTATCTGCCAAAAATCTGCCCGGATGTAAATTGCCAACTTTATGCGGATGATGCTGTTTTTTATGCACCCGCTAAGTCACCGGAAAAGTCAGCGGAGGTTTTGACCACTTGTATGGCTGAGGTCAGTAAATGGCTCATTCAAAATCAGTTGGTGCTAAAAGTTGGAACAACATTTTCAGATTAATTTGCAAGATACAGCTATAAAATTGGTAACAGATTTTAAATACCTTGGATTGATCCTTGACCCCCAATTAAAATTTGACAAACATCTTAAGAAAATTTCAAAAACTATACAAAGTAATTTAAACTGTTTCAAACAAATTAGACAATATATTCCAAACCAGGCCGCCCTCCAGAAGTATAAATTGCTAAGCTTTGAAAGCTTTAGTGATTTATGTTTTCTCAAACTAACTTTCAAATGTCTCAATAATGCACCTGAGCCACTCAGTTCATTTATGCAGAGACAAAGCATCAATAGAGTCACCAGAGGCTCTATCAATAACAACTGTACAGTTCCGTACCGCAAGACTTCATTTGGTCAGTCTGCTTTTTCATATAAAAGTGCAAAGTTGTGGAATTCATTACCCACTGAATTTAAAACCATGACTGAGCTTAAAATGTTTACTTCTCGAGTTAAGTCTTGGATGAAATCGAAACAGGAATGTACCCATTTGTAGATAGCTGGTTTGTGTATGTAAGTGATTTATATGGTGTGTCTGTAGATATGTTTTTAAGATGAAATAGTAAATGTTGTAGTGTAAAGGCCCAACCATGGACTGGAGTTGAAAATTAGCAATGGCTATAAACTCTTTTTGCATAGCATCAGTTACAGACTTGTTTTGTACTATGTTTCATTGTGTGTGTGTGTGTGTGTGTGTGTGTGTGTGTGTGTGTGTGTGTGTGTGTGTGTGTGTGTGTGTGTGTGTGTGTGTGTGTGTGTGTGTGTGTGTGTGTGTGTGTGTGTGTGTTGTACAAAGACAGACTCAAGATATTTTTGGATTGTTGTCTGTTTTTTGGTGGTAGTCTTTATATTTCAAACAACATAACTGCTTCCTAGCACATGTTCAAAATGAAAAAAAATGCTTCAAGTAAATACAAAGTTTCAAAAGGCAAACAAATAAGACAGAGGAAAAACAGTCTTTGGGCTTTAGATGTTTGCAAATGCCTTTTCATTGTGCTGATGTACAGGACCATGCAGAATAAAAGCTCATTAAAAGCGCGTTACACTTCATGTGAGTCGACATCTCAATGCTTGTTTGATTTAACATTTGGTTATTTATTTCACTGGGTTTAGTGGAGCATTCAAGAGCCATTTCTGTCCTTCTTTTCCCAACATCTTCAGCGCGGGTCTAAGCCAGTGTGCTACTGCTAATCTTTGACTGTTGTTTAGGATAAACCTCTCGAAGTCGTAAAGTCTTTCTGCCGCTGAACGACAGTTTCCAGGACATATGCAGATTCATCTCACAGCATTGCACTTCATCCCAACCTAATACTGAACAAATCAAGCAGAGAACCCTCCACAGCGATGGGACAACAGTTCAGACCGTCAGGAGAACAGCTAATGAAGCCTATGCTGCAAAAACCACAGTCTCTGTGGGAATGAGGGAATATACAGGTCATGTGTCTGAAATGTAGTAAAAGGCATTTATATACACATCTATTCTCTGGTGTTTGAGACCTTAACACAACATTCAAAAGATGTCATAAAGCACTCCTGTCACCTGACAAAACCATGCCGTACGTGTGACTGTGTCTGAGGAAACCAGGACGCTGGACAGTGAAAGCTCAGGCATTCAGGCTTCGGTTGGGCTTTTCCCTCCTCAGCCACTCCACGATGAAGATATGAGGTCAGATGTTGACATGGTCATGTTGGGTTCGTTCGAGAGCAGCACCTTCAGCTAAAACAGTGCAAACGCTTTCCTCTGGCGGCACCTCAGCAACCTTACGAAACTCCTCCCCTTTCCCCGCCCTCCCTGTGAGCTCTGCAAGTCAGGTGACCAGCTGCGGCTCCCAGGATTGGCTGGCCACCAGGGGGCGGCACTGTGTGATGACCGGTGGGCCTGAAGGAGGCTGGCTATCCAGACACAAGCCACTCATCATGTGTTGCAGCGCCGGCCCTCGGGGCTTCCACTTCTGCAGGAAAAAGTGGAGACAGGTTAATTACATTTATACTGAACCACACACACACACACACACACACACACACACACACACACACACACACACACACACACACACACACACACACAGACAGACAGACAGACAGACAGACAGACAGACAGACAGACAGACAGACAGACAGACAGACAGACAGACAGACAGACAGATAGATAGATAGATAGATAGATAGATAGATAGATAGATAGATAGATAGATAGATAGACAGACAGAACGACAGACAGAACGACAGACAGAACGATTGACAGATAGACAGATAGAACGACAGACAGAACGATTGACAGATAGACAGATAGAACGACAGACAGTATGATAGACAGACAGAATGATAGACAGACAGACAGACAGAACGATAGACAGACAGAACGACAGACAGTATGATAGACAGACAGACAGACAGACAGACAGAATGATAGACAGACAGACAGACAGACATACAGACAGAACGATTGACAGACACACAGACAGAACGATTGATAGACAGACAGACAGAACGACAGACAGTATGATAGACAGACAGACTGACAGACAGACAGAACAACAGACAGACAGACACACAGTATGATAGACAGACAGAACGACAGACAGACAGAACGACAGACAGACAGACAGAATGATGGAATGATTGCAACTGTGGGACGTGTCTGAGTAGAGTTAAAAACTCAATTCTGTGTGAATGTGTTATTTTCATGCAAGAAATATTCAACAAACATAAAAGCGAGCTAGTTTGGGACCACACGTTTGTTTACGGTATTAATAAATTTATGTTTGACATAAATTAAGGACAACAAATAGTTTAAATTTGCTTGTGGAAAACATGCATGTTTGCTATTCACAATATTATTTCGAGCACAAGGATTTCTCATATCTCTAAGTAATTATCTTATTGTTCTTTAGTAAAGTACATCTGCTTTGTGTATTATGTGGATTTTCTATATTAATGGAATAACCTGGATAACCTACAACATTTATCAAAAGCATGATATACTGCAATCGGCTCTAAACTGAAACTTGTGAACCGAAGGTAATATCAACTATGATTTTTAACCGAACATTTTTACACAAACCTGGAATAAAAATGCAAAATTATTGTCTTTTTATGATATCCAATAACTGGACAGTCTTTGCTAAATTACCGTAAGCATCAAACGTAGAGAGGTTATATTACATAAATGTAGCATAGATTACAACGGTTTGAAATTATTCTCTTTGTATAATGTTTTACATGCTATTTTCACATAGGCGGTACATTATATGCAGTTGAATTCTGAACTGTAACAAATGATACAGGAATTAGCATGACTGTAAAATATCATATTTAAATAAACAGACAGAGGAAGACAATATGAAACACATCTTTCTAAAAATGCTGCAAAGCAAGCTTGCAATGAAATGAAAGCAGTGAAATGTTTTAGCCAAGGGCATGTCCCGTTGCGTGTGAGTGATGAGGTTACTGGTTTAGAGAGAGGTCAGTGAGTTTGAATTCAAAAGGCTTGATTTACTGTAATATCCTGTGTGTGTGTGTGTGTGTGTGTGTGTGTGTGTGTGTGTGTGTGTGTGTGTGTGTGTGTGTGTGTGTGTGTGTGTGTGTCCGTGTGTCCGTGTGTGTGCGTGTGTGTGTGTGTGTGTGTGTGTGTGTGTGTGTGTGTGTGTGTGTGTGTGTGTGTGTTGGCAGCATGGCAGGTTTCGTTCAGGAGAGCAATGATCTCAGCGCTGAGTGATCCAGCTTTCTGACTATTGCCTATAGGCCGCATCCTCACTGAAATTAAACTTATTGGGCCCTATTTTAACGATCTAAGTGCATGGTCTAAATAGTTCACTTAGGGCGTGTCCAAATCCACTTTTGCTATTTTAACGACGGGAAAAATGGTCGGCGCTCCCGTCGCATGGTCTTAAAGGGTTGTCTCTATTCTCTTAATGAGTAATGGGGGTGTTTTGGGCGTAACGTGCGTTAAACCAATCAGAGTCTCATCTCCCATTCCCTTTAAATGCCAGTTGCGCTCGCGCCATGGTGGATTCACTATTTACATGACAGAATTTGATAGCGGAAAAACTGAACTCGTCTCCAGAGCGCAAACGGATCGTGTGTGTGAGTGTGAGGTTAAAGTGTGCAAGCAGACCATCTACGGGACCAGCCGGATTCCACCATATCGTTACGTACACAATATTAATCTTTTAAATTGTAATCCTTTTATTTTTAACATTTGGCATGTTTGTGTCCCTGTGTGTGTAATAAGCAGAGTGTACACACGTTATGGACCCGCCTATGGGCGCACATTACTACCGCGCTCTTTAAATAACAATAAAAACATTGCGCCATTGACTTTAGACCAGGCTTCAGTTGGTCAATGGCGGAGTCTATCTCAGTTTCTCAAAATAGCAACGCACCAACAATACGCCTGAACACACCTCGTTTTCAGACCAGCAGCCCATGGCCGCAGAAGCATTTGCTATTCAAACAACGTGGCGCAGAACATGAAAATGATAAATGCGTCGGGCTGAAACTAGCAAAACACACTTGCGTCGCGCTTGGCGCTGCATTGCGCTGATAGGGGCCCATTGTCACAATCCTCAGTCACCACAGCACACTACATTTCCCATAATCCCTCCTGGATCACACCTGCACACACTCATCTAATCATCACACCTACACACACTCATCTAATCATCACACCTACACACACTCATCTAATCATCACACCTACACACACTCATCTAATCATCACACCTGCTCGTATTCATTTCATCATCTCTGTGTATTTAGTTCCTCTGTTTTAGTCTTTGGATGTCGTTGTGTGTGTATGCTATCCACACTGTTATGCCTGTCTGCCGTTTTGTTTTTTATTAAATCACGGTTATGTTTGTATCCAGTCTTCTTCATCCTCATCCTGTGACACTTATAGACACTTAACATATTCAGCCACCTCAAGCCAAACAAACAATGCTCAAAACAAAAGCCACTGTTATTTTAGTATCATTGATATACTATTGATATATATCAATAGTGATTTAGATTTAGTTTAAGTTAGAGATAATATTCCTGCTTTACAGTTGATATTGCTACATTTAGCAATATAACGTATGAATTATGTACAGTATATGATGTATATATATATGTATAGTATATGATTTGATGATATGAGTTGTTCAAAGCGTTTCTAAGGATGTGATTATAAGCTGTTTGATAACGTAGTCAAGCAAAAGGCTAATCATATCAATTACAGTTATGTTTCCAACGTTGTAGAGAGCGATATATAAAACCAGGACTTAACATTAACACCCACCTAATGTGTGTGTAGCCTATTTCAGCAGTGGTGTGTAACACAGTCACTCCTACTAGACACTTTGGCGGGTTGAACATTATATATAATATATACATTTTTCAATTGTAGTCTTTTAAAAGGCATCTGAATCTAAGTGCAAAAAAATGCTTTTTCACTATATATCAATCCTGAAATATCTGAAACGCTTCCAATACGTTTTCTGCAGAATAGATCCTCATAATTTTACTCAGTCCTGCAGATTTTGTTCTCACACTCAAAGTGTGGCACATAAAACCACGTCTCAGCACTAAACTGAGTAATTTTTTGCTGCTTATTAAACTTAAACAATAAAATACACACACAATAATGTCTAAATGCTGGTAAATGCGAGTATTTATGTAAACACAGTCAGTTATGTTTTAAGTTTAAGTAATGTTTTAACATAAACAGTTGAGAAAGAAAACACACTTTCAATCCGTGCATCAGGTCTTAAAGTGACGGCAGCCTAATACACCTGCTGACAAATTATAGATAATATTAAAAATATCTTTATAGCAGTTTTTCCCAATGGTATCGATGTCAAAATTGTGGCCAGTGAAAATGCTGACTGCAAACTTATTTTAATGCTCAAACAACAACATTACACACTAAAAAAAGAAAAGAAAAGAAAGAAAAAAGAAAAAGATAATAAACCTTTTTTAAATCATCCTGAATTATTGTTTTCACTGAGCTTGATATATAGTGGCCAAAACAAGGTATCTACATTTTGGGACAAAGTAAGCACATCAGTAAGGTTTAAAAATCAGTAAAGACTCCCAAAGTTTATAGACTCACCCACATTAATGTGATACATATAATGCACAACAATTACTAACAAAATATATATATATTTTTATAATGGTCTCATCATATGGAGAGACGCAAAGAGCAAATCTTCTCTGTATGGAATTTGATCTGTTTGTGAGGTATGTTCAGACTTTAGGAGATATCACAAATGAGCCGGACATGAATGAGTGGACAGAGGTAGAGGTCAGTCTGATGAAAGATTAAAGCCAACCCAGCTAAGCCAAACTTAGCTTGTGAGTGGAACCATATGCAGTGGGCTTATGGGAAGATATTTGTCTGTTGTGTTTCAGATTGATGGCAGAAGATTTATATACAAAGAGAAAAAAAAGAAAAAATGCAGCTATTATGACTGAAAGAATGAGACAAAGAGGAATAACGCTGAACATTCGCCCAGAAATGGCAACAGAAAATCCCTTAAACACTTTACATAACTTCCACAGAGAACACTAGTGCTGTCCGAGAGCTAATGGTCTTCTGAACCACGCCGATATCAAACTTACATGATTCATTCTCAGTGGGTCATCACAACTCAAACCCTCTGTCAGATACACACACACACCCACCTGTCTGGACTCTTTGGTGTTGCAGGGCTCCAGTCTGACCTTTGACCCTGCAGTGAAGGCTGTGATGGTCAAACACTGGTCATGCTGACGGATCTGTGGTTCAATCAGAGTCCACTTCTAAAAAAACAGAAAACAAAAACAGACACAGACAAATTATTGGGTGAGTAATGCAGGTGTAGAGTTATATAGATACAGTTATATAGATTATATACCGTAGTAACACACTCATCATTGGCCACTTTATCAGGTAAACCTGTTCAACAGCTTCTTAACGCAAATATGTAATCAGCCAATCACATGGCAGCAACTCAATGCATGTGGACATAGGGCGTTTCTCAATACTAAATACGCAAAGTTCGGACTTGCCAAGTTCGCCTCAGGAGATCTCAGTTATCTCGGTGTGTATATTTTAGGCAAACAACAAAGTGAAAAATATTATAAATCGCCACTCTGCCTCTTTTCGTTTTCTTTTAAAGTCCCCTTGTAGTCAATCATTTCACCCTTAAAACTCTTCTTAGATCACCAAAACGACATGTTTTTTTCCATATTTTTTTCCATACGTTGTTCTATGAATATGTAAATGAGCCCCGCCTCCACTCACTCACACCAGCTCAGAGATCCACTCGTTGACGATCACACGTTTACCTGGAGAGTGTTTCCCGTACAACAAAGTAACTCCCTGTTTAACTAGTATGAAGCCTGAGTATTGTTGCTTATATATAATATAAATGATATATAAATCTATATACAGTATATAGGCCTACATGCAAATATTTCTTAAATATATACAAGCATGTGTGTGTAATGTATAAAATAATTATACACAGTATACACATTTATTATGTAAACACAAACTTTTTGTATGCGATTAACCGTCACACAGCTCAAATCACCTCAAACTGGTTTCTTGAACATGACAATGAGTTCACTAAACTCAAGCGGCCTTCAGTCACCAGATCTTAAAGGTAGGGTAGGTCAGAATTGTCTAAAACAACTTTTATTCAAATTTGTTTAAACTGTCTTTATATACCAATACATAATTAAAATGCAAGTACTCTGAAATAGAGAGTATAAAAAACTGAGTGACTCTAGTGTATTTAATCTTCAATAAACACAGCTCATTAATTCCATTCACTCCCACCTAAAAACGGGTGCGCGACTGCGCGCACGTGGGCAGAGCCAATAATAGCGGCGGTAGTCATGGTGACGGAGAGTGACAGTCACGCAAGCCAATCACTTGTTTCGTCCTGAATGGAATTAATGAGCTGTGTTTTTTGAAGATTAAATACACTAGAGTCACTCAATTTTTATACTCTCTTTTTCAAAGTACTTACATTTTAATTATGTATTGGTATATAAAGACAGTTTAAGCCAATTTGAAAAAAAAAGTTCTTTAGACAATTCTTACCTACACAACCTTTAATCCAATAGAGCAGCTTTGGCATGTGCTGCAACTGTGTGATAATATCATGTCAATACAGACCAAAATCTCTGAGGAATGTTTCCAGCACCTTGTTGAATCCACGCCACAAAGACATTTTTGAAGGCAAAGGTGGGTTTAACCCGGTATTAGCAACGTGTACTCAATAAAGTGGCCAGTGAGTGTATATGGCAATACCAGAATTTGTATGTGAATCACACTCATAATCTGAAAAATTGACTTTTTTCATTTGTATTTTAATTTGTTTATTTGCCATGGAGTTGATTTGGAGTTTTTATTACATTTTTTAACATTGCTTCTCATTCCAAATCTCTGAATTCCATTTAATTCCAGATACAATCCTGTCCTCTTCTCCATGTCACTGAATTATGTTAGCTTTGTACAGGAATACCCCTTAACCGGCACCGCCTTTTTTAAATAGACATGAAAATGCACATTCCGAACTTAAATGGTTGTAATTCAAGAATATAGATGTAAGATTGGTCTTGTTTTAAAGAAGACATTTGGCAGATTTTTGTAGAAGTGAAATAAATTAAGGAAGTTAAACAGAAAAAAAAGTTATAGAAGTTTGAGTTTATGAAAATGTACAATGTAAAAAATTTAATTATTCATATGTTTTATAAAATATATATTTTCAAAACCTGGTGGACTCTAAAAATGCAAAAACAAATCAAAGCCAAAAATCTGAACAAGTTGTGTTTAAAATTTTAGGTTGATATTTAAAAAAATAAGCTTTCAGTGAGATTTAGTTTGGGCGCAGTACCAAACTTTTCCACTAGTTGACATTTCTGCCCAATATAAGGGCACCTCCATTTCCATATGTTGTTTGAGTGATCTGAACCATTATTTTTACAATTTTCATAAAATTTATGAAGTAGACATCCTATTCAGAAGTAGTTTTGGGAGTTTGGCAGATTTTGAAATGAATTCAACCTCTAAGAAACACAAAAGATCACGTATGTGCATTATAGCTCGCTGCCACATCACAAATGCTGAATCTATTATTTTTTTCTTTATATTTAAAACATTTTCAGACCTTTTTTTCTAAAAGAATTGAATGGATGCTATCTTTTGAACTCTTGGCATGAAAACAAACTGAGGTTTCTACCATTCTTTCATGATTTTTCATGTTCATCACTATTTCAAAATAAAGGTCTGAACACGCCTTAGGAGTATGAAAATATTATTGTTGCAAATTGATAAATTACGTCTCCTCTGTTATTTATTTTGAAAATCAGTCACCAAATATGTAAACTAGAGATTGTAAGCTTTCAAATGATATATAGTTTGTCAAGATTAGTTTAGGTTTAGTATAGGATATTACTGTTTTAAATATGTAATGGCTGTGCCAATATAAAGGGTTAATGGGCAAAATATTTTTGAAAAATGCAAAGGTGAAAATAATGTGAACATGGAGAGTGTTGCATTTACAATGCACATAATGCACAAAGCAGTTAGGGAATAACTGAGAAAGGTCTGTTGACATTGTAAATAAAAACAAAACAGAACAAAATAGATGATAAGATGGTGGAATCACAGTCGAATCAGGAAATCAGTGCCAATGCCTAGTATACTCTTACTCACTCGAAACATTGATAAAAATGTTACAGGAAAAGCTTAACCGTTTTGAAAATCCATATTCAAAAGTATGCAAAACAAAAAAAACCTTTAATGGTCAAAAAATGGAGTGTGTTGCAATTACAATGACCAAACAAAACCAGTGCCAATGCCTAGTCTTAGTTTTGTAACTTTACTCACTGGGAAAACACCTCCAATTTGTACAGGAAAAACCAAACTATTTTGAAAACAAAAATGCCATGCTCCTGATGTATAACTGAAAATAGTGTTAAGTTAGTAACTACGTTCAGTCAGTTAAAGCTTCACCTGTGAGGCAGGTATGCTCGGTGTGGTCTTACACTCGGCCAAACCCAGACTGTCTGTGCCGTGGCTCTCCAGACACAAGCCATCCTGCTTCAGGAGACTGTACACCTCCTCCTGCTCTGGGATTCTGACAAACACAAGCAAGAACGACACAACACGTTCAGGACAGGGGCCCGAGAGGGTTAAATGGCATTTGACTCCAAGTCCAGGTTTTGTCTGGCAGCCCCTCAGAGCCAGGACACAGTCCAGTGAACGCGACTCACTTGAGTTCAGGGTACACATTCTCAAGATACCAGCGGAAAGAGTTACAGTTCAACTTCCGTCTGAGTGCAAGCCGATCTGCAATACTGTGTGGAGAGACAGAAGCGGTTTAAAGGAGTAGTTCACCCAGAAATAAAAGAAAAACATCATCTAACTCACCCACAAGTTGCTTCAGAAAGTTCACCACGGGCTGTCAAGGCCCAAAAAGTACCATAAAATAGTCTGTGCTGTAATATTGTGTGAGAATAGTGTGTGAGAAACATATCTACTGAAAATCTAATGAGTTTGAAATAAAATTGAGTTTTGTTGGTATAAACCTTTGTGAAAAAGAAGTGGACTTTAGCATACTTTTACAAATATATAATATACTTTTAAAGAATATACTCGTTGAACTGAATGTAATGTTTTCAGACACTTAATTGTGTGCTATTTAAAACTAAATTAAAATGTATTATATATTTAATTTATATTAAATGTAATTATTTGACCTTAAAGAGTGTTTTTTTTTACACATTTAAGTAGATCTTAAGTACATCTTTATGTAATTTCATAATTATTAGGGCTGTTAAACGATTAACGCACCCAAAATAAAAGTTTGTGTTTACATAATAAATGTGTGTGTACTGTGTATATTATATATATATATAAACACACACACATGCTTGTATATATTTAAGAAATATTTGCATGTATATACTGTATATAGATTTATATATAATTTATATTATATATAAATGATAAATATTTTATAAATAAATAACATATTTTTCTTAAATATATACATGAATGTGTGTGTATTTATATATATAAAATAATTATACACAGTACACACACATTTATTATGTAAACACAAACTTTTATTTTGGATGCGATTAATCCAAAATAATGTACTTAATGTACTGGCTAGCATTTATGGTAAACTAGAATATGAAACTTATTCAAATGTCATGTATGTAAAAATATATATGCAATTATTTTGTAATGATAAATGTAAAATATATTACATTTAAATGTAATATTAAATAACTCACTACAGTTAAAATTATAATCAATTACTTTACATGTGCTTCAACAGTCATGAAAGTGTGCTTTCTATAAGTACACTTAAGTGGCCTTTTATTTCATTGATATTATATTATCTGCAAGTACCGCTTTTTGAAACTATACTTAAGATTTGAAGCACACTACAAGTGCACATTCAATACAATTATGCGCACTTCTTTTTCACAAGGGAATTTATGTATTTAGGTTGATTCAGTGATGCTATATAATATTTTTCACTTTAATAAAACCAGTTAATTTACAGGTGAAACTCGAAAAATTCGAATATTGTGCAAAAGTTCCTTTATTTCAGTAATTCAACTTAAAAGGCGAAACTAATATATTATATAGACTCATTACATGCAAAGTGAGATATTTCAAGCCTTTATTTGTTATAATAACAGCTTATGCTTATGAAAACCCCATATTCAAAATTAGAATATTGTGAAAAGGTTTTCATAAGCTGTAAGCCATAATCATCAAAATTATAACAAATAAAGTCTTGAAATATCTCACTTTGCATGTAATGAGTCTATATAATATATTAGTTTCAACTTTTAAGCTGAATTACTGAAAAAAATTAACTTTTACACCATATTATAGTTTCACCTGTAGATGTCCATTACAGGTTACCATTTTTTTTTTAGTGTACGTTGTTTGGTGTTTGATTTTTAAACCTGGCATGACAGATCTTAAGTTTAAGTATTTACTTAAAGTACTTTTATGGAGCTTGATAGTCAGTTTTATTGTATGTAGCAGCGTGAACATCCTGCTAAACACAACAACAACAGAGATTTCATTTTGGATGTGACTGTTCCTTTAGAATCAGAAGTAAATATAATCATGACAATCTCGTAAAACGGCAACTAGATCTACATAAAAACACAGTGTATAAAAGTTATCAGAGATGTCTGACCTCCCAAAGGCCTTTCCCTGCGCTGACGGTCTTGCAGCGTAGTAATACTGTTTATACTCATCCATCCAGACCTCAGCTGCTCTCCGCGTGTTCCTGCAACACACACAGACTATGTAACAGCGCTTCATACACTTCATATGATCACAGCTTACATAAAGGCCCATTTACTTAATGTAGGTGAGTGCATTGCCCTCTGGGAAGTCATAGGGATGGCGTTTCCTAAAGACGTGTCCCACGCGACTGCAGGGCAGGATCTCAAGACTGCCACCACACATCCACACTCTGAATGACAGCTCTACAGCATCAGAAAAAGAAAAAAAAATATTATGGAAATACTTTTGTTTATGCAAGAATGAAACATTATTGGTTACAAATGTTTTGAAATAGGAAAAACAATCAAGAAAAAAACATCCAGGCATCCCTGAGAATCAAACCCTTTCTTCTAGGCTGCAAGTAAGACATGCTAATGCTGTACAATATAGCGCACATAACTGAGCCTAGCGGACCCATGCAGGTGGAGCTGGGGAGGGAGGGGGGTTTCTGAAACCACACGGCAGCTACAGCAAATGCTGACCAAGTATATTTGGAGGTTGAGCAGCGAGCTCATTGGCTACTGATATGGCAGGAACCAATCAGCTTTGCCCAATAGAGAATGATGGGATTGCAAGCAGATTGAGTTAAGGACCAATCTAGAGTTTCACGACAGGACTTTGTATTTGTCCAAATTCCTCTCCTTATAGTTCTACATTAAACACAAAACATGTTCTGATGGACGTGTTACCACAGTTAATAACATTGTAAATCTAGATTTTTTTTTATATTTTCGTTTTAAAAACATTTATAAGACTATACATATTACCTTGACATTGAATTGCAGAAAACTAGTTAACGCTGCCGCGTGAGTGTTTGTAGTGCAACGGCTGAGGGTGTGATGGTAATTTTGACATGGCTCTCTCTTCTTATCAATGTAATCAATTTCTCAATATTTTTTCCTCTTTTGGTAAGTCAGAAATGCTATTGTGGATTTTTTTTTCTTTTTTCTATGGACCTTTTTCACATATCCGGGCTTCTCACAATTTATTTGTAAAACAATAATATTAAAGCATTTCTTCAAAAATAACCTGATGATGTTAACACAACCTACTGTACACACACACACACACACACACACACACACACACACACACACACACACTTATTCATATTTTGAATTTTGAATTTTAATACATTTTTCATTAACTTCAATTTAAAGGCACACTATGTAGAAATTGTACCTTAATATAACAGCTTCAAAGTCATTTCGGTGGTAAACAAACTCATAGAAGGGCGAATCATCCTGGTAGTAAAGCTTGGGGGGGACGCCGCTGGAAAAACCAGCAATGCAAGTTTGAGAGGAGCGCCCTCGACAAATCTCGCAAGAATAACGACTTGCTTTACGGCAAAGACGTCACACACATCAACAACATATGAAGCACGAAGACACTTGCGCGCATTTCAGACGTGATACTCGACGATGGAAAAAGCAAAGAAAACGCGGTCGGAAGAGTCGAGGAAAAGGAAAAGAGAATCGGACCGCGTGAGGAACCGGACAAGAGTCACTCGGTCAGGCGTTCAGTCGTTGGCGCGAGCTAAAAAGCAGCACTGGATGCAACAGCGATGCTGACCTGGCGATCTTGTTGATGGACTAGTAAATAAATCTCTTATTTGTAAACTTGTTTGCGTTCTATGTTGTATGTTGTTTGCGTTCGCTTGTAGTATGTCATTTTTTTTTACGATGCTGTTCATTCATTCATTATATCAGACGACGCTGTTGACGTTGATTCCTGTGATTATCATGAGAACAGTTGTCGATATCTCACATAATTATCAGGACATAAAAAAGCCTAGAGGTTGTAGATAGTGTAAACGAGCACAATTTGCAAACTATTATAATAAATTGCAATAATCATATCTAATGACATCATAACGGCCAATGTTATGAAATAATGCGACGTACATTTAACTTTATTGATGTCATCTGGCATTTTGTAATGTTTACATTATAATCAAAACACACAAATGAAATTATACAGTAGGCCTAGACTATAGGCTATTTACTTGTGATTTAGCTGCAATCATGTAAAAACGTTAAAAGCCAGCAAACGTGGTAGGCTACTTTATTATTATAAAGTAGTCTAACACTTGACATGAACTTATTATTATCCTATTACCATCATCAGTAGTTCAGTAGACTATGCAGTAGCCTAATATTTGCATGAAATCGTGAAACATTACCTGGTCAATACCATGCCCGACGCTTCTATCCTACCGAACAGGTACCGGTGGACAGGGTGGGGGTGGGTATATACGACAGTGCAAGTATTCCACAGCGACTCTAGGGGTCGCTGTTTGACAAAAACACAATTTCTACATAGTGTAACTCTAATGTCTGTCCAGTTTTTATTCTTTTATTTCAGTTTTTGTTTTTTAATGCATCAAGTTAAACAAAAAAAGTAAACAAAAATTGCCTTGGCAACTAGCTGAAGTTTTATTTAGTTTTTGTATGGTTTTAGTTGTAGTCTTAGTTAACAATAATATCCCTGAGGTTTGACTATATTAGTGAGGACATCTTCACCACACTTTTCTTCATACAGTATAATCTCTGCTGCTTGTCTTGCTAAAATGTTCACAGGATGTTTGTAACTTCAGCACATTCACAGAAGAGGAGTAAAACAATCTTTCAGGATAATTGATCATTACTTACCAAAGTTCTCACCGCCCCAAATGTCCATGTGAGTGTCATACTGGCCCAGACGATTAAACCAGCCTTTTTCCATTACGAAGATTCCTCCAGCAATCACAGGGGTCCTGCGTGAACAGCCGTTAGTATCAAGAGAAGAGAAATATAGGGACATGTCCTTACCAATATTCAGCAATACTAAATTGTCCCTAGCAATAATTTTGATGTAAAAACAATATATTATTTTGGATGCATCTGAAATGGGTCATACCATTGACATTACCCGAAGAGTCAAAGTAAATAGGTAAGAAAACAGCGTTATTTCAAGGAACGTTCATTAAGTGGACAGAGTCAGGCACATGTTAGAATTATATTTCAGTTTACCCTCTTTAACTTTAACTTACTGTTGTTAAACTGAAAGTATGAAGCAAACTGTTAGCTCAAATATCCTCAAAACTAAAAACAACAGTGAAATAAGAGCGCATGGTTTATCTGTCAATCAGGTGTGCATGAAAGTTGAGTAGAAAGAGTAGAATCCCAGTCGTGTTTTCTTTCAGTCATCATTGGTTCAGTTCATTTAATATTCATTATATGTTTATACTCTGATGAGAGATGTTGACAAATGCACTATGGACAGAATAAAGGTAAAGTTAAAGCTGCAGTCGGCAAGTCTGGCAGATTGAGGGGCAACTCTCATGCTACCGCGAGCACCCTCCCATCGAGATCGAGCTGGTCAGTGTGTGTGCACCAGATCTTCTGTGAACGTGCCCGTCTCTTCAGCATCGATTTCTACAGGCGTTTTCTTTTCCTTGGTTGTTTTAGACCTCCTAGCTCTGAATTGGAAGCTTGTTAGTAGATTTTGTTAGTTAGTAGATCTGTTAGTAGATTGCGCGAACTGGATTTTTTTTGGAAGTGGATTTTTGCAAAACAAATAACAGGCTCTAGGTGGAGGTAGAAGTGCGGGGGTTTTTCTAAAACCGGCTGATTTATGTTGTTCTGTCGGAGCATAGTGTCGGTTTCAGGGAATATGATCGGATGATTCAGGGAAAATCTTGCCGACTTCAGCTTTAAATCTCTGCCTCCTTGTCATTCTCGTCATAGTCTAAAAAACTTAATGTCAATCCCTGAATAAAGATTTTTGTTTTGTCTTATGCTGCGTTTATGTCCCCACCAATGTCAAAATCAAACCTACACTCTTGGTTGTTATATACTATTTACACACAAAGTGGGATTGAAAGGTCTGAGACCATACAGTAAAAATGCTTCTAGTTTTATAAAAGAGAGAGAGAGAGAGAGAGAGAGAGAGAGAGAGAGAGAGAGAGAGAGAGAGAGAGAGAGAGAGAGAGAGAGAGAGAGAGAGAGAGAGAGAGAGAGAGACACCTGATTGGTTGTGTTGGGTCGTTTCTTGCCATTTTCTGCTCTATAGGAATCTGCTCCCATTTGAAGTGTAGACTCCAGTCGAACCCTGATGTCAGAGGGGGAAAGTGAGGCAGTTATTCCTGGATCACTCTAATAAACACATGCAGTTATATTTAATCTGTCAGCAATCAGACTAGTGTTGGACAGATGTGTATTTTCTGGTGGGCGATCAAGGGTGGCACCTCTACTTCAAAAGTGGCGAGGCTAAATATCATGCTTTTGGGGTGTATAATCGGGATTATGATTTAGTGATTCAAAAACGCTTCATTACAAGGTTGTAAACATTTGCAGAGTTAACATGTGCTACTTTCTAAACTAGGCATCATGAATTAATACATTACTTTTTAAAGTATCTTGGTTAATGCTCATTTATAGATATTGTCTATAAATATACTTTTGTCCATTGTTAGATCACCTTAGTTCTTTCTCAATGATGTTACATCACTTTATTTTACTATTAAAAATAATTGGTATATGTAGAAATTTACATAACCCAAGATTATTAATTCATGTTAACTATTATTTAATGTTAATGTTTACACGGCCTTTTTGCAGTGTTACCGATGTATTAAATAAACAGCAATCATATTAGGACTTCTAATATAGTATTTTTCTAAAATAAAGAAATAGTTAAAAACATGAATAAAAAGAAAGTAAATCCTGTAACCAACAGAGCACTCTGCTAAGTTTGTGCATACTGGGAATCATATTTTCTCAAATATAGATCAGGTAATAAAGAATAAAGAACAGTAGTTGCTCTTTCTCAAATGTTTGTCTCCTAATATTCCTAAAAATAAAAATAAAAACAGACATAAATTCTAAAAGTCAATCAGATAAAGTCAAATTTATCAATTTGATGTGGATATTAATCATTTGATTTTAGAAGAATTTGGTGAAATGTTTGGGTGTTGTTATTGTTAACTCAAATGAAAAAATATTAAAAATCACAGTTTTAAAATCAAATCAAGCTGAAATTACATAACATAAAATATAAATGTTAGTTGAAAACCTTAAAAGTAAAATTAAAACATAAAATGCTAAATATTAATTAATGCTATAAGTGAGAATATCATATTTCAGTAATTCAACTTTAAAGGTGAAACTAATATATTATATAGACTCATTACATGCAAAGTGAGATATTTCAAGCCTTTATTTGTTAAAATTCTGATGATTATGGCTTACACCTTACAGGGGTTTTCATAAACTGTAAGCCATAATCATCAAAATTATAACAAATAAAGTCTTGAAATATCTCACTTTGCATGTAATGAGTCTATATAATATATTAGTTTCACCTTTTAAGTTGAATTACTGAAATAAATGAACTTTTGCACGACATTTTTCGAGTTTCACCTGTAAATAAATCCTAAAATAACTGGTTTATACTGAGACTTTGGTATATTGTCAAATCTGAGCAGAGTCTGAGATTTATAATACTATAGAGGAGACACATGTGAGATTACCTGGGATTATTCTGAGGAGAAACATTGCTTTCTGAAAGAGATGAAATGAAAGAGATGCTAAAGCTCATTGAGTTCTTCTCTCACCTCCTCTCAGGTCTGCAGAGGCGGCCAGATACGCAAAGTTATCCAGACTGATGACATCAATGATGGGACTGACCACACGAGTGTGATCCTACAGGGCGACAGAAACCACACATCATTATTACAAATATTCATTATGTGTCGGAATATTTCCAAGCATTTATGTTAATGAATTTATTTAGTCATTATTGCATTTCAGGCCAGCTCAATACAGCACAGAGGACACAGACCTCAGTGTGTGTGCAGTCAGCACACTGTAGAACATGTGATATGATCAATAAGTCAAATTATGTTTTTCCATTATAACTCAAAATAATTTAACCAATATCAACTTTATTTTTTGAGTTAGGATATGAGATTCTGCTAGCCAAGATTTAAAAATTAGTTGATTTGATTATTCTTAAAAATTAAGACCGCAACTGTGCTTAAGTTTTAAAATCTTATTATGAATGATTAATTCATGTAATCATATTAGTAACGTGTATATTCTGTTGTGTTCTGTTTTGGTTTCGTTTTGACTCTGTTTGCTCTGTTCCTTCACTTCCTAGATAGTTTCTCTGGCTGTTATACTTCCACACCCCTGTTTGTCACAAATCCCATGTGTCTGGATCCATGCACTTTTATTTTGATATTCTTTTCCCTCTCTATGCCTGTGTTTAGTTCTAGTGTGTTTAGTTCCAGTGTGTTTAGTTCCTGTTCCCTAGTTTGCCATAGTCATTCATTCTTTTATTGGTTAATTGCACTCTAAAAAATTAGGGTTATTTTTTCTACCCAAATCCTGGGTTGAGCCTTTTGGATATATTTGGGTTATTTTTTTTAGTGTTTGTGTAGTTTTTGTGTTACCCAGATCCTGGGGCAGACGTAACAACCCAGTGTTTGGGTAGTTTTTATGTAACCCAGATCCTGGGTCAGACATAACAACCCAGTGTTTGGGTAGTTTTTGTGTAACCCAGATCCTGAGTCAGACGTAACAACCCAGTGTTTGGGTAGTTTTTGTGTAACCCAGATCCTGGGTCAGACATAACAACCCAGTGTTTGGGTAGTTTTTGTGTAACCCAGATCCTGGGTCAGACATAACAACCCAGTGTTTGGGTAGTTTTTGTGTAACCCAGATCCTGGGTCAGACATAACAACCCAGTGTTTGGGTAGTTTTTGTGTAACCCAGATCCTGGGGCAGACGTAACAACCCAGTGTTTGGGTAGTTTTTATGTAACCCAGATCCTGGGTCAGACATAACAACCCAGTGTTTGGGTAGTTTTTGTGTAACCCAGATCCTGGGTCAGACATAACAACCCAGTGTTTGGGTAGTTTTTGTGTAACCCAGATCCTGGGTCAGATGTAACAACCCAGTGTTTGGTTAGTGTTTGTTTAACCCAGATCCTGGGTCAGACGTAACAACCCAGTGTTTGGGTAGTTTTTGTGTAACCCAGATCCTGGGTCAGACATAACAACCCAGTGTTTGGGTAGTTTTTGTGTAACCCAGATCCTGGGTCAGACATAACAACCCAGTGTTTGGGTAGTTTTTGTGTAACCCAGATCCTGGGTCAGACGTAACAACCCAGTGTTTGGTTAGTGTTTGTTTAACCCAGATCCTGGGTCAGACGTAACAACCCAGTGTTTGGGTAGTTTTTGTGTAACCCAGATCCTGGGTCAGACATTAAAACCCAGTGTTTGGGTAGTTTTTGTGTAACCCAGATCCTGTTTGGGTAGTGTTTGTTTAACCCAGATCCTGTTTGGGTAGTGTTTGTTTAACCCAGATCCTGGGTCAGACGTAACAACCCAGTGTTTAGGTAGTTTCTGTGTAACCCAGATCCTGGGTCAGACATAAAAACCCAGTGTTTGGGTAGTTTTTGTGTAACCCAGATCCTGGGTCAGACGTAGCAACCCAGTGTTTGGGTAGTGTTTGTTTAACCCAGATTCTGGGTCAGACGTAACAACCCAGTTTTTAGGTAGTTTCTGTGTAACCCAGATCCTGGGTCAGACATAAAAACCCATTTTTTTTTATACCCAAATCCTGGGTTAACCCTTTTGGATATATTTGGGTTATTTTTTCAGTGTTTGTGTAGTTTTTGTGTTACCCAGATCCTGGGTCAGACATAACAACCCAGTGTTTGGGTAGTTTTTTTGTAACCCAGATCCTGAGTCAGACATAACAACCCAGTGTTTGGGTAGTTTTTGTGTAACCCAGATCCTGGGTCAGGCATAAAAACCCAGTGTTTGGGTAGTTTTTGTTTAACCCAGATCCTGTTTGGGTAGTGTTTGTTTAACCCAGATCCTGGGTCAGACGTAACAACCCAGTGTTTAGGTAGTTTCTGTGTAACCCAGATCCTGGGTCAGACATAAAAACCCACTGTTTGGGTAGTTTTTGTGTAACCCAGATCCTGGGTCAGACATAACAACCCAGTGTTTGGGTAGTTTTTATGTAACCCAGATCCTGGGTCAGTAGGAATAACCAAATGTTTGGGTAGTTGTCTTGTGTTACCCAGTTCCTGGGTCAGAAACAACAACCCAGGGATTGAGTTGTTTATCGCGGGCTTGTTGCGACCTCTGCAGGAGAGAGCGGTGCAGCTCCGTCAAATTGTTGCGTGTCTTTTGTAAAATACAGGTTTGTGTAGATTTTCTGTATCTATAAATTTGTTATTGTTCTGTATATCATTTAATTTTATGGAAAGTAACATACAGGGGTGCGATGTGAGTCACCTAAACGAGTGTCGCGTCAGTCTTTTCGCGTGATGGAAACGCCTGATGCCTTGCATAAAATTGTATGATTTTTCGGCTACGAGTGAAACGCAGGGCGGCGGTCTGAAGTTAGAAGTTCTCCCGCTGAACATGATACAAGTGCCGGCACGAGATCCAGCGCCGGTACGGTGCAAACGGGACAACAGAGACTGGTCCATTACACGTGAGTTACTTCTAAATGTTTCATTTTTACTTCTAATATTTGTTAAACAAGCTTAATTGCATGCAATATTTAATCAAAACTATATAAAATATGCTATAGCCTACTGTAAAATATGATTAAAAAAAATAAAGGAAGTATCATGCAAACCAGTGGTTATGTGGAGTATTTTTTATTTTTTTTAGTTTAGAGGATTTGAGGTTAATTTGTAAACTTTAATAAGAAAAAAAGCTGTAGTTTTATATAAAAAATTAATCGTTGGATTACATCAGCCCATTATGCTGGATTAAATAAACAACCCAATTTGCTGGGTAAAATTCCTCCAACATGTGTTCTGTCCCATATTTCCCTCGCCCTTGGGTTGAAAACAACCCAAATTGGGTTGTTTTTTTACCCAGTGTTTTTTAGAGTGTGATTAGAGTCTCGGCCGTCCCCATTGCCTGAGTGTATTTATTTCCTCGGTTAGCTTCTGGTCTTTGTTAACGTTACTAACTGGATTGTATCTGTTTGTTTCCTGGTTTCTATTAAATTCTTCCTAACTGCTCTTCAAGCCTAATCTCTCTGGATCAACTGTCCAGCATGTGACACTGTTTCTGTTCTCCTTGATTACTGTAAGTAATCTGTGTATTTAAGCCTTGAGCTCTCTCTGTTCAGTGTCCGGTGTTGTCGATGTTAAAACTGGTTGTGTTATTCTCCTGCAATCTGCTGACTTTCTTGTTCATTTTAGTTTTTGTTTTCTATCTCTTTTGTCGTGCGCTTCATACAGCCACAGATCGTATAAATATATATTTTATGTTTGACTTTTAATTTTTAATCAAAATGTCGACGCATGCTAATCATTTAGTGCACCTAAACCCCGCCCCTTTTGCATGCCACGCCCACATTCCAACATCCAATCAACACTCAATGCATTCTGTCTCCGCCCCACACACTTTTTTCTTTTCTAATAATCCTTTACACTTTTATATATACGTCACAATATATGGAAGGAAAGATCTGTCGCTACTCGTAGTTTGCTGGTCTCCCAGCCTGATTAAAACCCCACTAAAACCATCAAAACAGACCAGCCTAACCAGTATAATGCACAATTTTCAGAGTCAACTACAGCATAGCAGCGTAAACCTATAGAGCAGACCGTCCGTAACACATATTATTTCTCCATTTTCTGTAACAGCAACTCTCTATTGTGTTTGTTTTTCACAAATACCCAAAAGAGGAAACATTAGAGAGATGGACCATGCAGTCAGAAGAGAGAAACTTATAGTCACTCCGTCCCTCAGCAGCTGAACTGGAAACCGCCTTTGTTTGTTTTAATGCCAAGCTAATATAACAGATACATAAATAACACATATATTACATAAGTAGAATGTTATAAATGCACATTACATTTTTTTAAATGAAAATGTTTCGACATTTACAAGGCCAGTTGCTGCATTATTGTGTGTGATTTGCAAGGCTTGCTACTAATTTAAAATATGGTTTTCTGCTGTGTGAGTACGCTTGTGCATACATAAAACTATTTATGAGCATGTACTGTGAGCGTGTGTCACATTAAAAAACTTGTGCGGGGGAAGTTCATATTACAACTGCACAAGAAAATCAAATGTTTTCAATTAGAGCTGGCGCAATACGCAAAAACACTGAACTCTGTGCTCAGTGCTGCTGTGTGTGTGTGTGTGTGTGTGTGTGTGTGTGTGTGTGTGTGTGTGTGTGTGTGTGTGTGTGTGTGTGTGTGTGTGTGTGTGTGTGTGTGTGTGTGTGTGTGTGTGTGTGTGTGTGTGTGTGTGTGACCCAGAAATCCATCTGCAACATATCCCACATAGATTCATACAGCATTTGACACTCATAAACAACATTAGGACACTCCACTTAGTCGTCCATGGCTTGTCAAATTGTCCATCCATCTGAATTACACAGTTTTAACCTAAACAAACTAATAAACTTAATTTGATGCATATTTGACAGTCATTCATAAACGAAGCCAGTAAGATTTCTGCACTCAAAATAATTATGGCCAAGTTTTTTTTCATTATCTGCATCTTGATTTTATTTAAATATTTTTTTAAATGCAGTTATTCAAAAGGTTTAAATTATAATCAGCATAAATCTCTGATTATAATTTTGTAAAAACATTAATTCAGTTAAAAAATATGAACATGATTAAAATATGGCTAGCTGTGGACACTAGTTTCAACGTGAGATTGACACATTAGATTTCTTGATGATGAACATATAAAACTGGTGATTGTGTATCTAAAACTCATTCGTTTTATTAGTACTATTACAGTAATATTAACTGTTTTATTCATGTATGACTGACAAATATGCATAACATTAAGTTTACAAGTTTGTTTGTTAAAACTGTGTAAATGTGTAAATTTTATGTTTTGATATACAGTGTCCCAACAAGGTATGTTTAAATTATGTTTTACTCCAGAATAAAAAAATAATGATTTTCCTTTCAATTTCAAATGGCAATTTACTGCCGTAAATCTCTTTACAAACTGCTATTTTTATGGATCCAGAAAAAATACAAAAATAATTGAATTTTGTAAATCTGAATTGTATAAAAGTTGACATTTAACATAGTTTTTGAGGGGTATTTAATAGATTTGTATATTTAAACATTTGTATTTTTCCATCATTCAAATTTTAGAATCCTGATTTTCTTCTTTAGCTACAAACTTTGTAATTTCTTTAATTTCATAATCTGAATATTTTCTAACTAATTTCACCAAATCTGTGGTTTATAAATGCAGATCCATTAAAATATCCCACAAAACAATCTAAAATTCAAATGTACAATATTCAAATTGCTTTGTCATTTTTTTTCTAGCTCCATATCCATTTGAAGCTGTTAATCTGTTGAAGGTTGAAGAGTCAGAGTGTGTGTGTTTCTCTCAGTGTGTGTCGTCAGTTCTCTGATCATTCAGACGTGCGTCAGCTCATAGTGTTTGACTGAGAAAACCACAAAGCGATCACAAATATATAAATTTAGTATTAAAAAATGACCCCTGAGTAAAAAATGGAAAAGAAATAGGAACTTTTATGGACTGTATTAAACAGATTCTAGTCAAATAAAAAAATACATTTTTGATTTTACATTTGACATGACCACATTTTTATATTTCCATCTAAAAAATAATAATTCTGTATCAATGTCTGAAGCACAAACAAGATCAGTTCCAGCTCTTCTGCAGTTGAGTGGATGATGAAGATGAAGATGATAATCACTCTTGATGATTTAGGACGAGAGAGTCTACATAATGCAGCTGTGAGAAGACAAACGGCTTTCCTCTCGCTCGGATTCTGGGAAACTTCCCTCTGAAGATCCAGACTGGACTCAGGCCATGCATGACTCACTGCTGACTCTCAACACTCACAAAGTTGAAGCGCTGTGTTTTACTGCAGAGGTCACGAAGACCGAGGGTGTGTTCAAATGACACACAACTATCTAAGACACAATACCGAGCAGTTTAAAGGGATAGTTCACTTTGAAATTAAATGTTGGTATGTTTTAGCTTACCTCAAGGGCATCCAAGATGTAGGAGTCTTTGTCTCCGCAGTAGTTTAAATTTTGATATTTTTAGGTCAAACCGTTCTTGTCTGACAGTCATATCATGCAGGTCTATGGTCACCGTCTCAAAGAGCACGCACAGAGTCCAAATTAAAACAATTCCCCATCGTCCAAATTAAACAATTCCCCATCGTAAGTACACATTGATGGCCTAAGACACGAAACGAGCGGTTGTGTGAGAAAACAAACAGTATTTATATCGTTTTTACCTCTTGTAACACAGTCACGACCAAGTGATCTGAGGGCGCGAGCGCATCCTGGTGTGTGACGTGTGCGCAGACTGGTGCATAGACATATATACACCCCCTCACCGCCAGTATCGACCTACTCCCGGGTTCCACGCCCCCGCGAGGTAGATTATATTCGTTATCAGCCCCTGAACGCGAGGCGCTCGAGAATTATCTATCTTTTTTATCTATCTTATCTATTTATTGTCTCTCAATGCTGGAACCATTGTTCCCTCTTCGTCTCCTGCCGGGGCTGGTTTCTTCTTTGTTGAGAAAAAGGATGGCTCTTTACGTCCATGTATTGACTATCGCGGGCTGAACGAAATCACTGTCAAGAATCGTTTCCCCTTGCCACTGATGGCGTCAGCCTTCGAGGTTTTACAGGGAGCAAAGATCTTTACCAAACTCGATCTCCGTAATGCTTATCATTTAGTTCGTATTAAAGAGGGGGACGAGTGGAAGACCGCCTTTAACACGCCCCTCGGGCACTTTGAATATAAGGTTCTTCCTTTCGGTTTGGTCAACGCCCCCGCGGTATTTCAAGCCCTTATCAATGACGTTCTTCGCGACATGCTCAACATCTTCGTTTTTGTCTATCTAGACGACATTTTGATTTTCTCTCCCTCTCTCCAAGTTCATGTCCAGCACGTTCGCCGTGTCCTTCAACGGTTATTAGAGAATCGTCTCTATGTAAAGGCGGAGAAGTGTTCGTTTCACGCGTCCTCGACTACGTTTTTAGGTTCGGTCATTTCTGCAGAGGGGATCAGTATGGACCCGGTTAAGGTCCAGGCAGTCACTGATTGGCCAGTGCCCGACTCTCGCGTCGCGCTTCAGCGTTTTCTCGGCTTTGCTAATTTTTATCGTCGGTTAATTCGAAATTTTTGTCAAGTTGCTGCGCCGCTCACTGCTCTAACCTCAGTCAAATCCAGCTTTAGATGGTCAGAACCCGCTCAAGGAGCTTTTGATCAGCTAAAGACATTCTTTACCTCCGCACCTATCGTGCTCACTCCCAATATCGCTAGACAGTTTATCGTCAAGGTCGACACGTCTGAGGTGGGGGTCGGGGTTATCCTCTCCCAGCGCTCCGCCGCTGACGGAAAGGTACACCCCTGTGCGTTTTTCTCTCACCGTCTCTCCCCCGCTGAACGAAACTACGATGTTGGCAATCGCGAACTGCTCGCCATTCGTTTGGCTTTAGGTGAATGGCGGCAATGGTTAGAGGGTTCCTCCGTTCCCTTTATCGTGTGGACAGATCACCGGAATTTAGAATATATTCGTTCCGCTAAGAGACTAAACGCCCGTCAAGCCCGCTGGGCTCTGTTTTTTACACGCTTTGAATTTTCAATTTCGTACCGCCCCGGTTCAAAGAATGTTAAACCAGATGCGCTCTCCCGTCTCTTCGACTCCTCAGCCGCTACCGCGACCCAGGAGGCGATCGTTCCCTCCGGCCGTGTCGTGAGAGCGACTGTTTGGGGAATCGAGAGGCTGGTTAAACGTTCTCTCTCTCGAGTCATTACTCCGCACAATTGTCCTAGGGGCCTTCTTTTCGTGCCCGGGTCCGCGCGTCTAGCTGTCCTGCAGTGGGGACATTCTTCCAAATTCGCTGCCCATCCCGGCGTGCGGGGCTCGCTTGCTTCTATCCGCCAACGCTTTTGGTGGCCCACTTTAGAACGTGACACGCGCCGTTTCATCGCATCTTGCGTTATTTGCGCCCAGACTAAAGCGGGTAATTCCCCTCCTGCCAGTCTGCTTCGACCTTTGCCCGTGCCAACCCGTCCGTGGTCTCACATCGCTCTTGATTTCATCACCGGGCTTCCCTCTTCGGCTGGAAATACCATCATCCTAACCGTAGTCGACCGTTTTTCCAAATCCGCTCATTTCATTCCGCTCGTCAAGCTCCCCTCTGCTAAGGAGACCGCCCAGATCATGGTAGAACATGTGTTTAAGCTCCATGGTTTGCCCACCGACGTTGTATCAGATAGGGGTCCGCAGTTCGCCTCGCTATTCTGGAAGGAATTTTGTCGTCTTATCGGGGCTTCTGTCAGTCTTTCGTCGGGTTTTCACCCCCAGACTAACGGGCAGGCCGAACGGGCCAACCAAATTGTCGCTCGCATGCTCCGCAGTCTTGCCTATCGTAATCCTGCGTCCTGGTCTGAGCAACTGGCATGGGCAGATTACGCACATAATTCCCTCCCTTCTTCTGCCACAGGTTTTTCACCTTTCCACTGTTGCCTCGGTTACCAACCCACCCTATTTTCGTCGCAAGATTCTGTTTCCAATTGCCCGTCCGTTAAAGCCTTTATCGACCGCTGTAGACGCACTTGGAAGAGGGTGAGGTCGGCACTTTGTCGTTCTAGAAAACGCATGAGCATCGCGGCTAATAGACGTCAGGTCAAGAGCCCTCGCTACGTCCGTGGTCAGAAGGTGTGGCTCTCCACTACAAATTTGCCTCTCCAGTCCGAGTCTCGTAAATTGGCTCCCCGTTTCATCGGGCCGTTCCGCATCATCAAAGTCATTAGTCCTGTCGCGGTCCGACTTCGGCTTCCTCCCAATCTTCGTCGGGTCCACCAAGTTTTCCATGTGTCCTGCGTTAAACCCGTTATTCGCGCCCCCTCTCGTCCCTCTTGTCCCCCCGTTCGTGTCGAGGGCTCTCCTGTCTATAGGGTCCGCCGTATCCTGGACATGCGCCGCCGGGGTCGCGGGCACCAATATTTAGTCGACTGGGAGGGTTATGGTCCTGAGGAGAGAAGCTGGGTTCCCTCCCGGGACGTCTTGGACCCCTCGCTCATCGAGGATTTCCTCCGTTCTCGCCAGTCCCCTTCCTAGGGAGCGCCAGGTGGCGTACTGTCATGATCCTGGCTCTCTCCTCCTTCTCTGTCTCCCTCTTGTGGTCACACACACACACACACACAGACACACACGTTCACTTACACACACACACACCCACTCTCTCATCTTCTCATCACCCTCAGCTGTTTTCACTCTACACTCTCCGCGCTAATTTCCTTCCACCTGTTCCCTCTCTACCTCTAATTGCTTCTGCTTCTTCTAGCTCTCACCCTCCTTGTCTCATTGTCAGATTTTATGCTACATGCGTATTGCATCTCGCTTACCTCTCGTGTCTTGTCCTGTCCTGTCCGTGGAACCTGCTGGAGCCGATTCTAAGACAGTATATTGCTTATGTCCTATTAAGTGTTCTCTGTATCCTAATCAGCTGCCTGTCTCCGAGATCCTGATACAACACCTGCTTCCAGCTACTGGATTTCTCTCTACACGTGAGACCCAAGGCTCGCCACTCTCTCTCTGTTTTCTGGCTGCATCCTGTGCTGCACTGTCCCAGGAGAAGATTTCTGTTCTCGTTTATGAGCCAGCCGGCTATTCCTGTTTTCTACGGTCTTCGCCGAACTTTCTGTTTGTTTTACATTTTGTGGACAGCTTCTAATTTACATTAAAGACTATTTTTGCCATATCTCGCTTTTGGGTCCTCTCTCATCATAACAGAAACCATTGTCAAGTCAAGGTTTATTTATATCGCACAAGTTTAACACAACCGTAGTTGATCCAAAGTGCTTTACAGTACAATACAAAAAATAGAATAAAAACGAATTGTGGACGTTTTCGAGTGACTTATTTAATCCCACGACTGGAACTGTTCTAGAAATACATTTAATATTGATATGAGGGCAGGCACAGATTCAGAGGCATATGGTTCTGTATTACATGCAACAATAATAAAACAATGCATTGACATTTACTTTTATACTTAAGTACTTTTAAAAACGAGTACTTCTGTACTTTTACTTAAGTAAATATCGGTCTAACCAACTTTTACTTGTAACGGAGTAATATTTGACCAGTAGTATCTGTACTTTTACTCAAGTAAGGAAGTTGTGTACTTTGTCCACCTCTACAGTAATTGTGCAAAATCATGTGTCACTAGTTAAGCTAGTCAGATTAGCAGGTCACATGACATGCATCATCCTCTGAAATTGTGAACAAATCTAAACCAGGACATTTTGATCTCGACTGTATTAAATACTGGCTCATGCAGTGATGATAATCATAATTGCATGATTGCATCACAATTCAAATCACATTTATGGTCAATTTTCCAAAACGTCAATCACTTTGCATTCGGTTCTGCCTGTTTCAGATTTGGGACATTTGTGTTTAATTTTGTACAGTAAACAATTGTAGTACAGTTTGCGTCATGACTTAATGTCCAATGTAAATATGATTCTTGAAGAAAGCACTGCTGACGTTCCTCATGAGCTACACACACTACTGGCGTTCCTCATGAGCTACACACACTTCTGACGTTCCTCATGAGCTACACACACTTCTGACGTTCCTCATGAGCTACACACACTTCTGATGTTCCTCATGAGCTACACACACTTATGGCGTTCCTCATGAGCTACACACACTTCTGACGTTCCTCATGAGCTACACACACTACTGGCGTTCCTCATGAGCTACACACACTGCTGACGTTCCTCATGAGCTACACACACTACTGGCGTTCCTCATGAGCTACACACACTTCTGACGTTCCTCATGAGCTACACACACTTCTGATGTTCCTCATGAGCTACACACACTTCTGACGTTCCTCATGAGCTACACACACTTCTGACGTTCCTCATGAGCTACACTTACACACACTTCTGACGTTCCTCATGAGCTACACACACTGCTGACGTTCCTCATGAGCTACACACACTACTGGCGTTCCTCATGAGCTACACACACTTCTGACGTTCCTCATGAGCTACACACACTTCTGATGTTCCTCATGAGCTACACACACTTCTGACGTTCCTCATGAGCTACACACACTTCTGACGTTCCTCATGAGCTACACACACTTCTGACGTTCCTCATGAGCTACACACACTTCTGACGTTCCTCATGAGCTACACACACTTCTGGCGTTCCTCATGAGCTACACACACTTCTGGCGTTCCTCATGAGCTACACACACTTCTGACGTTCCTTAATGAGCTACACACACTTCTGACGTTCCTCATGAGCTACACACACTTCTGACGTTCCTCATGACACACACTTCTGACGTTTCTCATGAGCTACACACACTTCTGGCGTTCCTCATGAGCTACACACACTTCTGACGTTCCTTAATGAGCTACACACACTTCTGACGTTCCTTAATGAGCTACACACACTTCTGACGTTCCTCATGAGCTACACACACTTCTGACGTTCCTCATGACACACACTTCTGACGTTTCTCATGAGCTACACACACTTCTGCCGTTCCTCATGAGCTACACACACTTCTGACGTTCCTCATGAGCTACACACACTTCTGACGTTCCTCATGAGCTACACACACTTCTGACGTTCCTCATGAGCTACACACACTTCTGGCGTTCCTCATGAGCTACACACACTTCTGGCGTTCCTCATGAGCTACACACACTTCTGACGTTCCTTAATGAGCTACACACACTTCTGACGTTCCTCATGAGCTACAGACACTTCTGCCGTTCCTCATGAGCTACACACACTTCTGACGTTCCTCATGAGCTACACACACTTCTGACGTTCCTCATGAGCTACACACACTTCTGGCGTTCCTCATGAACTACACACACTTCTGCCGTTCCTCATGAGCTACACACACTTCTGCCGTTCCTCATGACCTACACACACTTCTGACGTTCCTCATGACCTACACACACTTCTGGCGTTCCTCATGAGCTACACACACTTCTGGCGTTCCTCATGACCTACACACTTCTGACGTTCCTCATGACCTACACACTTCTGGCGTTCCTCATGACCTACACACACTTCTGACGTTCCTCATGACCTACACACACTTCTGGCGTTCCTCATGACCTACACACTTCTGACGTTCCTCATGACCTACACACACTTCTGGCGTTCCTCATGACCTACACACACTTCTGACGTTCCTCATGAGCTACACACACTTCTGCCGTTCCTCATGAGCTACACACTTCTGACGTTCCTCATGACCTACACACACTTCTGACGTTCCTCATGACCTACACACACTTCTGGCATTCCTCATGACCTACACACACTTCTGACGTTCCTCATGAGCTACACACACTTCTGGCGTTCCTCATGAGCTACACACACTTCTGGCGTTCCTCATGAGCTACACACTTCTGACGTTCCTCATGACCTACACACACTTCTGCTGTTCCTCATGAGCTACACACACTTCTGCTGTTCCTCATGAGCTACACACACTTCTGCTGTTCCTCATGAGCTACACACACTTCTGCTGTTCCTCATGAGCTACACACACTTCTGCCGTTCCTCATGAGCTACACACTTCTGACGTTCCTCATGACCTACACACACTTCTGGCGTTCCTCATGACCTACACACACTTCTGACGTTCCTCATGAGCTACACACTTCTGACGTTCCTCATGAGCTACACACACTTCTGGCGTTCCTCATGAGCTACACACACTTCTGGCGTTCCTCATGAGCTACACACACTTCTGGCGTTCCTCATGAGCTACACACACTTCTGGCGTTCCTCATGAGCTACACACACTTCTGACGTTCCTCATGAGCTACACACACTTCTGGCGTTCCTCATGAGCTACACACACTTCTGACGTTCCTCATGACCTACACACACTTCTGGCGTTCCTCATGACCTACACACACTTCTGACGTTCCTCATGAGCTACACACTTCTGACGTTCCTCATGAGCTACACACACTTCTGCTGTTCCTCATGAGCTACACACACTTCTGCTGTTCCTCATAAGCTACACACACTTCTGCTGTTCCTCATGAGCTACACACACTTATGCAGACAGTCTGAAAACACACACTGTCTGCATGATGTCTGGAAAATAGCTCGAGATTTTTCCAATTCTCAATGATAATATATGAATATGTATAAATCCTACATGTTGGCACCTGACTAACTGCAGAAACTTTGACATGTTTGATGTCAGCAACAAATACACTGCCGGTCAAAAGTTTAGAGTCATTAAGATAAGTTTTTTTTTCTTCTTCTGCTCACCAAGGCTGCATTTATTTGATAAAAAATACAGAAAAAAAAATAATTTTGTAAAATATTATTACAATTTAAAATATTTTTTTATTGCAGTTTCCAAAGTCACACAAAACCAAGCAGCAAAACATGTTTTCAACATTGATAATAATAAGAACAATTATTAATAATTGAGAACCAATAATAACTGGTAATAATTGGTCAGAAAATGATCATATTAGAATGATTTTTAGAGGATCATGTGACACTGAAGACTGGAGTAATGATGCTAAAAATTCAGCTTCAATCACAGGAATAAATTTCAGCTTACTATATATTCACAAAGAAACAGTTATTGTACATTTGCAATAATATTTCACAATATTACTGCTGCTACAGTATTTTTAATCAAATAAATGCTTTATTGGTGAGCATAAGAGACTAAAAATACTAATTAGTCAAGACTTTTCACCGGTAGTATACGGGAAATGTTTTCTCCTTTTTAAAAGATCATATTTATTTCCATAAAACTAAATCATATTCTGATTTAGTAAATCATTATAATGCAGCCAAAGATAATTTACAGGAAACATAAATATTTAATTTGCCTTCTGAGTCTTTCGTTCATTTGTCACATGACAGACGCAATGAACGTTCATGGATGACCCATCACCCCGAGTCAAGTCAAAGTCTCTTTTGCTCATTCTGGATTATTGTAAATAAACTGCACATGGGTTCAGCCGCAACTCGCCTCAGTGGACTTTCATTAGTGACTGTACATAAATAAGGGAAGGCATTTATTATATTGTATTACCTAATAAAGAAATAAACTGTTGTGCATTAGAGGCTCTGTTTACTCCTGGTATTAAGATGTGTTTTGGTCGATCACAAGTAGACGAGGGAGACACATTCCCTTTTACACCTGGTGTTTTAATCCGTGTCTTTTGTCCACTTTCAAACACTTCTGTCCTGATTTCTTCAAGCTGAGGGTCTATGGGCGAGTAAATATATGGGCTTTTTCAGATCTTTCGACCTAAAGGATGAAATAAGATCACACAATTTACATATGAACACGACCGGAGATGACGGAAAAACACAGTTTTAGTTTCTGCTCTGAGAGTCTCAAGACCAGCTGAACACTGTGAGTGTGTTAGATATGATGAGAGAACATTGAGCTTGATACGTTTTACATCTTCAAACTGAACTTAAGTCTCCAGCCAAAGTTTAAACCCCGTGGCTAGCGCACTTCTCATAATGTTCACGCATGAGGTCAGTAGACGGAGAGCAGACGGTCTTTTGTGGCTGTTTGAACACATTCGTCCAGATGAGCGTTTACACTGTGAAAGCAATCCGGTCGAATGCGTTCTCGATGACCTCTGGAAGTGGTCAAAAGTGGACAGCGTCAAGCAATCACTTGTGATCCGTTTGACCAAAATGCATCTTAACACCAGGGGCCATATTTTAACGATCTGAAACGCAGGTGTCAAACGCGAAACACAAGTAACTTTGTGGGCGGGTCTTGGGCGCTGTTGCTATTTTCCCGGCGGGATAAATGACTCTTGCGACCGACGCAAATCTAAAATGTGTTGGTCTGAAGTCGCTTCATTATTCATAGGTGTGGTTTGGGCGTAACGTGAAATAAACCAATCAGAGCGTCCTCTCACATCCCTTTTAAGAGCCGGCGCGCTTGTTTCATGGCGGATTGCTATTATAACGGCGGATTTGCCAGGCGCACGCCAGGAGCGGTTCACAGCCGAGGAGACCGACGTTCTCGTTAGGGCCGTAAAACACAGAGAAGTGACATTGGGGATGATGGGAGAAACACACACAAATTAGCTTCGGTTAAACAGGCGTATAATAATTTGGGTAAATGTGTATCTAGATTTATACCTATTTTTTCACATCTTCATGGACACAACAATGATTTCCCTCGTGTGTTAATATTTTTCCTTGTAATAATGTATGATTTTCAAAAATGAAAACTGCTGCGTCTGTTTAGATTAGAGAATCAAAGTGGATGCGCGTTCACACGCTACAATCTGGCCAAGCACGCGCCCTTAAAATAGCATATGACTAACGCGCAACGCGCCACTCTCTTTAGGTTTTTCCTGGTCAGTGGCGGAATTGCTTTCTAACACTGCTAAATAGCACCAGGGAACGTTTGCGCCGGAACACTCTCCTCTTTGCGCTGAACCGCCCCGCGAGCGCAAGTTCATTCCTTAATTTACCGACGTGCGTCTGTGGAGGGAAAAGTCCGCTGTGTGCTGGTGCAAAATAGGAATGATACATGCGTCGGTGTTCAAAGTCAATTGCGCTGGGTGCAAGATAGGGCCCCAGGTGTACATGGGGCCTGAACGTTTTCTTTTATACAGAATCTCAGTGATGATCTATGCGGTGTTTGTGCTCGGCTGGCGAGTAGTCTGACCAATAGCAATGGGTTTTTCACATAAAAAATACAAAATGAAGGCACTGTTAGTGACGCCGTGTGTAAGGTTTGCATGTGAGTGTGTCAAACGCACCTCTTTGACTCTCTGGATCATGGGCTGAAGCCAGTCGGTGTTGACCTCACAGTGACTGTCCAGGAACGTGAGGACGGAGGCCGAAGCCGCAGACGCTCCTCGGACACGAGACCGGATCAGACCTGGGCAACACCAACATTCATAACTTCATTTTCCCAGAGCAAACAAGCGCACAGATGAAGCTCGTCAGTTTCTCTCATGTTCAAGACCTCGTGAAATCCAAACGGCAGTTCTGTGGCTCATCTAAAGTCTCTTCTGCTCACTAACGCTGCATTATTTCATCACAAATACTGTAATATTGTCAAATAATATTACAATTTAAAGTAACTTTTCTATTTTAATATACTTAGTATATTTTATTATCAATGTTAAAAACAGTTACTTAATATTTTTTGGAAATTGTGATACATTTTTTACATGATTATTTGAGCATTTATTTGAAATAGAGGTTTTGGTAACAAAGTATTTAATGTTACTTTTAATACATTTAATGCATCCTTTCTAAATAAAATTATTTATTTATTTTAAAGAATAACTTTTAAACAGTAGTGTGTCTTCTTAGTAGTGTGGCATATACTGTACAATTCCCCCTAAACTAAAGGCTATTGGATTTTTAAAAAAAATATGTGAATTATTCCTGTTGGAAGCTGTAATTCTTTATGTGCGGTTGTTTGTTTGTGTGTTTGTTTGTTTGTTTGTTTGTTTGTTTGTTTGTTTGTTAAGCACACTGAAAAAAAATGAAATGGTTTTATTCTAGTGAAAAATATGATTATATTATTATAATATTATCAGTCATTTGTATTATATAATATAATATATAAATATATATAAATCAAGTAGAAATACACTTTAAGGCAACAATTGCAGATTACAATGTTTTACAGTGTATTAAAAACGGTACAAGTGCATAATAAAGAAAAATATGTGCAGGGGAGATATGAATTCTGAATTGTTTAAATATCTCTCCAATAATTGTACAGCATTTACGGATTCAACATGTGTTATCTCAGTATATGAGCGTCTCCTCATTTCTCACGCACCTTCCCGGCGTTCATTCCTCAGGCAGCGCAGCTTTGGGATCTGAGCGAGCAGTCGGCAGTCATCGGCTACAGAGAGAGAGACAGACTTCAGATTTCCCAGAATGCACCAACAAACATCCCAAGGGAGTGTGCAGCACACGTGTGTATAGCAACATTTCAACAAGATCATTTTACAGTAATGGACAGATAAAACTGTAACAGACAAGATACATGTAAACACACACACACACACACACACACACACACACACACACACAGACACACACACACACACAGCCACACACACACACACACACACACACACACACACACACACACAAACACAAACACACACACACACACCCACAGACACACACACACAGACACACACACACACACACACACACACACACACATACACACACACACACACACACACACACACACCCACAGACACACACACACACAGACACACACACACACACAGACACACACCCACAGACACACACACACACACACACACACACACACACAGCCACAGACACACACACACACACACACACACACACACACAAACACACACACACACACACCCACAGACACACACACACACACACACACACACACACACATACACACACACACACACACACAGACACACACCCACAGACACACACACACACACACACACACACAGACACACACCCACAGACACACACACACACACACACACAGACACACACACACAGACACACACACACAGACACACACACAGACACACACACACAGACACACACACACAGACACACACACACACACACACACACACAGACACAAAGACACACACACACACACACACACACAAAGACACACACACACACAGACACACACACACACACACACACACACACAAAGACACACACACACACACACAGACACACACACACACACACACACACACACACAGATACACACACACACACACACAGACAGACACACACACACACACACACAGACACACACACACACACACACACACACACAGATACACACACACACACACAGACAGACACACACACACACACAAGCCGTGTCCGCGGCTGACTTTGG